>NW_005368608.1:211487-229136 GCF_000412655.1 Myotis brandtii | reverse complement strand
CCAGCACATTCCTATCTATGTGTTTTAGGAACAGAGAGCACAGCGCGCCCCGTCTGGCTGAAGCACCAGATATGCAGCCCAGCACAGGTATATATCCCAAGAAACTAGAAACACCAATCAGAAAGGATATATGCACCCATATGTTCATAGCGGCACAGTTTACCATAGCTAGGATTTGGAAACAGCCTAATGCCCATCAGCAGATGAGTGGATTAAAAGCCATTGGTACATCTACACAATGGAATACTACGCTGCAATAAAAAAGAAGGAATTCTTAACATTTGCAAGAGCATGGATGGAACTGGAGAGCATTATGCTAAGCAAATAAGCCAGTCAGAGAAAGCTAGATATCACGTGATCTCACTCTTTATCTTATATAGTAAAGAGATAATATGTAAATACACCGTCACACCCTCTCACAAGATGGCCACCCCCATGTGGTCAAAGATTGCCACTACAAGATGGTCGACAGGGGAGGGCAGTTGTGGGTGATCAGGCCAGCAGGGTTGGGCAGTTGGGGGGGACCAGGCCAGCAGGGGAGGGCAGATGGGAGTGACTGGGTCAGCATGGGAGGGTAGTTGGGGGTGACTGGGTCAGCAGGGAAGGGCATTTGGGGGCGACCGGGCCAGCAGGGGTGGGCAGTTGGGAGCAATCAAGCTGGCAGTGGAGTAGTTAGGCATCAATCAGGCTGGCAGGGGAGCAGTTAGGGGGTGATCAGGCTGGCAGGTCAAAGTGGTTAGGGGCAATCAGGCAGGCAGGCAGGCGAGCGGTTAGGGGCCAGTAGTCCTGGATTGTGATAGAGATGTCCCAGATTGGGGAGGGTGCAGGCTGGGCTGAGGGATGTCAGACTGTCAGTTCCCCTGTGGGATCGGGCCTAAAATGGAAGTCGGACATCCCCCGAGGTGTCCCGGATTGGAGAGCGTGCAGGCTGGGCTGAGGGACACCCCCCCCCCAGTGCTTGAATTTTGTGCACCAGGCCTCTATTGGAATATAATGAACAACATAAACTGATGAACAAAAACAGATCCAGAGACAGAGAAGCATCCATCATACTGTCAATCCTCAGAGGGAAGGTAGAGGAGGGTGGGGGTAAGGGGGAGAGATCAACCAAAGGACTTGTATGAATGCAAATAAGCCTAACCAATAGACACAGACAACAGGGGCATGAGAGTATGAGTGGGGTGGTGGGGGGCAATGTGGGGATAAGGACACATATGTAATACCTTAATCAATAAAGAAAAAAAAATACAAAAAATGACTTGGATTTAAGGGAATCTAAGAGCCCTACTCTTATCTCTAAACTTAATGTGAAATGATTCAATTAAAAGCTTACCAAGTACTTGAAACCAGACAACCAATGGGTCTGGGATTCCTGTCACTACATGAGCCAATTAAGCAGAAACAGAATTGAATCACATATGAGTGTTTATTCCAATAATGCTGGTAGTATGGGACAGCAGCAGGTCATCCACAAAAATCTGCTCCACAACCCCCCATAAGCCAGCTGCTTATATTAGGTTGGACAAAGATTACATGGGGAAGTAGGAATTATAGGCATGGGGAAGTAGGCAATGCAGGCTGGGGTGGAACTCCATTGTTTGGGCAACATGGTTTTTAATTTTTCCATGATATTAGGTAGTCCTTGAATGAGAATGGACCACATTCCAAGGTTCACTCCCAGGTCCAAGGTTGACTCCCAGCCAATTTAGAATGTCCTTTCTTTAATCAGAACAAAGCATTCAAAGTTAATAGAGCACGATTAATATTTCTAACTATAGCTATTCCCCAATATTCTATTTTTGCCCCTAACATATTGACTATATGCAATGGATTGTAAAAGAATCCGTTACGAATTGGAAAAATCCTTGCCTACAAGAACCTTATAGTCTAATAGTTCAAGAGACAGTTATGGACACATAAAAATGTGAAAAAAAATACGTTATATGTAACATTTTACTCCTAAATATACAAACTTTAAATGACCAGGCTCTTTCTTTGTGGTTTTATCAATGTTGAGAGAGATATGGAAAGAGAGTTGAGAGAAAGAAAGGGAATATAGTTCTTAAGTGTGTGAAATCTTGAGCCAGATTGTGCAATCAGTATTTAAGCATTTGCAATGGGTTAAACTGTGTTCTCTCCCCTGCCTCAGGCAAATACATTGAAGTAACTTTGCATACCTCAGAATGTGACCTTATTTGAAAACAGGCTCTTTACAGAGGTAAACAAATTAAAATGAGGTCATTAGGTTGGGAATTAATCCAAAAGTTGTCCTTATTAATAGGGGAAATTTAGACACAAAGACAGACACAGGGAAGTAAGACAATGTGAATATGCATACTGAGAAGACAGCCATGTGACTGGAGTAATGCATCTACAAGTCAAAGAATGCCAATGATTGCTAAAAACACCAGAACATAGAAGCAAGGAAGAATTCTCCTATAGATTTCTCAGAGGGAACATGACACTTCTGATACTTTGATTTCAGATTTTTAACCTCCAGAATTGTCACATGATAAATTTCTGTTATTTTAAGTAACCTAGATTTTGGTACTTTGTTATGTTAGCTCAAGGAACCTAATAGATAATAATACTTCCTCATCTGTAAAATGATGATACTAATAACATTTATCTCATGTGATTTTTTAGAGTGGCCTTAGCCAGTTTGGCTCAGTGGATAGAGCTAGAGTGAATTTATACATGTAGGTACTCAACAAGTGTCACCTACTAGAATAAAATGACTGAATATGATATAAAATTATTATATTCCTGAATGATAATCTGGGGACATTGGATTTAGGTTCAAGTGGTTTTCCCTCTTTAAATAATTTCTGTACTATATATTTAACTATATTCAGAATAAAAAGACAAAAAAAATCTTTAAGGAAACAAATACTATCTGATTTATGCTCATTTGCAAAAAAACACAAACATTTACAGATCTCCTTATTAGATCACCCCTTCCCCGAAGTGGTGGTCGGAGTAACGGTAATCATAACGCAGCCTGCAGCTCGGAAATACCAGAAGTGGCAATAATCATGATGCATCTGGCGGCCTGCAGTTCGGAAATACCAGGAGGTCCAATTCTGTAACTTATATGGACTATACATTGATTCACCTATCAGCGCCAGCTGAGTATGCTAAACCCCAGTTCTTTGCTCATCCCTCCCTTCAAAAGGAGTGCTCACCTCTGCCGGAGCCACTGCTCTCCCATTGCAAGACAGCCCAGCAGGTCTTTCTCCTAATAAAGCCTATAATACCTGGTTTTTGGCTCCTGACTGATCTTTCATTCTGGTGCCAAAACCTGGGAGAGGCACACGGGAATGCAGACGATCCCCGGACCTTATCCTGAGCATTTCAGGGAAGCAGTTGGCAGCAGAAGCTCAACTGGGCTTACTCCCTGACTTTGCTCTGTGGTGCGGTTCTGGGTTGATAGGTCCATCTCGGTCCCCTCTCGAACCCTGCTGGACCAGGACACTTGGGGATCCCGCCGTCTCCTGCCTGCTAGGCTTCAGCCCCCCCCCCCCCCCCATTCCCTTGACCTGGAGGGACATTAAGGCTTCAGAGTTTCCCATCTACTCGGCTTCTCGCTCTCGAAAGCCAAGGCACCTGGCCGGGAATACTCTTTTCTACTCCATGGGAAAAGTGTATCTGAGGTGACAATCTCAGAACCTTTTCTTGGCTCTCACTCTCTCAGGTTAGGTGGGGAGCCAAGAGGACACTCTTCGTTCTCTCCTCCAACCTTTGATAGCCTTTCTCTATGGTCATGGATACCTCTCAATCCAAGCCCCCTCGAATCACCCCCTTGGGGTGCCTTCTTGCTAACCTCTCAACCCTTGATCTCACTGATTCCATTAAGCTAAAGAAGCTTGTCTTTCTGTGTAATACAGCCTGGCCTCAATACAAACTTGACAATGGCTCCTAATGGCCCGAAAACGGCACTTTTGATTTCAACATCCCCCAGCCCTAGATAACTTTTGCTACCAGACAGGGAAAGCTTCCGAGATCCCCTATGTGCAGGCTTTCCTTTTCCTCCTCTCCCACCCCTTGCTTTGCTTCTCATGTTCAACCCATCAGATCCTCCTCGCAAAGTCCCCTTCGCCCCCTCAAACAAATCCTCAACCCCTTTGTCTGTCTTCTGACCCTTTTGACCCAGCCAATCATTCCTCTTCACCTCTCCTTCCCCCACCACCCCCTTACAACCCTGCTGCGAATTCTAACTGCCCGCCTTCCCCTGTGTGCTCTCTACAGAATCTCCAACCCTGTGACCAATAGCAACTGAATTCACAGGTGGCTGGCCAATTCCCTTCGTGTGAAGTTGCTGGGGCAGAGGGTATCATCCAGGTAGCCATCCCCTTCCCACTCTGATCTTTCTCAAATCAAAAAACGCCTTGGCTCTTTCTCTTCTGACCCAGATAACTACACCCAGGAATTCAAATACATCACTCAATCTTATTATCTCACCTGGCACGACATTTTTATTTTTCTCCCTTCCTCTCTAACACCATCAGACAAAGACCGAGTCTGGGACGCAGCTCAGTTGATAGCGGATGAGGCACACACTCACAACACCACCAAGCCTATTGACACCCTTGCAGTTCCCTGGGAAGGTCCTGCCTGGAACTATCAGCCTGGACATCAGAATAGAGAGGCACGGAATTGTATGCTTGACAATCTTACCCAGGCTCTTCACAGGCTGGCTAATAAGGCAGTAAATTATGATAAAATGAAGGAGATTACCCAGCGCCCACAGGAAAACTCGGGAATTCCTTGAACATCTTTCACAGGCGCTTCAAAAATACACCCGTATTGATCCTACTTCCCCAGCGAGTACAGCTTTCCCACACTCACATTTTATATCCCAGTCAGCCCCAGACATAAGGAAAAAACTAAAGAAACTTGAAGAGGGACCTGAGACTCCCCAGAGGGAACTCCTTAATGTGGCCTTCAAGGTCTTCCATAATAGGGAAGGACAGGAAAAGGAGGACCTTAACAAAAGAGACCAGGAAAAATACCTTATGCTGGCAAAGGCCCTGCAAGGTTCCACATCCCAAGGCTCCAAGCCAACCCAGAAAGGTAGGCCTACATCAACCCCACTGGGTGCCTGCTTTAAATGCAAACAGCATGGACATTGGGCAAGACAATGCCCAAATTTGAGACCCCATCCCGGCCCCTGTCTACACTGCCAATTAGAGGGGCACTGGGGAGTTGATTGTCCCAGCTGCCAAAGCGGGGCTGGATCTACCTCTCTAACAAAAACCCCCACCTCCGGATCCTTGACAGATCTGCTGGGATTGGCAACAGAGGACTGATGGGACCCTGGGTCTCTGGCCCCGGTGACAATCACGCATCAGGAGCCTGGGGTAAATCTTCTCATAGCCGGTAAGCTGGTCTCTTTCCTTTTTGATATCGGGGCTACTTACTCCACCTTGCCCGAATTCTCGGGCCCACTAACACTGTCCACCACTACCATTGTGGGAGTCTGTCGGACAAAGACAGTCCCATTATTAACTCAACCCCTACTCTGTACCTTCAAAGAAATACAGTTCACACACCACTTATTAGTTATTTCCCAATACCCCACCCCTTTACTGGGAGAGACATCTTATCTAAATTCCATGTAACAGTCTCACTGACTCCCTCTGCCTACACCTCCTCGCCCTCCATCTTTCTTGTCTCTGCTGCTGACTCAGACTTGGCCTCGGTCGTTCTCCCATTACCTCCAGATGAGGCCCACCATATATATAGTCTGGGACACCACGAATCCATTCATAGCTAAACACCATACTCCAGTCCTTATCCACCGTAAGAATCCTGACTCCTTCCCTTTCGTCCCCCAATACCCGGTCCCAAGCAAACATCTACTAGGCCTTAAAGCTATTTCCAAACTTCTCAATTCAGGTCTTCTAAGGCCCACAAATTCCCACTTCAACACTCCCATCCTTCCTGTTATTAAACCAAACAGCTTGTATCACCTGGTTCAAGACCTCAGAGCCATCAACTCAGCAGTACTGCCCATAGCCCCTGTTGTGCCAATCCCTATACCATTCTGTCCTCTATTCCCCCTTCGTCCTCCTTTCTTACAGTCTTTGATCTAAAAGATGCCTTCTTCACTATCCCTTTAGAGTCACAATGTCAGGACCTCTTTGCTTTCACCTGGACTGACCCAGAAACTAGACACTCACAGCAGCTCACATGAACGGTTCTGCCCCAGAGGTTTAGGGATAGCCCCCACTTCTTTGGGTAGGCATTGGCAAAGGACTTGCGGGATCTGATGCTTCCCAGAAGCTCTTTCCTACAATATGTAGATGACCTTCTACTGTGCAGCCCTGATCTCCAAACTTCCTAGGAGGACACGTGTTTACTCCTAAATTTTCTTGCCCAGCCTGGTTACTGGGTCTCAGCAACCAAGGCTCAACTCTCCCAGTCAGCAGTAACATACCTCAAGGTTAGAATTTCACAGGACCGGAAGGAGATTACTGCAGACCGTAAAAGCCTTATCTCTTTCTTACCAACACCAACCAACAAGTCTGACCTCCTTTCTTTCCTGGGGGTGGCTGGCTTTCTCTACTCCTGGATCCCCAATTACAGTAACTTACCCAGACCTCTGTATGAGGCAACTACGGGGGACCCCAAAGAGCCTCTAGACTCCTCTAAACCTATAGATTCAGCCTCCAAATCCTTACAGCAGACACTTGTCCAGGCCCTAGCACTACACCTTCCGGACCTCTCATGGCCATTTATACTATACACCCATGAAAATCATGGCCTGGCTCTGGGGGTTCTAGGACAAGACAAAGGTCCCTCTTTCGCCCCAGTGGCCTACCTATCAAAACAACTGGACCCCACTTATAGGAGCTGGGCCCCTTGCAGTTTTCTTTCACTCCTTGCTCTCCCTTGAATCCTGCTACTCTCTTCCCCATTGAGACAGATCCTCTTCTCCATTCCTGCATTGAAACAATTACCCAGTTCATATCTCCCTTTCCTCATATTTCACCCACTCCTCTCTCCACACCTGAGCAAACCCTTTACATCGACGGCAGCTCTACCCACACAAAGGAGGGACTATATAAAGCAGGATATGCTATAGTATCTAGCGATCCATCCATAATAGAAGCTAGTCCTCTTCCCCCCAACACAACATCTTAGCAAGCGGAACTCATAGCCCTTACCAGAGCCCTAACCATCTTGGCTGGCAAGTCCATAAATATCTACACTGACTCTAAATATGCATACCACATAATTCATTCTGGTGCCAGCATATGGCGCGAGAGGGGATTTCTAACCACCAAAGGCAATCCCCTACATAACCATACATACATTAAGGCCTTACTCAATGCAGCCTTGCTGCCCAAAGCAGCTGCCATCATACATTGCAAAGGACACCAGAATTCTACGGACCCTATTGCTATTGGCAATAACCTGGCAGACAGGACAGCAAAAAGAGTTGCCCAGTCAGGCACCACCCAAACTAACAATACTACTGGCCTTACCTACAATCTCCCCACAATACTCAAAAGAAGAACATCTCAAGTATCTAGGGTACGCCCAGAAGCAAGGGTGGTACATTCAGGCAGGAAAATTCATCCTCCACAGGCCCAAGCAATAGAGATACTCCAGGGAATCCATAATATTTTCCATGTGGGACAAAAACCCTTTCTGCTGTACATCACTAGCTTTCTGTCTTTTCTGTCTCTATCCTCCTTAATACAGAAGATAACTAACACATGTGAAATCTTCAGTCCCTGCTCTCCTCAGGGTGGAGACCGCCCTCGCTCTTTCCCAACACACCAGATAAGGGGAAACCTCCCAGAGCAGGACTGGCAGATAGACTTCACACACATGCCCCCGCATAAAAAAACACCATTATCTCCTCACATTAGGACACATTTTCGGGATGGATAGATGCCCATCCCACCAGCAGGGAGAATGCTCAAACAGTAGTGGTAGCCCTCACCCATGACATCATGCCCCGCTTTGGCTTTCCAATGTTTCTTCAATCTGATAATGGCCCCACTTTCGTCTCTCAGATAATGCAGCTGGTCTCTCAAACTTTAGACATCAAATGGAGCCTCCACATCCCCTACCACCCTCAGTCTTGGGTAAAGTAGAAAAGGCCAATCATCTCTTAAAACACATCTAACCAAGCTATCCTTCGAGATCCATATGCCGTGGACTGAACTTCTCCCCCTGGCACTAATGAGACTGAGGGCCATGCCATGACAACCACTACTTTTAAGCCCCTTCGAGATCATGTATGCGTGGCCTTTTGTCCTCCAAACCCTGGAGGACAATTTCCCTTCCCCGGGAGACTACTTCCCTGCTTTTGCCCATATGAGGGCACTCTTACAACAACATGCTGATAATCTTCTCCCCCGTCCCTTTACTACAACTTCTACTCATCTCTCAGTCCTCCCTGGGGACTTAGTCTATGCCAAGAAAAAAGGAAAAGCATCCTTAACACCCACATGGGAGGGGCCTTTCCCAGTCATACTATCTACCCTATGGCAGCAAAGGTACAAAGAATACACCACTGGTATCACCTCTCACACATTAAGCCATACAAACCTCTACACAAAACACTACCTTCCTACACTTCTACCCCCACAGGACCTACCTCTCTCAGGCTCACCAAATGTCTTCCCACCATCCCTGAAGAAGACTCAGTGGCACCATCCAGGACCTGATGGCTCATCATTCCTCACAGACTCAATTCTACCATTTCCTGCAGTGCATCCTGGAGGACTGGTCCTGGTGGCAACCGTGATCTGCTTCCCCAGAAGACTTACACTCATGGATAGCAGATCTTACCTGGCAAGGGACCCTCCGATTTTTTACTCTGGAAGAAGCTCAGGTTTTCGAATTCCTTTTTATATGTCTTGCTTCCTCACCATAATCCTCCTACAGGCAACGGACAATGAACGCACCAGTGAAGGTTTTTGGTATTTTCAGGTAAAACAGACTTGGGATGATGAGGGATTCATCAATTCTACTGTCTGGGATGGGAAATCCTCTAGTATCAGTCTCTATTTTGATGCCTGCGAGGCCATGACCTGGGGTGGTCTAGCTGCTGTGGGTGGTATCAGGCCTATGCCACCGACCACAAATATCTATGTATGAAATACCGCCAGAAGGGGGACTGTGACAATGTAGGGGAGTTCAACTGTCCATATTGACAGTGTTCTCACTACCACTCGGGTGCTTTACGTAGTCGACTAGTAAACCTCAGACCCCCCTCAGACTGTGGCCCCCTAACGTGTAGTCCTGTCAGCTTTACCATATCAAACCAAGCAGACCTACTCTGGAACCAGGCTCAGTCAGCAGGAATTAGAATAGATGGAGGGAACAGGGATCCCAGGGGTATAATTGTCCTCATCAAAACCTATATTAATCCCTGACCTATCCTCCCCCACTAAAGGACATTCTCTCTCTTCCCATGAACTCTGGGCCTACTCCTTTACCCACCCTCATCAACACAACCTTCATCTACTCTCTAACATCAATCCCTCCTCCTCTACACCCTCCTGGATTTGTCTGTCACTGGCTTGAACTCTCACCATAGCTACTCCAATACCAACCTACTGGACCACAAACTTAACTCTTACCTATACCAAACCTCAATGCACACTATATATCTCTCTCTTAAATACGGAAAACACTACCTGTTTAACCAATACCTCTCAAACCACTACCTCAGCTACCCCTACACCTTACTACTGTGCACAATCTATAAATTTACCCCCTCCTTTAGCCTGCCCTCCACCTGGTATTTTTCTCCTCTGTGGGACGATGGCCTACACCTGTGTCTCCCAAGGACCTATCACACTCACTCTGTCTTTATGTCTTCATAACCCCCAATCTTTCTGTCAGAACAGAGGGAGAAATCGAACCCTCTCTTGGTCTTCTCAGGCCTTGCCACAAAAGGGTGGCCCTTGTTCCCCTCTTAGTGGGTACGGGAGTCCTCACTGCAGTAGGGACAGGCATAGGAGGCATTTCCTCCTCTGTTCATTTCTACCACAAATTGTCTGCTGAATTTTCAGAAGGTATCTTCATCATTTAGCAAGTCTTTTGAATCCCTTCAAAGGCAGGTAGACTCCTTAGCAGTGGTAGCCCTACAGAACCGGCGCACTTTAGATCTCTTGACAGCAGAAAAAGGGGGCACCTGTGTCTTTCTTGGGGAAGAACACTGCTACTTTGTAAATGAATCAGGAATTGTCAAAGATCACATTAAATCCCTCCGAGACAGGATTGACCAAAGATGATGTAAACAGCAAGAAGGGGGATATGCCATTTTTGGCTCACTTGCCCCATGGCTTCTCCCATTATTAGGCCCACTAGTATCTATTCTTTTAATTTTGTTCTTTGGCCCCTGTCTCATGCGATGTTTCGTCAACCAGAAGATGGGAGAGATCTATCTGGCCTTGAACTCTGAACAGGGACATCTATATCACCAGAATCTTTGATACCCCAGGTAAATGCCTCTGATGACACCCCTTCTCAGCAGGAAGCAGCTATGGAAGATGGACCTTCACCCCCTGACCCTGCCCAGACTCTCAAATTTTTTACTATTACCAAAAGCCTGGAATGATAGATCACCCCTTCCCTGAAGTGGCAGGTGGAGAAATGGTAATCATGATGTGGCCTGCAGCCCAGAAATACCAGAAGTGGCAGTAATCATGATGCAGTCATAAGCCTGCAGACTGGAAATACCAGGAGGCCCAATTCTGTACCTTATATGGACTATACATTGAATCACCTATCAGCGGCAACCGAGTACCCTAAATCCCCATTCTTTCCTCATTCCTCCCTTCAAAAGGAGTGCTTACCTCTGCCGGGGTCGCTGTTGCGAGACAACCCAGCAGGTCATTCTCCTAATTAAGCCTGTAATACCTGGTTTTGGGTTCCCGACTGATCTTTCACTCCTTAGTTAGTTTTAAATCATTAATTGTAGCATACTAAGGTAATTGGATGATTTATCACAATTCATAATGAAACCAAAATGTAGTTTTTTGCATCTGAGTTCGTTATCTCATGAAATCAAATAATAAGTCACAGACAAAAACGGTTAGTGAAGCCGAAGTTTATTGAGAATAGCCAGTCCTGGAAAAGGTGCAGCTGGGGTTCTAGGAACAGGGCAGTGTTCATAACTTCCTTTCCATGTTATAGTCAGTAGTTTAGCATCCAAGACAATTAAAATCTATTATTCCATGTGTGGAGGCCCACATGGTTATAAGCAATTTGGGTCAAGGATGTGCTCCCCTACAGGAATCCACTGTGTGCAGGGGAGAAGTGAGAGGGCAAAAGGAAGCGCAAGCCTTTTAATTTAGGGGGTGAAGACAGCCTTGCTATCTCCTGATTTATCTTTTCAAAGAATTTTGCCTTAGCAACATCCTTGGGATTGGTTTATATGTCTCACTGCCTTGGGATTGGTTATCTGCATGCTGCTTGTCTTAGTAATATACACAGATTTTAAAGCTTGTGCCTCCTGTACACGCCCTTCCTTCCCCTCCTAGTTGGGGTGCTGTAGTGACTCCGCTTAGCAGGATTCCAGGTTCTATTTCCTCAACTATGTTATTATAGATGCAAAAAGACAGATACGCTCAGTTAAGGTACAGGTTGACCTTGTCAGTGAAGATACCAGCCTAGGATGTAACTACCCACCATAACTGCTTTTAGTTAAAGTTTAATTTCAGACCATCCTTTGTGGTTACTTTAGGTCTCTGAGTTTGCAAGACCACCATGCAGGCCTTCCCTGAGCTTGTCAGGTTAACACGTGGCCCCTTTCGTCCACAAAGACATGGATATTTGGGAGGTTTATACGTTACTGCAGCAAGTATACCTTATATAAAACACCATGCCATACTCACTTTGAATGTACCAACAGAAGACAATCCCTGGATTTAGTTAGCCCAATATTCTTTCTGGTTTGAGTAAACTGATTCACTCTTTAGTTTTTTCCTTGAGATAATAAAATGTATACTAAGTTAGTGCCTGAGTAGTAGATTATAAACCTATTCTTTTGAGGAGGAAACTGGTCTTGCAAGGCGTGTCAGGCCATAAAAACTATGAACAATGCACTGCCCTGGGGCGGGGGGGGGGGCATTATCACTGGCCCCAGGACAGATCATAGGATATGGCCTGGGGACCTCAACACCTGGGGGCCTTCCTGTAAGCCCATGAAAGGGGGTGGAACCATATCTGCAAGACAAAGACCCCAGAAGGTTATAAAAAGTGAAGCCCTCTGTGTGTTACTCACTCTGATTTGGAAATTATTCCCAGAGTCCACTAGTGTTAATAAACGGGGTCCCTCCCTTTCTCTAGGAAGCATGCTTGGTATTTCTTTGGTCTTCTACAATACTTTAACCTATTAAAAGACAGGTCTAAATTTATGTAGTTTGTATTGCATCTGTACTTCATGGGGAGAAGAGATGTTAATCAAAATTTGTACAGTACCCATTTTATCCTCAGAAAGTATTATGAAAATGTTCTTTTGCTCTTTTATTATGTATAAAATAACCTCACCTTGTTTAAAATTTCAGCTTTCTTATTGAAAATATTTTACTATTTTGATGTCTTTTTTGTTCTTGTTCCTTAAATTGTGACTATATTAGTAAAAATGTATTTTCCTTAGTTCTTTTAATAGGATTACAGATTCATTCAAACTAGTTCAATAAATAAAGAAAATTGTTGTAAGGGAAGAATGAGGCTCTCAGAAATCTGAAAAAAGGAACTGACAATTGCAAGATAGTATTTGGAAAGCAATTGGAAACCAAGGTCAACAGGCAGTCCTTTTATATCTATTCATAGCTATCTCTGATTTTGCTTGCATATTTGTTTCAGTGGCTTTTTTGTCTGTACCAACACATATTCTCTGCTTATTTATGAATACTGTGGTGCAAGACTCATTGTGACTTTTTTAAAATTTATTTTTTATTGTTTACACTATTGCAGATGTCCCCATTTCTCCCACCTTTGCCCACCTCCCCTTGTCCTCTTCCTTCCTTCCCTCTGGCCATAACCACACTGTTGTCTGTATCTATGTGTTATGCATATATGTTCTTTGGCTACTCCTTTCACCTTCTTTCATCCAGTTGTTCCCTCACCCCTTTCCTCTGACAGCTGTCAGTCTGCTCCATGTATCCATGCCTCTGATTCTATTTTGTTCATCAGTTTATTTTGTTCATTAGATTCCACATATAAGTGAGATCATATGGTGTTTGTCTTTCTCTGACCGGCTCATTTTACTTAGCATAATAATCTCCAGGTCCATCCATGCTGTCGCAAAGGATAAGATTCCCTTCTTTTTTATAGCTCATAGTATTCCATTGTGTAAATGTACCACAGTTTTTAATACACTTATCTACTGATCGACACTTGGGCTATTTCCAGATCTTCGCTATTGCAAATGCTGCTGCTATGAACATAAGGGTGCATATATTCCTTCTGATTGGTGTTTCAGAATACTTAGGATATATTTCTAGAAGTGGGATCACTGGGTCAAAAGGCAGTTTTATTTAATATTGAGGAAACTTCATACTGTTTTCCACAGTGGCTGCACCAGTCTGCATTCCCACCAACAGTCCACTGGGTTTCCCTATTCTCCACATTCTTGCCAGCACTTGCCCTTTGTTGATTTATTGAAGGTAGCCATTCTGGCAGGTGTGTAGTGATATTGCATTGTGGTTTTAATTTGCATTTGTCTGATGATTAGTATTGTTGAACATTTTTCATGTGGCTAGCAGAGGCTTGGGCTTCCGGGAAGAAGCTTCTTGCTGAGCACATGGCTGCCCAAAAATGGAGGATTCGGGGCAAGATGGAGAGCGTAGCCCTCGCCCTTTCAGTGAGGAGACAGAAGAAAGCTAGGTATACAGGAATGGAAACTGTGGAGGTGGGAGAAAGTAAAACCAGAAACCCAGCTAGGCAAAGTTACTAAGACATCCCAACTGGGCAGGGACAGAAGGGCACTGGTGGGAGACATGAGTTTTAAAATGTATAAAAGTTGCTAAGACGGGCAGCTTGCAGATAACCAATCACAAGGCAGTGAGGCATATAACCAATCCCAAGGATGTTGCTAAGGCAGAATTCTTTAAAAGGACCAATCAGGAACTAACAAGCATACATACATAAAAGCACTTGCTCTTCCTCTTCTCTTCTCTCCACAGCTGCACCTTGTATTCTTGGATTAATGGCAAGAGATGCCTCCTCATCATATGGCTTATGGCCATGTGGGCCTCCACACATGGATTAAAAGACTCTAATTAGCTTGGATGCTTAAATACTCCTGACTGTAACATGGGAAGGAAGCTCTGGACACTGGCCTGCTCTTGGAACCCGAGCTGCACCTCTTCCAGAACTGGCTTCTCTCAATAAATTTCGGTTGTACTAACCATTTTTGTCCTCAACTTCATTCTTTAATTTCATGAGACAATGAACTCAGACTCAATACCCCACATTTCAGTTTCAATTGCATATAGAAGGCTAGAGTGAAAGATTTTTAACAATTAAACATAGAATATCATGTAGATACACAAATAATAAAGTCTAACTATTTCATAGAGATGACAACTATTGAATAGACAACACTTTCTCTACCTCTATCTAAAAAGTTTCAGTGTGCTGAGAGTGCTATCTATATCTGTATCTATATCTATATCTGTATCTATCTATATCTACTTATCTGTCTCTATCTTTATCATCTCTATCTCTATCATATCTTGTGGGGAAGCATGAGACTTGGTTGGAAAATTTATAAGGAGGACATTCTGATAAAAGGGAAGTGTGTGGAAGGCCGTCTGCCCTGTTTATCAGAATTCAGACTTTGGGGAGACATAGGGGAGTGTCAAAGGCAGCACCCCTAATTATTCCTTGTCCTTTCCAAACAAGACTGTGCATGTGCAGACCCCCAAGTGTTTACTGGAATCCTTATGCTTAATCCCTGGACGCCCTTGCCTAGAGTGTTATAGAATTGGTGTGAAAAAGGCAATAGGTAAGCACTTGGAGGTATCAGGAGAGACCTTTAATCAAGCAGAGCTGCTGGCTCAGGGGATATGTATCTAAATGCCTGTTCTGAGTAGTGCCTCTAGCTAAGCTGTTACATTCTTTGTTTATGGCCCATTGTAAATTGGGAGTAATTAGAAAAATAGGTCTTGCAAGACCAGATTGTTAAGAAAGGGCAATGACTTAATCATAGGCTAACAAGAATGTACTGATTAACACAGGGGTCCTCAAACTATGGCCCGCGGGCCACATGCAAATACAAATATTGTATTTGTTCTCGTTTTGTTTTTTTACTTCAAAATAAGATATGTGCAGTGTGCATAGGAATTTGTTCATAGTTTTTTTTTAAACTGTAGTCCGGCCCTCCAACTGTCTGAGGGACAGTGAACTGGCCCCCTGTTTAAAAAGTTTGAGGACCCCTGTAAATGATACCCATGCCCAGACTGGATCCAAAATCATTTAGATCAGTGGTTCTCAACCTTGGCCTCCCAAGATTACTCACCCTACTGATTGTATCAAAAGATAAAAATTCCAATAAAGGCCTAACGAGGCAGGCAATAGAGGCTGCCCTGGCTACTAAAGCCAGAGGCCCCTTAGCCCTCTCTTTCACAGTCAAACTGTGTCTGAGCAATCTGTTCACCCGTCATTCAGGGGCTGCTGGTCAGCCCCAGCAATGTCTCTATATTTGTATCAGCTATACTGTTCTTACTATGTCATTCTTACTGCATTTACTGTGTCAAACTTAATTATTTGGACATTTAATGCTACACTTATAGATAATCAATGATTCTACGTAAAACATGATTGCAGTTTCAGACAAAACTTAGTGAATTATAACTTTTTAAAAAACATTAGTGATTTCTTTTTCAGTGTTACCTTTCTGTTCCTTACATTTTCATAAAAGCATTAACTTAATCCTATATAATAAAGAGCTAATATGCAAATGGTCATCACACCCTAATGCCATCATGCCATAATGGCTCAGACACTCAACACTGGGGAGAGAGGAATGGGGACCAGCCACGCTGCAGCCTGGGAGAGGGACAAGCTGCCCACCCCGTGGTCCCTGCAGCGCAAGAGAGGGACAAGCCACCCGCCCCATTGTCGTGGGCACCAGCACCTGCGGCTGTGGCCCAGGAGAGGGACAAGCCGCCCGCCCCACAGTCCTGGGAACCTATGGTTGCGGCCCGGGCAAAGCCCCTCACCCATAGTCCCCTGCAGCTGCGGCCAGCTTGGGAGAAGCCGGCCCGGGTCCTGGGTGCCTGCAGCCGACCAGAGGGAGGGAAGCCCAGGTCCTGGGTGCAGGGAGAGGCAGAGGTGGTTAGGGGCGATCAGGCTGGCAGGCAGGCAGGTGAGCGGTTAGGAGCCAGCGGTCCCGGATTGCGAGAGGCAGTCGGACATCCCCTGAGGGGTCTCGGATTGGAGAAGGTACAGGCCAGGCTGAGGCCCCCCCCCCATGCAAAAATGTTATGCACCGGGCCTCTAGTGTACTATAATTGTCTATCCCCTCCACTGAACTAGAAATAAATCTAGGGCAGAATAAAATGATATTTAACTTATATTCCCTGAGCCCAGCATAGTGTCAAGAACATAGTTATTGCTGCAAACACATTCATTGCATTGATGAAGCAAAGTTCTTTGAGGAAGGATGAGAAATTCACATTTTGAAAAAATGTCCCTAATATTGCTAGGCACAGTGATTCATTTCTTGGTGAACATTAGATATTCAGAGTGTTAACATAAAAACATTCAAACCTGTAAAGAATTTTTGTGAGTTTGAGTCAAACTGTCAACAAATGCCGGGAAGCAGAACCTCGAGATAATGAGATAATGCTCCGGAGAATGGCGGGTTACATCTATATGTATACATTACAATCAAAGGAAGAGACATAGGTGGGTTGCATGAAATCCATTGGTGATAGATTAGAGAGGCAGGAGAAAGCAAAGTGGGGAAACCCTTGGGATTGGATAAAAAGTAAAATGATAGACACATACTTAGGTGGGTGCAGGAACAATTATGATAACAATGAAGAAATTTGTGGTATCTGTCCTGGCGCCCAGGCACATTATGTTGTGGAAAAAGGGAAGTTACAAGTTACTCAGACATTTCAAGGGTATGTTATTATAGATGCAAAAAGACAGATAGGCTCAGTTAAGGTACAGGTTGATCTTGTCAGTGAAGATACCAACCTAGGATGTAACTACCCACCATAACTGCTTTTAGTTAAAGTTTAATTTCAGACCATCCTTTGTGGTACTTTAGGTCTCAGAGTTTGCAAGACCACGATGCAGGCCCTCCCTGAGCTTGTCAGGTTAGCATGTGGCCCCTTTCGTCCACAAGAGAAATCAAATGAAAACAACAACAACAAAAACATGTCCATTAACCTTTACTTTGTTTCTTTTGAACTTCACAGCACAATAACCAGAAGATATAATGAAGCGGGGTTTCAGATGAGTGCCTATATCATTTCAATGTAATCCTTACTAAACCTAGAAACAGGGAAAATGGGTAAAAAGATTAATATTGATAATTATAAAGTTCAGTGCTGAACTTGTGGTTTATGTTAAAGTTATTTTGTAAGACATTATGGAATAAATTTCTGTATATTAATTTTTGATCTGGGCTTGTGTCATAATTTTGCCTTATTTTTTAAA
>NW_005368608.1:202648-211398 GCF_000412655.1 Myotis brandtii | reverse complement strand
TCCCCCCGCCCCAGGCCTTCCGCACCCTATTGTCTGTGTCTATGGGTTATGCATATATACATACAAGGTCTTTGGTTGATTATCTCCCACCCACCAACCCTCCCCTGCCTTCCCTCTGAGATCCTGCACTCTGTTTCATGTTTCCAAGTGTCTGGATCTACTCTGTTCACCAGTTTATTTTGTTACTTAGATGATTCCACATATGATTGTGATCATGTGATACTTGTCTTTCTCTGACTGACTTATTCATCTTCATTTACTTATTTTGTATCTTAATTCATTTTGTACACTACTTTGTAAACCTCTGGTCTATGATAGTATTTATTTCATGGTTTCACAGACCATATCTCTATTTTGGTTATAATTTTATATCTAAACTTAGATTTAATGCAGTGTATTTTGTAACGTTGTTGTTTATTTGCTTAATTTCATACTTGGAATTTGAAAAATATAGCAATAAAAGAAGATTAAATAAATTGCACTTATTAAATATTTTAAATACTCTTTGATGTTGTCCTATATGGCTGTTTAATAAAATCTTTGGAACTTGATACAAAAATTATATGAAATTTAAAATTTACCCTGAGATGAAATTTATTTCAGAATATTTAAAATGATATTTTACTATGTTGAATATTTAAATAAGTAGAGTATGCTCAAATTATATTATTTCACTGAGTCATCAAAGAACCCACTGGAATGACTTTTAATTCAGTAAATTCAATGTGCTTTGGCATGCATTTACCATGTATTGCCTGTATCTGAATGGCTTGGATATCATAAAATAATGGTTATAAAATAAGAAAAATAGTAGAATTTTGTCTTCTTAAGTTTTTCCATTCTAATTAACTGCAAGCTGATATTTCAAAAACTTCCAATTTTACTCAATTTTAAACAATGTGTACTGACAATAACAACTTAATGGTTGGTCATTATTACCTAGTTATGTAATTTTTTAGTAATGAATGAACTCAGCTTGGCATAGAATTGCATAAAGTTCCTTTGCAACTTCTCTCTGTAGTACTGCCTAACTCTTTCAAATAGTTTACACTGTTGAGCGATAATGCATGAGTTTATGGTAGGGGCATTCTTCAAAGTTCCTTGCAGCACAATAGAGGAAGCTTTCCCTAGAAGTGGTCTCCAAGCGCAAATCTCACAGATGTATAACACGCTATGAGTAAAGATACTAGTAATATAAGGAAAAATCTTTCAATGTCATGAACAATGCAGAGTAAGTGGGATTGCTCTTTGTGCAGTAAAATCAAAGTATTTTAACACTAACTCCCCACATTTCACTAATCACACTTTTAAGGCCTTTTTCATTTCTTGTACTTGCTATAGATGTCCTCTTCTTTCTATCTTGCTGCTCCCACATACATTTCATTCTCTTTTTAAATGTTCTTATCTCTTAATGAAAATAAGACAAATAGAGTGAAGAACTTTATACTGATCTCTTAGAAGGTTACTGGGTATATTTGTCATATTACTATACTGATCAAAACCAGACAAACCTTGAATCACTGTCTTGAAAATATAGGATTAGAGCCAACAACAACAAAAAAAACACAACAAAAAACAACATAAATTTTATTAGGACCTGAAGTCAAGGAGGAGCCAAAAGATTCTAGAGAATTCTACAGGGCAAAGTAAACTTCCTTAATTGCTTTCATATAGCAGTCCAACTGGTGATATCACATATTTTTATAAGGTCAACAAATCAAATAGAAGTTTTAATGTAATTATCTTTAGTTCTCTATTGCTGTTCTACAAATATTTTGTAGAGTCCATGACATTGTGACCTGAGAGCA
This sequence comes from Myotis brandtii, assembly GCF_000412655.1. Taxonomy (NCBI): domain Eukaryota; kingdom Metazoa; phylum Chordata; class Mammalia; order Chiroptera; family Vespertilionidae; genus Myotis; species Myotis brandtii. The sequence continues at coordinate 209,590 of NW_005368608.1, read as the reverse complement.
ACAATGTAGGTAATATATCTTTGAACACAGCAATTGTGTGTAGAAGACAACTGGGCAAGAACATTGCCAATAATCCAGAAGTGAAGAGGATATATGCTAATTCAACCAACCAACTGCTATTAATGGAGATTATTTTCTTATCTGTAAAATTAGAGAATTGGACTTGATTATATCCTTGTATTAAAAAGTGCATTATTTTACATTTCATGTATGCACAGATTTTTCAGTAATACTTGTATTTAGAGATGTCAGTATTGTAATTTGCAATATTCTCTTTACAATATGATTCAAGATTGTTAAATATTCAAAAAGTACAACAATGTGTGATATCATCCTAGCCAGTTTGGCTCAGTGGATAAAGCATCAGCCTGGGAACTGAAGGGTCCCATGTTCGATTCCAGTCAAGAGCACATGCCCAGGTTGACAGCTCAATCTCCATTAGGGGGCATGCAGGAGGCAGCTGATCAATGATTCTCTCTTATCATTGATGGTTCTAACTCTCCCTCTCCCTCTCTGAAATCAATAAAAATATATTTAAAACGTGTAATATTAAAAATGTAAGTCTCCTTCATACCTACTCTTTCAGATAAGAGATACAATCCTTCATAAACTTTGAGAATCTTACCATTCTCCATCAGGAAGTAGAATTTATTTCCTCTCTTCTTTAACCTGGGCAGGTCTTTGATAGTGTCACAACAAACAGAAAGTGGTAGAAGCCACACTGCCTGACTTCCAAGGCTATTATATAATACTAGAGGCCCAGTGCAAAAAATTAGTGCACTGGGGAGTGAGGTTCCCTCAGCCCAGCCTGCCCCTCTCACAGTCTGGGAGCCCTCAGTGGATGTCCTACTGACGGCCACAGTCTGGCAACAGAGGCTCGGAGCAGGCGTCCCGTGTGCGTGCGTGCGTGTGTGTGTGTGTGTATGTCTGCTGGGGCCTGCCCCCAGCCGCACCACGTAAGTTCAGAGCAGTTGCTGTGTGCGTGTGTGTGTGTGTGTCCCCACTGAGGGCCTGCCCCCAGCCGCATTGGATGCTCAGAGAAGGCGCTCCATGTGTGTGTGTGTGTGTGTGCTGGGGGCCTGCCCCCAGCCACACTCCTACTGTGGGATGAGTTCAAAAAGTTTGCAAAATGCTGCTCTGTTATTTTTTTTTTGTTCATTTTGTTTGTTTAATTGCTTATTATCTCTCTGGATTGCCCACTGCTTGAATGTGGTCAGCACTTGATATATGTATATTGGATAGATAGTTGGAGGGAGGGGAAGAAAGAGGAACGAAGGGGAGAGGAAATAGAGAGACCAACCCACAGATTATTCATGACTCTCAAAAGCTGACACTAAGGCTCTTCTGCCTCCATTACTGGATGCAAGAGAGAGCCCCGAGTTCCAAGAGAACAAAGAATTTATAGGGCTTGGGGTTGGGGGGTGGGGGCACACTCTGACCACTGATTTGGTCGATTCCGGTTGGTTGAGTGAGGGCCGGGGGCTAGTGACACAAGGGCAGGGTGCAGCTAGGGTCTGGTTACACAAAGACAGGGGGGTGGCTAGCATACTCTTGGCCTTGGGCTAGTTTTCCCCACTTTCCCATTGGCCGAGATAAGGGCAGGCTGAGTAACTGATACATTCTGTGGCTTTTTCTTGGAAGAGGGGTTAAGGACACAGCTATCAGTCCTGTTCTGTCCTTTCACCTGCAGGCCGCGCTTTCCTGCTCACGGATCGCTGGATCGCCGCGGAGACCCGGGGGGAGGTCCTCCTGGGTGCTGCCTGCAGCCGCACTTTCCTGCTCTGGGATCGCCATGGCGACCCAGGAGCAGGCCTTGCTGGGTGCTGCCTACAGGCCGCACCTTCCTGCTCACTGATCGCTGGATTGCCATGGTGACCTAGGGGTGGCACTTTCCTGCTCTCCGATCGCCATGGGGTCCTCGGTGGTGGCAGGGCTTAGGTGGCACACAGCAGGTCCTGGCTGGGGGCAGGGCTTAGGCGGCCGGGGCTTAGGCGGCACATGGGGGTCCCGGCTGGGGGTGGGGCTGCACACAGGCCCGGATGGCGACTCTCACTGTCCTGCCCTGCCTGCAGTATGCAAATTAGCTGCCATCTTTGTTGGCAGCTAATTTATATATCGCACTGATTAGCCAATGAGAGGCGTAGCAAAGGTACAGTCAATTACCATCTTTGTCTATTATTAGATAGGACACTATGGCTTCTGACTAGCTTTCCCATTATCTTGGGATGGCACTCAGTCACCTTGTGCTAAGGAAGCCTAGGTAACATAGCATGGACATGTGTAGGTATAAGTCTCAACCAGCAGTCCACTATTACAAATAGAAATATGAGTTAGCAAGTGATTCCAGCCCTTGACCACCTCCAAAGCATTCTATCGTATGCAGTATAGAGCACAGACAAGTTATTCTCAGTCAAGTGCTACACAAGTTGCAAATGTTTGATCAAAATAAGTATTAAAATATTGTTTTAAGCCACTGGATTTGCGAGTTGTTATACAGCCATAGTAACTGGAACACCTGCAAATTTCCAAATGGCTAAAGTGGTCTTGGCCAGGTGATTCAGTTGGTTGGAGTGTCATCATGTACACCAAAAAAATAGGTTGTGGGTTCAATTTCCAGTCAGGGTACATACCTAGGTTGCCAGTTCGATGCCTGGTAGAGATGGGTGTATTTATAAATGTTTCACTGTCACATTCTTCTCTCTCTCTCTCTCTCTCTCTCTCTTTCTCTCTCTCTCAAAAAAAATTCAATAAAACATATAATTGGATGAGGATTTAAAAAAATAAAAATATTAAATGACTACAGTTAATTTATACTAGTTAAAAGAATTTCAAAACCAAATATAGTGGTATTGCTCTTTGAAATAAATAGCTGTGAATAAATTATTTCTAATGTGCATCACAATAATAAAGCCACATAACTTTTAGAAGAGTGCTGTAGGCCTGGCTGAGTGGCTCACTTGGTTACAGTATCGTCCCTTATGTCCCTTATACCAAAAGGTTGCAGGTTTGATTCTCTGTCAGGGCACATATTTAGGTTGTAGGTTCAATCCCTGGTACAGGGTGCATATGGGAGACAACCAATCCACGTTTCTCTCTTTTCTCTCTCTCTCTCTCTCTCTCTCTCTCTCTCTCTCTCTCTCTCTCCCATCCTCTCTCTCTAAAATTGATACTGGACACAACTGATCCATTACTGTCTGTCCCCACTAAGCCAATAAGCAGAGACAATGTTGAATCTTTTATGAACCTTAATGCGAATTGCTGGCAGTATGAGAGAGCAGTAGGAATAGTACCTTGAAAAACTTCTCTGACATCTTATTTCAAACAAGCTCTTATATAGGGTTAGTGGGTGGAGAAAAAAAAATCTAAAGTTAGTGAGTTTCCATGGTCTGCAGTCTATCATTGTTTTTGTAAAATTAGTCCCAGAATGCTTCAAAGATTAGCCTGGAAAGCTGTCTCCCTTCATATAGGTTGTGTCCTTGATCTGGGCTCTGAGCTGCCTTATCTCAGGCACCTGTTCTCCTTCTTGTAACATGTCCTTCAGTTTCCCAAAGTCTGTAGAAAATATCTACTTTATAGTGAGTAGCTATTAAACAACTGTGATTCCATTTCTATTACATGCCACTCCCCAATCAAAATCAGTGGAAACATATAATCAGATAAGGAAAAGAAAATCAGTGCTGTTTACAAAAATTTCTGCACTGTCCCATAATGATAGAGACTAGCAATATGTTAATTTAATTTTATTTTTTTTCACAAGTGATTGCACTTTTTATTTGTCCAAGCCGATGGGCTGGAGAGCTTTGCTGCCAACTGCAGAGTTCCTTGTCAAGGTCACACAGCAGGTGAGGGTAGAGCCAGGTTTGAATCCCAGACCCTTCAGCTCCATGGTCCATGCTCTTTAAAATATATATATATATAATCCCTAGCCTGCTTAGCTCACTGGATTGAGCATTGGCCTGAAAACTGGGGGGTCCTGGGTTCAATTCTGGTAAAGGGCACATGCCCAGATTGGGGGCTGGATCACCAGTAGGGGGCAGTGCAGGAGGCAGCCAATCAATGACTCTCTCTCATCAATGTTTCTATCTCTATCTCCTTCTCTGAAATCAATACAAATATATATAAAAATAAAAAAAATTTTTTTCATTGATTTGAGAGAGGGAGAGGGAGAGAGATAGAAGCATCAATGGTGAGAGAGAATCATTGACCAGCTGCCTCCTGCACACCCCCCACTGGGAACTGAGTACACAATCTGGGTATGTGCCCTGACTAGAGATCCAACCCTGACCTCCTGATTAATTGGTGGACATTCAACCACTGACCACACAGCCTGGGCTGGAGACTTTTTAAAATACGTCACAACACTAAGCTTCTTGCTCACTCTATCAATGTTACTTATATTTAAAAATAGAGGCCTGGTGCATAAATTTGTGCATGGTGGGATCCCTAGGCCTGGCTAGGGATCAGGACTGAACAGGGCCATCTTGCCCAGTCCCAACAGGGGCCTGCCGGCCATGGGGAGGTACCAGGGGAGGTTGGTCAGCCCTGGGAGGTCGGCTGTGGGAGTGTACTAACCACCAGGAGGCAGCTCCTGCATTGAGCGTCTGCCCCCTGGTGGTTAGTGCGTATCATAGCGACTGGTTGACCGGTCGTTTTGATCTTTCTGGTTGTTCAGTCATAACGGATGCTTAGGCTTTTATCCTATACTAGAGGCTCGGTGCATGAAATTCATGCATGGGAGCAGGGGGTCCCCTCAGCTCAGCCTGCACCCTCTCTAATCCAGGACCCCTCAGGGGATGTCCGACTGCCATCGGGCCTAAACTGGCAGTCGGACATCCCTCTCACAATCCGGGACCGCTGGCTCCTAACTGCTCACCTGCCTGCCTGCCTGATCATCCCTAACTGGCTCCCCTGCCAGCCTGATTACCTCTAACCGATTCTGCCTGCTGACCTGATCACCCCAAACTGCCCCCTCCCTGCCGGCCTGGTCACACCTAACTACCTCACCCGCTGCCAGCATGGTCACCTCTAACTGCCCCTGCCAGCCTGGTTGCCCCAGCTGCTCCCCCTGCCAGCCTGGTCGCCCCTCACTGTCTCCCCTGCTACCCTGGTCGCCCCACGCAGCATGCTTCTTATATTTAAAAATAGAGGCCTGGTGCATAAATTTGTGCATGGTGGGATCCCTAGGCCTGGCTAGGGATCAGGACTGAACAGGGCCATCTTGCCCAGTCCCAACAGGGGCCTGCCGGCCATGGGGAGGTACCAGGGGAGGTTGGTCAGCCCTGGGAGGTCGGCTGTGGGAGTGTACTAACCACCAGGAGGCAGCTCCTGCATTGAGCGTCTGCCCCCTGGTGGTTAGTGCGTATCATAGCGACTGGTTGACCGGTCGTTTTGATCTTTCTGGTTGTTCAGTCATAACGGATGCTTAGGCTTTTATCCTATACTAGAGGCTCGGTGCATGAAATTCATGCATGGGAGCAGGGGGTCCCCTCAGCTCAGCCTGCACCCTCTCTAATCCAGGACCCCTCAGGGGATGTCCGACTGCCATCGGGCCTAAACTGGCAGTCGGACATCCCTCTCACAATCCGGGACCGCTGGCTCCTAACTGCTCACCTGCCTGCCTGCCTGATCATCCCTAACTGGCTCCCCTGCCAGCCTGATTACCTCTAACCGATTCTGCCTGCTGACCTGATCACCCCAAACTGCCCCCTCCCTGCCGGCCTGGTCACACCTAACTACCTCACCCGCTGCCAGCATGGTCACCTCTAACTGCCCCTGCCAGCCTGGTTGCCCCAGCTGCTCCCCCTGCCAGCCTGGTCGCCCCTCACTGTCTCCCCTGCTACCCTGGTCGCCCCACGCAGCATGCTTCTTCAGTCGTTTGGTCATCCCTCACTAACCCTCCTGCTGTCCTGGTCTCCCCATGCAGCTTGCTGCTCAGTCGTTTGGTCATCCCTCACTAACTCTCATGCTGCTGTCCCAACAGGGGCCTGCCGGCCATGGGGAGGTACCAGGGGAGGTTGGTCAGCCCTGGGAGGTCGGCTGTGGGAGTGTACTAACCACCAGGAGGCAGCTCCTGCATTGAGCGTCTGCCCCCTGGTGGTTAGTGCGTATCATAGCGACTGGTTGACCGGTCGTTTTGATCTTTCTGGTTGTTCAGTCATAACGGATGCTTAGGCTTTTATCCTATACTAGAGGCTCGGTGCATGAAATTCATGCATGGGAGCAGGGGGTCCCCTCAGCTCAGCCTGCACCCTCTCTAATCCAGGACCCCTCAGGGGATGTCCGACTGCCATCGGGCCTAAACTGGCAGTCGGACATCCCTCTCACAATCCGGGACCGCTGGCTCCTAACTGCTCACCTGCCTGCCTGCCTGATCATCCCTAACTGGCTCCCCTGCCAGCCTGATTACCTCTAACCGATTCTGCCTGCTGACCTGATCACCCCAAACTGCCCCCTCCCTGCCGGCCTGGTCACACCTAACTACCTCACCCGCTGCCAGCATGGTCACCTCTAACTGCCCCTGCCAGCCTGGTTGCCCCAGCTGCTCCCCCTGCCAGCCTGGTCGCCCCTCACTGTCTCCCCTGCTACCCTGGTCGCCCCACGCAGCATGCTTCTTCAGTCGTTTGGTCATCCCTCACTAACCCTCCTGCTGTCCTGGTCTCCCCATGCAGCTTGCTGCTCAGTCGTTTGGTCATCCCTCACTAACTCTCATGCTGCTCTGGTTGCCCCACACAGCCTGCTGCTCAGTCGTTTGGTTGTCCCTCACTAACACCCCTGCTGGTCTTGTGGTCACACTCAGTCTGTTCGGTCATCCATGTGGTTTTTTCAGATGTGATGGCCCCTGGCTCTTTATATATCTACACTAATAAAAGAGAAACATGGTAATTAGCGTACAACCGCTACCCTTTTCATTGGCTAATCAGTGAGTATATGCAAATTAACTGT
>NW_005368608.1:198481-201787 GCF_000412655.1 Myotis brandtii | reverse complement strand
TATACTAATAAAAGGGTAATATGCTAATTAGACTGGATAAACTGGACGTCTTCCAGATGTCCTTCCAGGCGTCCTTCTGGACAAAGCTGCAGTGCCTGTGAGGGCCGAGGGCTGGCGGTACGGGGGAGGTGGTGGCGTGGGAGAGGCCTCTGCATGGGTTGGTCCATCCATGCAGCCCCTTCTGCAGAGGCAGTGGGAGAGGGTGCTGCACAGTCCTGGTCCCAGTGCTGCCTCTTCCACAGAGGCAGCCACAGAGGCAGTGTTGCAGGCCCAGTACCAGTGCCATGCCTCTGCAGAGGCTGGACAGGGTGTGACCTGCAGTGCCTCAACCTTCCACAGCCCCTCCCCCAGCTGGCCTGGCCCCAGATCACCCCCCCACCCACCAGTAGGAAGGGGTGGGGCCAGCGCTAAGAAGTGCCAGGGCCAAGGGCCAGCAGCAATGGAGGCTGGCAGTGGCAGCAGCAGCAGGGTGATGGGGGAAGCGCCTTCCCCTGTTTGGCCTGGTCGCCTCCCACAGAGGGAGGCCAGACTTAAGTTTAGGCCCAGGGAACAGGCCTAAGCCATCAATAGGATATCCCCTGAAGGCTCCCAGACTGTGAGAGGTGGCAGGCTGGGCCGGGGGACCCCACCCCAGTGCATGAATTTTTGTGCACTGGGCCTCTAGTATAGATAATAAAAGCTTAATATGCAAATCCTCCCCTCGACCTAGATTTCCACAGGGTGTTCGACCAGGAAGCAGAGCTGGCCAACTGCCCACGGCTCCTCCCCCTGGCCAGCCCTGACCCAGATTGGCCCCCACCACCCCGATCGGGGCAGGCCGGCCGGACCCCACTCATGCACAAATTTGTGCACCAGGCCTCTAGAATATATAGATGTAGGCAAACTACACTGTGCCCCTGATGTTATCATGGGTTCAATACCTTGTGGCGAAGCCTTCGTGATGGAGTGAGGCATAAAGTACTCCCAGATCAGGAGTAGGGGGTGTCTTTTTTTCCTTTCAGATCTTGACATAGCTCACTCCTTCACTTCTCACTTTATGTTTTTGCTCAAATGTGACTTTTCTGGTCTCATTCAGTGCAGCCCCCTCCTACACTCTGCTGTCACCTGACTTTTGTGCTTTCATTTTCTGTTACCTGATGTAATATACACTGAGTGCTTACCCCCTCCATTACTCCCCTCTAGTAAGAAGGCCCAGGAGCCCTTGCTGGTGTGACTCAGTGTTGGGGTCCAGCCCCAGCAGGTCCAGGGGTTCCCAAAGGTGTGGACGGAGTTGGCAAAGAAGGAATGACATGGAGACAGCGTTCAGTTGATCAGCATAGAGGTTCTCCAGGCAGGTTCTCCAGCCAGGTTCAGTTGCAATATGTTAATTTTAAAAATATCAAGTGTATCTAGTGTGATTTACAAAGAGCCTTTTAAAAAATTTATTTTAAATTTGCTTTTGAAAGTATTACAGATGTCCCCCTTTTTTTCCCATTGACCCCCTCCACCCCACAACAACCCCTTCCAGACCTTCACCACACTATTGTCTGTGTCCATGGGCTATAGATATATGTGTATAAGTTAATATCTCCCCACTCACCCATCCATCCCTACGTTCCATCTGAAATTTGTCAATTTGTTCCATGCTTCTGTGTCTCTGAATCTATTTTGTTCATGAGTTTATTTTGTACACTAGTTTCCATTAATGAGTGCAATCCTGTGATACTTGCCTTTCTCTGACTGGTTTATTTCACTTAGCAGAATATTCTCCAGATTCCCCCATATTATCTTTTTTTTAACAGCTGCATAGTATTACGTAGTGTAAATGTACTACAGCTTTTTTATCCACTCATCAACTGATGAGCACTTGAGCTGTTTCCAGATCTTAGCTATTGTAAATTGTGCTGCTATAAAAATAAGAGTGCATGTATTCTTTCTGATTAGAGTTTAGAGTTTTTTGGGATACATTCCTAGAAGATCACTGGGTATGGGAGTTCTTCCATTTTTAATTATTTGAGGAAATTCCATACTGTTTTCCAGAGTGGCTGCACCAGTCTGCATTCTCCCACCAGCAGTGCACGAGGGTTCCCTTTTCTCCACATTCTCACTAGCACTTGTCATTTGTTGATTCATTCATAATAGCCATTCTGAAAGGTGTGAGGTGATACCTCATTGTTGTTTTAATTTGCAACTCTCAGATGATTAGTGACTTGGAGCATTTTTTCATATGTCTCTTGGCCTATTGTATGTCCACTTTGGAGAAGTGTTTGTTTAGGTCCTTTGCCCATTTTTTAATTGGATTGTTTGTCTTCCTTTTGTTAAGTAGTATGAGTTCCCTGTGGATTTTGGAGGTTAACCCAAATATGTTCTCCCATGGGGTGGGCACTCTTGTTATTTTATTGATGGTTTCTTTTGTTGTGCAGAGGCTCTTTATTTTGATGTAGTCCCATTTGTTTATTTTCTCCTTTGTTTCTCTTCCCCAAGGGGATGTATTGTCAGATATATTGCTGCCAGAGATGTCTGATATTTTGCTGGCTATGGTTTCTTCTAAAAGTTTTATGGTTTCATTACTTATATTTAACTCTTTTATCCATCTTGAGTTTATTCTTATGTATAGTATAAGTTGGTGGTCTTGTTTCATTTTTCTGCATGTATTTGTTAAGTTTTGGCAATAGCATTTATTGAAGAGACTATCATTACTCCATTATGTGGTTTTTATCATATATCAATTGAGTATAATGGCTTGGGTTGATTTCTAGGTTTTCTGTTCTGTTTCATTGATCTATATGCCTGTTCTTGTGTCAATACCAAGTTGTTTTGATTACAGTGGCTTTGTAGTATAACTTGGCATCTGGTATTGTGATCCCTCCAACTTTATTCTTCTTTCACAAGATTGCTGCAGCTATTCAGAGACTTTTTTAGGTCCATGTACATTTTTTGAGTACTTATTCTAGATCTATAAAATATGGCATTGGAATTTTAATAGGGATTGCATCTATAGATGGCTTTGGGTAGTATGGAAATTTTAATGATGTTGACTCTACATCATGGACACGGTTTATTCTTCCACTTGTTTATATCTTCCTCTATCTCTTTTCTCAATGTCTTGCAGTTTTCCAAGTACAGCTCCTTGCTTAAGTTTATTCCTAAGTATCTTAATTTTGCTGTTGCAATGGTAATTTTTTTTTTAGTTTCTCTTTCTGAGAGTTCATTATTAGAATACAATATTTGTGCATGGGGGAGGGGTCCCTCAGCCCAGCCTGCACCCTTTCCAATATGGGATCCCTCTCACAATTCTGGATCGCTTTCTCCTAATCTTCACCTGCC
>NW_005368608.1:192303-198102 GCF_000412655.1 Myotis brandtii | reverse complement strand
TGGTCACCCCCAACTGCCCTGCCCCTGCCAGCCTGGTCACCCCACGCAGCCTGGTGCTCAGTCATTTGGTCACCCCTCACTAACCCCCCTGCCAGCCTAGTGGCCCCATGCAGCCTGTTCAGTCATCCATTCGGTTGCTATGGTCACTTAGGCTTTTATTATTATAGATGCAAATGCAATCACTATCTGGGTGTTAATTTTGTATCCTGCTACATTGCCAGAATTATTTATTAAATCTAGCAGGTTGTTGTTGTTTTTTTTGGTGTGTGTGTGTGTGTGTGTGTGTGTGTGTGTGTGGTGTCTTTAGGGTTCTCTATGTACAATATCATGTCATTGGCGAATAATGACAGTTTTACATCCTCCTATCAAGTTTAGATGCCTTTTAATTTTTCTTCTTGTCTAATCACTGTTGCTAAGACTTCCAATACTATGTTGAATAAGAGTTGCAAAAGCAGACATCCCTGTCTTGTTCCTGTTCTTAGGGGAAATGGTTTTAGTTTGTGCCCATGGAGTATGAGGTTGGCTGTAGGTTTGTAATATATGGCCTCGATTATGTTGAGACATGATTCCTCTATTCCCACTTTGCTAAGAGTTTTTATCAAAAAAGGGTGTTGGATTTTGTCAAATTCTCTTTCTGCATCAATTGATATGATCATGTGATTTTTGTCTTTCAATTTGTTTATATGATGCATCACATTTATTGATTTGTGAATATTGTACCAGCCTTGCATCCCCAAAATAAAACCCACTTGGTCATGGTGTATGATCTTTTTAATGTTTTGATGGATCTGTTTTGCTAATATTTTGTTGAGGATTTTAGCATATATTTCATCAGGGATATTGGCCTATAATTCTCTTTCTTTGTAGTGTCTTTATCTGATTTTGGAATTAGATTAATGCTAGCCTCATTAAAAAAATAGCTTTGAAGTGATCCTTCCTCTTGAATTTTTTGTAATAGTTTGAGAAGAACATGTGATAGTTCTTTTTTGAATGTTTGGTAAAACTCCCCTGCGAAGCCATCTGGGCCAGGGCTTTTGTTTGCTGAGAGTTTTTTTTCATTACTGCTTCAATTTTATCAGTAGTTATTGGCCTATTCAGGTTGTCTGATTCTTCCTGATTCAGTTTTAGAAGATTGTCTTTTTCTAAGAATATGCTCATTTCATCCAGGCTGTCCAGCTTGTTGGAATATAATTGTTCATAGCATTCTTTTACTATCCTTTATATTTCTGTGGGGTCAGATATTCCTTCACCTCTTTTATTTCTGACTTTATTTATTTGAGTCCTCTTTCTTGTTTTTTGATGAGTCTGGCTGAAAGTTCATCAATCTTCTTTATCTTTTTAAAGAACAAGCCCTTGTTTTCATTGATCTTTTGTATTTTTTTTTTTGGACTCTATATTATTTATGTCCTTCTCCTTACTCTGGGCTTTTCTTGTTTTTCTCTTTCTAGTTCTTTTTGTTGTAGGGGTAGATAGTTTATTAGAAGTTTTTCTTACTTTTTTGAGGTATGCCTGTAGTGCTATGAACTTCCCTCTCAGGACTGCTTTCACTGTGTCCCATAGATTCTGGGTTGTTATATGTTTATTTTCATTTGTTTCCAGGAAGTTTTTTTTTTCTTTCTTGATCACATTTGTAACTCATTCTTTATTTAATAACATGCTGTTCAGTTTCCATGTATTTGAATTTTTTGTGTATTTTTATAGAGGTTGAATTCTAATTCCATGCCATTGTGATCTGAGAAGATGCTTGATACACTAGTATTTTCCATCTTCTTAAATTGTAGAGATTTAGTTTGCATCCTAACATAGATAATACAAATAAAGATAATAGTTTTCAGAACCAACATGGCAGCAGGAAAGACTGGAGTATCAGTGACAGTGAGTGGGTGAGTGTGTGCGAGGGAGTGTTCATGTGTGTGAGTGTGGATGGACATCTGTTGATGCTGGAAATCTGGGCAGGTGGTTCATACGCTGCAGGAGATGGCAGCCACCACCTCATGCTACTCCGCCGGTTCTTCTCTTGACTTGAGATTGGAGAGTGTGCCATTTTTAGAAGATCCACAAGGTCCTCCATAGGAGGAGGCAGGGTGGGGGTTGGAAGTGTCCCTAGGCCAAAGACAGGCTCATAGGGCCCTACTGCTAGGAACCAAGGCCCCCAACCACATGGGCTGGTCATACCGATCCAGTGCACCTGAACCAGGGCTCCCAGAAAAATGGTCCTGCTTCCTTGATAAGCGGCACACAGGGCCTGTGCTATCATATTGGTAATAGAGTGCCCAGCCTGTCCCATCTCCTCCACAATAGGAGAGCCTTGCCCTCCCCCTTCATAAGTGGAGCCACAGCCTTGACATGCAGCCACCTCTGACACAGGGACCTACCACCCTATCCAGGTGCATCCAACCTGGGACCCATGGACTACTGGCCCCACTCTCTTGATGTGGGTCACTCAGCACTGCCAGTGTGGCCAAATGCCCTGAGACACAAAGATCTGCCATCAGAACCCATGGAGCCTAACCAGATGCTCCAGGACAACTTGTCCCACCACCTTGCAACTGGGCCTATAGCCATGACCTGATGCATCCAGACACAGGGACCTGCCTCCACAACTGGGCATGCCTGGCCCAGCACTCCTATAAGACCAGAACTTACTATTACCTGATGCCCCCAGATGCACTGAACTGCCACAGTGACCCAGTGTGCCTAACTTGGTGCCACCAGAATACCAGACTGCCACTGTGACTTGATGTGACCTGTCATCCCCAGACACACATACCCGCCTTCATGACTCAGCCAACCTAACTCAGCCCCTAGGACTACTGAACCACTAGAATGGAAAGATGAAGAAACAACCCCCAAATCAAGGAAAAGGAGAAATCGACACAAAAGGAAATACATGAAATTGTGGCAAGCAATTTGTCAGATAAAGAATTCAAAGTAATGGTTATAAGGGTGCTAAAACAACTGAGTGAGAACTAAAAGCAACTTAATTACAATTATAAGGAACTTAATGAGAACTACACCAACATGAAAAACAGGGGTTAAAACCATGAATAATTAAATGGAAATGAAGAACGGCATGACTGAAATAAAGAATACCCTGATGGGATTCAACAGTAGACTAAAAGAAGCTGAGGACCGAATCAGTGAATTAGAAAACAAGATAGAAAAATAAAACACCCATTAAGACCAGCAACTGGAGGGGGGGGGAGGCTGGAGAGTTTAAGGGAGCTCTGCGACAACATGATACTTAACAATATACTCATCATAGCTTTTCCAGAAGGAGAAGAATCTGAGCAAGCAATAGAGAACCTGTTTCAAGAAATAAAGACAGAAAACTTCCATGATCTGGTGATGGAAAAACTCATACAAGTCCAGGAAACACAGAGAGTCCCAATCAAAATGAACCCCCAAAAAACCCACAGCAAGACACATAATAATTAAAATGGAAAACATTAAAGACAAAGGACAAATCTTAAGGGCTACAAGAGAGACAGAAAGTTGCCTACAAGGAAGCTCCCATTAGATTGTCAGCTGATTTTTCAATAGAGACATTTTAGGGGAGAAGGAAGTGACACAAAAGTATACAAAGTAACGAAAAGCAAGGAACTGAGTTCAAGATTACTCTATCCAGGAAGGCTATTATTTAAAACTGAAGGTGAAATAAAGAGCTTCACAATAAGAAAAAAACAAAAAGACTAAAGGGGTTTATTAGTACCAAATCAATACCACAAGAAATGTTAAAGGGACTGTTGTAAAAGAAGAAATAGAGAGAGAGAGAGATGAACAAAGGCATAAAGAATAAAAATGGCAATATATAAGTACCCATCAGTAACAACCTTAAATGCATCAATCAAATACAAAGGATAGCGGAATGGATAAGAATTTATACATATGCTGTCTATAAGAGACTCACATCAGAACAAAAGGTTCACACAGAATGAGAGTGAAGGGATAGAAAAACTTTTTTATGTAAATGGAAATGAAAAAAAGCTGGGGTAACAATATTCATATCATACAAAGTAGATGTCAAAATGAAGGCCATAACAAGAGACAATGAAGGGCACTTCATAATGCTAATGGGATTGATATAACAACAGGATATAACGCTGGTAAACATATATGCACCCAATATAGAAGCATCCAAATCCTATATAATAAAAGGCTAATAGGCAAATCAACCAAACAGCAGAACGACCGGTCGCTATAATGCACACTGACCACCAGGGGGCAGATGCTCAATGCAGGAGCTGCTCCCTGGTGGTCAGTATCCCACAGCAGGGGGAGCGCTGCTCAGCCAGAAGCCAGGCTCACTGCTGGCGAGCGCAGCGGCAGTGGCAGCAGCCTCTCCCACCTCTGCAGCAGCTCTAAGGATGTCCGACTGCCAGCTTAGGCCCAGTCCTTGCAGGGAGTGGGCCTAAGCCATCAGTCGGACATCCCTCAAGAGCTCCCAGACTGCGAGAGGGCACAGGCCAGGCTGAGGGACCCCCTGAGTGCACAAGTTTTGTGCACCGGTCCTCTAGTATATGTATAAAAATTCTTGAGGACTTAATAAGAGTGATCAACAGCAACACAATCAGAGTAGGAGATTTAACCCCACTGACATCATTGGAAAGATCTAGATAAAATATCAACAAGAAAATGGCAACCCTAAACCACACACTAGATCAAATAGATTTAATTGACATTTACAGAAAATTTCACCCCAAAGAATCAGAATATACATTCTTCTCAAGTGCACATGGAACATTCTCAAATGTTCCACATATTAGGAATCAAGCTAAGTCTCTACAAATCCAAGTAGATTGAAATCATATCAGACATCTTCTATGATCAAAATGGTATAAAACAAGAGATCAACTACAATAAAAATGTCCCCAAACATTCAAACACAGGGAGGTTAATTTGCATGTTATTAAACAATAAATAGGTTACCAAAGAGATCAAGGAAGAAATGAAAATCTTTCTGGAAACAAATGAAAATGAACACACAACAACCCCAAATCTTTGGGACACAAAGAAAGCAGGTATACCTCAAAAAAACAAACAAAAAATTCTAATAAACTATGTAACCCTACATTTAAAGAATTAGAAAGAGAACAAAAAGAAAAGCCCAGAGTAAGGAGAAGGAAGAAAATAAAGATCAGAATGAAAATAAATGACATAGAGTCTGAAACACTAATGCAAAAGATCAATGGAAACAAGAGCTGGTTCTTTGAAAAGATAAAGGAGGCAAGAGCATGCAATGGAGTAAAGACAGTCTCTTTAATAAATGTTGTTGGGATTATTGGACAGGTATATGCAAAAAATGAAACTAGACACAAGAATACACTGAAAATGGATAAAATACTTAAATGTAAGTCATGGAATCATAAAAATCTTAGAAGAGAACATAGACAGCAAAATATCAGATATCTACATAGCAGAATTTTCACTGATACAATGCCTATGGTCAGGGAAACAAAAAAAAAAAAACAAATAGGACTACATAAAAATAAAAAGCTTCTACACAGCAAAATAAATCAGAATTAAAATAGAAAATGAACCCACTGAATGGGAGTACACATTTTTCAATGACACATCAGATAAGTGGTTAAAATCCACAATAAATAATGTACTCATACAACTTAACAACAAGACAAAAAATCTAATTAAAAATGGACAGTGAGTGTCTGTCATGATGAAGTAACCAAAGTAACCACTTGAGCTAAAGCTGACTGAACCGAAGGACTTGCATGCATGCATATAAGCACAATCAACAGACCCAAGACACTGGGGGCAGGGGGACGAGGGCAGGCGCCAGGG
>NW_005368608.1:190965-192209 GCF_000412655.1 Myotis brandtii | reverse complement strand
AAGAGACATATGTACTACTATTTCTAATACCTTAAACAATAAAATTTTAAAAAAGGAAAAATAATAACAATATGAAAAAGGTAAAGATGAAAGAGGATTATTTAAAGAATATTCAAATGTGAGAAAAATAATGGACAGTGTGCCTGAATATGCACTTCTCCAAAATGGACATACAGATGGCCAAGAGACCTATGAAAAAAAATGCTCAAAGTCACTGATCATCATAGAGATGCAAATTAAAACCTCAATGAGATATCACCTCACACCTCTCAGAATGGCATGTATTAATAAATCAACAAATGACAAGTGCTGGTGAGGAGGAGTAGAAGAGAGAAATCTAGTACTAGTATGCTGCTGGTGGGAGTGCATACTGGTGCAGCCACTATGGAAAACAATATGGAGTTTTCTCTAAAAGTTAAAAATAAGATCCCACTTCTAGGAATACATCCTAAGTAACCTGAAACACCAATCAGAATGAATAGATGCACCCCCATGTTCATAGCAGTTCTATTTTGCTATTTACAATAGCTAAGATCTAAAAACAGCCCAAGTGCCAATCAGTAGATAAGTGGATAAAAAAGTTGTATACGATGGCATAATATGCAGCTGTAGAAAAGGATTTCTTACCCTTGGAGACAACATGGATGGACCTGGTGAGGATTATGCTAAGTGAAATAAACCAGTCAGAGAAAGACAAATAGCACATGATCTCACTTATGTGTAGAATATAATGAAGAAAATAAACTGATAAAATAGAGGCAGAGACATGGAAGCATGCAACCAACTGAGGATTCTTAGTGGTAAAGGGGGTCAGGAATAGACTAACCAAGGATTTAATTTGCATATATGCGTAACCAAAGGCACAGACAATAGTGCAATGAAGGTCTGGGGTGGAGGCAGGAGTGGAGGATAGAGAAAATGGGGTAAAAAAAGGAGGACATCTGTAAAACTTTCAATACAGATAAATTAAAAAATATATACAAATAAAATATATACAAATAAATACATACAAATAAAAAATAAATAAAAGAGCAAGATAATAAAAGAAACAATTATAAAGGTATACAGAAATTCAAATATGTCAATAATCATCCTATCTAATAAAAGAGAAACATGGTAATTAGCGTATGACCGCAACCCTTCCCATTGGCTAATCAGGGCGATATGCAAATTAACTGCCAGCCAAGATGGCGGCCGGCAGCCAGGCAGCTGAAAGCGAACATGAGGCTTGCTTGCTTCAGTGA
>NW_005368608.1:181344-189971 GCF_000412655.1 Myotis brandtii | reverse complement strand
CAACCCCCTGATGGGCCCTGCTCTGTGCGTGACAGGGGGGAGCTCCCCAACCCCCTGATTGGCCCTGCTCTGTGTGTGACAGGGGGCGGTGCCCCAACTCCCCTATCGGCCCTGCTCTGTGTGTGACGGGGGGAGCTCCCCAACCCTCTAATCCGCCCTGCTCTGTGTGTGACGGGGGGAGCTCCCCAACCCCCTGATCGACACTGCTCTGTGTGTGACAGGGTACGGAGCCCCAACCCCCCTGATGGGCCCTGCTCTGAGAGTGACAGGGGGCAGCGCCCCAACCCCCTGATTGGCCCTGCTCTGTGCGTGATTGGGGGTGGCGCCGCAACTTCCCCATCGACCCTGCCTTTAGTGTGACAGGGGGCGGTGCCCCAACCCCCCAATCAGCCCTACCCTGAGTGTGACTGAGGGTGGCATCGCAACCTCCCAATCTGCCCTGCTCTGTGCATGACAGGGGCGGCGTCCCAACTCCCCAATCGGCCCTGCTCTGAGCCTGACCAGGGGCTGCACCTAGGGATTGGGCCTGCCCTCTGCCACCCGGGAGCAGGCCTAAGCCAGCAGGTCGTTATCTCCCGAGGGGTCCCAGACTGCGAGAGGGCACAGGCCAGGCTGAGGGACCCCCCCTTCCCCCCGAGTGCACAAATTTTTGTGCACTGGGCCTCTAGTAAAATTATAATTGTGTAATTGTAAAAACTATAAAGTGCAGGCATTTTAAGACTGAGTCTTAAAAAATCAGTAAAATGTAGTTTAGAGGATAAACATCCTAATATGTAAAAGCCCAGGGTTGTAACTACCAATCAAGATGGAAAGCTGACCAACCCGGAAGCCCTTCAGTCAGCGCTGGGTTGCTATGGTGACCCAGCACTGACTGCCCTGCTTCAGCCTGGCGACACAGCACTGACTTCCCAGGGGGCTGAGACCCAGAGAGAGAGGCATCATCTGATCCGCAGCCTCAGTGGCAGCTGTTCATCAGTACTTGTCTCTCTCTTTCTCTCCCTCTTTCTTTCCTGGCTTCACCAGCAACCAGGCCTTGCTTTCTCTCCCTGGCTTGGCGGAGGCTGCTGTTCAGCCCCGCCTCAATGATCAGGCCCAGAGACAGGCCCAGTGATGCTGACTGGCATAGAAACTGACCAATCAGAACCAAATGTGGGTGCTGTGAAGAACCAATGGCTGCCTAGAAGGTGGAGCTTTTGACACTGACTGGCATAGAAACCGACCAATCAGAACCAAATTGTCCAGCAGAGGAGGGCCATGGGGGGCGAGATTAGGCCAGCAGGGGAAGGAAGTTGGGGGCAACCAGACTGGGCAGGAAGGGCAGTTAGGGGCGAGATCAGGCCGGCAGGGGAGGGCCATTGGGGGTGAGATCAGGCTGCTAGGCAGAGGCAGTTAGGGGCAATCAGGCAGGCAGGCAGGTGAGCAGTTAGGAGCCAGCAGTCCCACAGGGATCTGGCCTAAACCAGCAGTCAGGCATCCCCCAAAGGGTCCCCAATTGGAGAGGGTGCAGGTTGGGCTGAGGGAACCCCCCTCCGTGCATGAATTTTGTGCACCAGACCTCTAGTATTTAAATATAGAATGAAAGTAAAAGTATTCTCCAACAAACAAAAGCCCTGGACCAGATGGCTTCACAGGGGAATTTTGTCAAACATTCAAAGAAGAACTAAAACTTATCCTCCTCAGACTATCCCAAAAAATTCAAAAGTAAGGAACACTTCCAAGCTCCTTCTATGAAGCCAGCATTACTTTAATCCCAAAATCAGATGACAATACATAGAAAGAGAATTACAGACCAATATCTCTCATGAACATAGCGGGCAAAATTCTCAACAAAATTCTAGCAAATAGAATCCAGCATTACATTAGTAAGATCATACACCATGACCAAGTGGGATTTCTTCCAGGGATACAAGGTTGGTATAATATCTGCAAATCAATAAACGTGATACACCATATAAACAAATTGAGAGAAAAAAACATATAATCATATCCATTGATGTAGAAAAAGCATTTGACAAAATCCAGCACCCTTTCCTGATAAAAACTCTCTGCAAGGTTTTTAAAAGGATCATACCTCAACAAAATAAAAGCCATATATGTCAAACCTACAGCCAACATCGTACTCAATGGGCAAAAATTAAAACCATTTCCCTCTGGCATAGAAACCGACCAATCAGAACCAAATTGTCCAGCAGAGGAGGGCCATGGGGGGCGAGATTAGGCCAGCAGGGGAAGGAAGTTGGGGGCAACCAGACTGGGCAGGAAGGGCAGTTAGGGGCGAGATCAGGCCGGCAGGGGAGGGCCATTGGGGGTGAGATCAGGCTGCTAGGCAGAGGCAGTTAGGGGCAATCAGGCAGGCAGGCAGGTGAGCAGTTAGGAGCCAGCAGTCCCACAGGGATCTGGCCTAAACCAGCAGTCAGGCATCCCCCAAAGGGTCCCCAATTGGAGAGGGTGCAGGTTGGGCTGAGGGAACCCCCCTCCGTGCATGAATTTTGTGCACCAGACCTCTAGTATTTAAATATAGAATGAAAGTAAAAGTATTCTCCAACAAACAAAAGCCCTGGACCAGATGGCTTCACAGGGGAATTTTGTCAAACATTCAAAGAAGAACTAAAACTTATCCTCCTCAGACTATCCCAAAAAATTCAAAAGTAAGGAACACTTCCAAGCTCCTTCTATGAAGCCAGCATTACTTTAATCCCAAAATCAGATGACAATACATAGAAAGAGAATTACAGACCAATATCTCTCATGAACATAGCGGGCAAAATTCTCAACAAAATTCTAGCAAATAGAATCCAGCATTACATTAGTAAGATCATACACCATGACCAAGTGGGATTTCTTCCAGGGATACAAGGTTGGTATAATATCTGCAAATCAATAAACGTGATACACCATATAAACAAATTGAGAGAAAAAAACATATAATCATATCCATTGATGTAGAAAAAGCATTTGACAAAATCCAGCACCCTTTCCTGATAAAAACTCTCTGCAAGGTTTTTAAAAGGATCATACCTCAACAAAATAAAAGCCATATATGTCAAACCTACAGCCAACATCGTACTCAATGGGCAAAAATTAAAACCATTTCCCTCAAGAACAGGAACAAGCCAGGGATGCCCACTCTCACCACACATGTTTGACATAGCACTGGAAGTACTAGCCATGGTGATCAGTTAAGAAGAAATAAAAGGCATACCAATTGGAAAAGAAGAAGTGAAATTGTCATTATTTGCAGATGACATGATATTGTACATAGAAAACCCTAAAGACTCCATCAGAAAACTACTAGACTTAGTAAATGAAGCTGCCTAGGAGGTGGAGCTTTTGACACTGACTGGCATAGAAACCGACCAATCAGAACCAAATTGTCCAGCAGAGGAGGGCCATGGGGGGCGAGATTAGGCCAGCAGGGGAAGGAAGTTGGGGGCAACCAGACTGGGCAGGAAGGGCAGTTAGGGGCGAGATCAGGCCGGCAGGGGAGGGCCATTGGGGGTGAGATCAGGCTGCTAGGCAGAGGCAGTTAGGGGCAATCAGGCAGGCAGGCAGGTGAGCAGTTAGGAGCCAGCAGTCCCACAGGGATCTGGCCTAAACCAGCAGTCAGGCATCCCCCAAAGGGTCCCCAATTGGAGAGGGTGCAGGTTGGGCTGAGGGAACCCCCCTCCGTGCATGAATTTTGTGCACCAGACCTCTAGTATTTAAATATAGAATGAAAGTAAAAGTATTCTCCAACAAACAAAAGCCCTGGACCAGATGGCTTCACAGGGGAATTTTGTCAAACATTCAAAGAAGAACTAAAACTTATCCTCCTCAGACTATCCCAAAAAATTCAAAAGTAAGGAACACTTCCAAGCTCCTTCTATGAAGCCAGCATTACTTTAATCCCAAAATCAGATGACAATACATAGAAAGAGAATTACAGACCAATATCTCTCATGAACATAGCGGGCAAAATTCTCAACAAAATTCTAGCAAATTAATAAAAGCCATATATGACAAACCCACAGCCAACATCATACTCAATGGACAAAAACTAACACCATTTCCCCTAAAAACAGGAACAAGACAGGGATGCCCACTCTCACCACTCCTGTTCGACATAGTACTGGAAGTATTAGCCATTGCAATTAGACAAGAAGAAGAAATAAAAGGCATCCAAATTGGAAAAGAGGAAGTAAAACTGTCCTTATTTGCAGATGACATGATATTATACTTAAAAAACCCTAAAGACTCCATCAAAAAACTATTAGACTTAATAAAAGAATTCGGCAATGTAGCAGGATACAGAATTAACGCCAAGAAATCTATGGCATTTCTATACACCAATAGTGAACTTGCAGAAAGAGAGACTAAAAAAGCAATCCCATTTACCATCTCACCAAAAAAATTAAGCTACCTAGGAATAAACTTAACTAAAGAGGTAAAAGACCTCTACTCAGAAAACTACAGGACGTTGAAAAAAGAGATAGAGGAAGACATAAAGAGATGGAAGAACATACCATGTTCTTGGATTGGTAGAATCAACATCATTAAAATGTCCATACTGCCCAAAGCAATCTATAAATTCAACGCACTTCCCATTAAAATACCAATGGCCTACTTCAAAGATCTAGAACGAACTCTCCAAAAATTCATCTGGAACAAAAAACGACCCCGAATAGCTGCAGCGATCCTGAGAAAGAACAAAGTAGGTGGGATCTCAATACCAGATATCAAGCTGTATTACAAAGCCACTGTTCTCAAAACTGCCTGGTACTGGCACAAGAACAGACATATAGATCAATGGAATAGAATAGAGAACCCAGAAATCGACCCGAACCATTATGCTCAATTAATATTTGACAAAGGAGGCAAGAGCATACAATGGAGTCAAGATAGTCTCTTCAATAAATGGTGTTGGAAAAATTGGACAGACACTTGCAAAAAAAATGAAACTAGACCACTAACTTACACCAACACAAAAATAAATTTAGAATGGATAAAGAACTTAAACGTGAGATGGGAAACCATAAAAATCTTAGAAGAAGCCATTGGCAACAAAATAGCAGACATTTGTTGTACCAATATCTTTACCGATGCAGCTCCCAGGGCAAAGGAAACTAAGGGGAAAATAAACCAATGGGACTACGTCAAAATAAAAAGCTTCTGCACAGCAAAAGAAACCATCAACAAAACAACAAGAAAACCCACTGCGTGGGAAAACATATTTGCCAACGTCATATCTGATAAGGGCCTAATCTCCAAAATTTATAGGGAACTCATACAACTTAACAAAAAGAAGATAAACAATCCAAAAAAAAAAAATGGGAAAAAGACCTAAATAGACACTTTTTGAAAGAGGACATACAGAAGGCCAAGAGATATCTGAAAACATGCTCAAAATCACTAATCATCTGAGAGATGCAAATCAAAGCCATAATGAGGTACCATCTCACACCTGTCAAAATGCCTATCATCAACAAATGACAAGTGCTGGCGAGGATGTGGTGAAAAAGTAACCCTTGTGCATTGCTGGTGGGAATTCAGAGTAGTGCAGTCACTGTGGAAAACAGTATGGAGTTTCCTCCAGATATTAAAAATGAAACTGCCATTTGACCCAGTAATACCACATCTAGGAATATATCCCAAGAAAACAGAATCACCCAACAAAATCTCAGACATATGCCGAAGCAATTTCTTCACCGATACAGATCCTAGGGCATTGGAAACTAAAGAGAAAATAAACAAATGGGACTACATCAAAATAAAAAGTTTCTGCACAGCAAAAGAAACCATCAACAAAACAACAAGAAAGCCCACTACATGGGAGAACATATTTGCCAACATTATATCTGATAAGGGCCTAATCTCCAACATTTATAGGGAACTCATACAACTTAACAAAAGGAAGATAAACAATCCAATCAAAAAATGGGCAAAGGACCTAAATAGACACCTTTTAAAAGAGGACATTCAGAAAGCCAAGAGACATATGAAAACATGCTCAAAGTCACTAATCATCCGAGAGATGCAAATCAAAACAACAATGAGGTACCATCTCACACCTGTCAGACTGGCTATCATCAACAAATCAACAAATGACAAGTGCTGGAGAGGATGTGGAGAAAAAGGAACACTTGTGCACTGCTGGTGGGAATGCAGACTGGTGCAGCCACTATGGAAGACAGTATGGAGTTTCCTCAAAAAACTGGAAATGGAACTCCCATTTGACCCTGTGATCCCACTTCTAGGAATATATCCCAAGAAACCAAAAACACCAATCAGAAAGGATATATGCACCCCTATGTTCATAGCAGCACAATTCACCATAGCTAAGATTTGGAAACAGCCTAAGTGCCCATCAGTAGATGAATGGATTAAAAAACTGTGGTACATCTACACAATGGAATACTATGCTGCTGTGAGAAAGAAGGAATTCTTACCGTTTGCAACAGCATGGTTGGAACTGGAGAGCATTATGCTAAGCAAAATAAGCCAGTCATATAAAAATCAACAAAACAACAAGAAAGCCCACTATATGGGAGAAGAGATTTGCCATTGTTATCTCCAATAAGGGTTTAATCTCCAAATTTAGAGTGAGCTCATACAACTTAACAAAAGGAAGATGAACAATCGAATAAAAAAAAAAAATGGGCAAAAGACCTAAATAGACACTTTTTGAAAGAGGACATACAGAAGGCCAAGAGATATCTGAAAACATGCTCAAAATCACTAATCATCTGAGAGATGCAAATCAAAGCCATAATGAGGTACCATCTCACACCTGTCAAAATGCCTATCATCAACAAATGACAAGTGCTGGCGAGGATGTGGTGAAAAAGTAACCCTTGTGCATTGCTGGTGGGAATTCAGAGTAGTGCAGTCACTGTGGAAAACAGTATGGAGTTTCCTCCAGATATTAAAAATGAAACTGCCATTTGACCCAGTAATACCACATCTAGGAATATATCCCAAGAAAACAGAATCACCAATCAGAAAGGATATATTCACCCCTATGTTCATAGTAGCACAATTTACAATAGCTAAGATTTGGAAACAGCCTAAATGCCCATCAGCAGATGAATGGATTAAAAAACTGTGGTACATCTACACAATGGAATACTATGCTGCTGTGAGAAAGAAGGAATTCTTACCGTTTGCAACAGCATGGTTGGAACTGGAGAGCATTATGCTAAGCAAAATAAGCCAGTCATATAAAAATAAATATCACATGATCTCACTCATTGGTGGAATATAAAGAACATCATAAACTGATGAACAAAATAGATACAGAGACCTAGAAGCATTGAACAGACTGTCAAACTACAGCAGGAACACAGGAAAGAGTTGGGGGTGGGGTGGGTAAGAGATCAACCAAAGGACTTGTATGTATGCATATAAGTAAACCAATGGACACAGACACGGGGCAGGGGTGAAGGCATGTGCTGTGGGTAGGGGAGGCCGGGGGAGGTCAATGGGGGGAAAAGGGAGATATATGTACTAGTCTTTGTAATATTTTAAACAATAAAAAATAAATTAAAAGAATTCAAAACTTTAATTAAGCAAGTACTTTAAAAATATATTCATTTTCTCTGGTTACTTCAGAGATTTTCCCCTTATTCTTGGTTTCCCCAACTTGATTATGATGTCCCTGGTTGTGGGATAATATATTGGTACAACCACTTTGGAAATGAATTTAGCAGTTTCTTAGAAAAATTAAAATTAAACATACACCTGCCCTTTGACCCAGTAATCCTTCTTCTAGGTATTTACCCAAAGAAAATTGAAATACAAGTCCTAATACAAAACTTATGTTAGAATTATCATAGCTGATTTATTCACAATAGAAATTAAAAACAACAAAAATTTCTTTGAACATGAGAATGGTTTAAAAATCGTGGTTTATTATTATAATGAAATAGTGTTCAGAATTTTCAAAAGGAACAGACTCCTAACATGCATGGAAACATTGATGAATCTCAAAAACATGATGAATAAAATAAGCCTGACATGAGTACTTACTGCATATATATCTTTATAGTAAATTCAAAACCAAGAAAAACTAATGTATAATGGTGACAAAAAAATATCAAAACAAAGAATATTTGCATCAAGGTGGGGAATAACTGCAAATAGACCCAAAGAAACTTTCTAGAGTAATGAAAATGTGTTTTTCTTTTTTCATCTTAATTGGAGCATGAATAACTTTGGTATGGATAGATAGGTTGATAAATTGATCTATATATTTGTGTATATCAATATCTATAACTATATTTATCTCTCTATATAAGTTACCTTGGTTTGTATCTATCTATCAACTATCAATCTAGCAACCAATCAATCTATCTATCTAATCTATCTATCTAAACTTTCTATCATGTATAAATAATACCTTAGGGATGTCATCTTACCTAATAATAGACAAATATGCAAATTGACTGTACCTTCTCTACGCCTTAAGCCACGCCCACCAGCCAATCAGAGTGACTATATGCAAATTAACCCAACCAAGATGGTGGCCGACAGCCATGGAGCTGGAGCAAGCAGGAGACTTGGTTACCCCAGTGATGGAGGAAGCCAAGCTTCCCGGCCAACTGCTGCCTCTTCTCAAGGCAACAAAGTTTCAATTATAGAAGGTAAATAAA
>NW_005368608.1:179516-181155 GCF_000412655.1 Myotis brandtii | reverse complement strand
TCACCCAGGCTGGCCAGGCACCCCAGCGGGACCCCCACCCTGATCCAGGACACCCTTCAGGGCAAACCAGTTGGCCCCCACCCGTGAACCAGGCCTCTATTCTATATAATAAAAGGGTAATATTCAAATTGACCCAAACAGCAGAATGACTGGGAATGACTGGTCACTATGACACACACTGACCACCAGGGGGTAGACGCTCAATGCAGGAGCTGCCCTCTGGTGGTCAGTCGCTCTCACAGCGGGGAGCTCTGCTCAGCCACAAGCCAGGCTGATGGCTGCCAGCACAGCGGTGGTGGCGGGAACCTCTCCTGCCTCCTCAGCAGCACTAAGGGTGTCCGACTACAGCTTAGGTCTGCTCCCTGCTGGCAAGTGGACATCACCTGAGGGCTGCCAGGCTGCCAGAGGGATGTCTGACTGCCATCTTGGGCCCGATCCCCCAGGGAGCGGGCCTAAGCCAGCAGGTAGACATCCTCCCCAGACTGCCAGACTGCAAGAGGGCATAGGCTGGGCTGAGGGACCCCCCTGAGTGCACAAATTTTTGTGCACTGGGCCTCTAGTCTATATATATAAAAGCCTAAGTGACTGAATGACCAATTGACCTAATGACCAGTTGACCAGTTGCGATTTCGTGCACTGATCACCAGGGGACAGATGCTCAACACACAGGATTGGGCTCCCTCCTGTCTGGAAAGGGCCTGCTCAGATGGGGCTGAAACTGGCTATCAGACATCCCCTGAGAGTTCCAGGATTGTGTGAGGATGCAGGCCAGGTCAAGGGACCCCACTGGTGCAAGGGCCTCAAGCAATAAAATAGCAGGCTAAGTGGCTTAGACAAAAGAACTTTATATTTTCACAGTTCTTGCGGTTACATGTTCAAGATCAAGGTGTCTGCATTTTTTTCTCCTGAGGCCTTTATCCTTGGCTTTGTGATGACCACATTCTTTATGAGGATACCAGTTTTATTAGGGCTCCAACTTTATTACCTCATCTAAATTTAATTATCTTTTTAAATGCCCTATCTTCAAATATACTCACATTGGGGTTTAAGGCCTCAACATATGAATTTCAAAGGGAGGGGCACAATTCAGTCCATAACTCTGTATATGTTAAAATTTATAAATTTAAGCTATCTGCTTTCATTTTGTCAGTTAATTCTTAATCATTTGGAAAAGTGTACTATGAATTTATTTTTATATGCACCTTTGTGCAATCACTTCCTTTCATGAAATAAAAGTATTAATTTGTTCTGTAACACCATTTGGACTCTAGTGTCTTTTATTTTTTTAAAATATATTTTATTGATTTTTTTACAGAGAGGAAGGGAGAGGGATAGAGAGTTAGAAACATCGATGAGAGAGAAACATCGATCAGCTGCCTCCTGCACACCCCCTACTGGGAATGTGCTCGCAACCAAGGTACATGCCCTTGACTGGAATCGAACCTGGGACCCTTGAGTCCACAGGCTGACACTCTATCCACTGATCCAAACCAGTTAGGGTGAGGACTCTAGTGTCTTTTAAATAAATCCCAAATAATATCAGTCCAAATATTTATAGATTCTCTACAATAATAAATGGAGCTACAAATTCCAATATACATATTTATTTATTTATTTATTTATTTATTTATTTATTTAT
>NW_005368608.1:165374-179432 GCF_000412655.1 Myotis brandtii | reverse complement strand
TTGATTTCAGAGAGGAAGGGAGAGGGAGAGAGAAGTAAAAACATCAATCAGCTGCTTTCTGCACGCCCCCTACTGGGGATCCAGCTGGCAACCAAGGTACACACCCTTGACTGGAATTGAACCGCAGACTCTTCATTCCCCAGGCCGAAGCTTTATCCACTGAGCCAAACTGGTTTGGGCCCAATATACACTTTTTTCCCTCCTGAAAGCATCTCAATTAAATTGAGATACAGAATAGAATACCCATCATTTTCAAAGGCTCTTCATGATTTGGTCACTGTTGTCCGAGCCTGTGTGATTTCTTTATTCCCTGAATTTCTCTATATTTGACAAGTCTGACCATACCCAATTCAGCTGTTTGACTGAGGTACAGAACCAGCATAGTTATTTGCTTGCATATCAAGGACTTTTGTCTGGTATTCAGTGTATCAACACGTTTATTAAATTCACCACTCTTGATTAAACCCCATATTGTAGTTTCTAATTTGCCAAGATGTTTTTTGTTCTATCTACATCCTAAGCAAAGAAAGAAGTCATAATGGTTAAATTTGATAGTATGATGTGTTTTTCAGTTATAGGCATTACATGCATTGGATTTTCTCTTGGCAAAGTACAAGAAAACCCAAGATAGAACAAGAGTCTATGACATTGAACAATACTACATCTGATTTTGAGAGGTAATCTTTTAGCTATACAATGGAATTTCAAAGGACAGGTATGATTAAAAAGTATAATAATGCCTCCCTCGAAGTCTTTGTGTTTTGCCTTTAATATAAAAAATTTATGTAGATATTTTATTTTGGGAGTACATAGCTGTCCTTAAAAATTTATAGACTCAATATGATGTAGAGACATTTTCTCACATAATTGTGTATTGATAAGGTCAGAGGACTTGCCAAAATCTTTCCATTATGGATAATCTATCAATAATCGGGCAATTTCAGTATTAAAATTGGACAAGCCATATGGGTTTGAAGTTCTGTGAAACTGAAAAGTATTAGAAGTTCTGTCAAATATCATTAGGTAAAAGGTCAGGAGATCTTTTTTTTTAAAATATATTTTATTGATTTTTTACAGAGAGGAAGGGAGAGAGATAGAGAGTTAGAAACATCGATGAGAGAGAAACATCGATCAGCTGACTCCTGCACATATCCCACTGGGGATGTGCCCGCAACCCAGGCACATGCCCTTGACCAGAATCGAACCTGGGACCCCTCAGTCCGCAGGCCGAGGCTCTATCCACTGAGCCAAACTGGTTTCGGCAAAGGTCAGGAGATCTTATATAACAATGTGTTTTGTCCACATATTATAGGAAGGTCATTATTGCGGATTCTTTAAGTTTAATGGAACAGTCTTGTGAATATTGACTCACTGAACTGCAAAATGGCCAGTTAAATTTCTGATGCTGGCATAGAAATAATCAACATATGCTCAATAATTATACAAAACTAGAGGCTCGGTGCATGAAATTCGTGCATAGGTAGGGTCCCTAGGCCTGGCCGGCAATCAGGGCCGATTGGGGCCTTCCAGCTGTCAGTAGGGGCCTTCCTTCCCTGGCTGCTGGCTGCTGGCTGCTGGCTGGAGCCTTCCTTCATTTCGCACTGCCCCCTGGTGGTCAGTGCATGTTGAACTCCCAGTCTCCTGGTCAAACTCCTGTGGGGACAATTTGCATATTAGCCTTTTATATATATAGATACTAGAGGCCCAGTGCACGAATTCTTGCATGGGTGGGGTCCCTCGGGGTGGCCCGTGAAGATCAGAGACCAGCTCATGCCCTCAGCCTCACAGCCCCAGCTTGCAACCCCAGACTCACAGCCCCGCAGCCCCGCCTGGAACCCCTCCTTGGCCTGGTCCCGCCCCCTCACCAGCTCCACCATCCTGCTGCTGTCCTGCTCTCATCAGGGCCCATTGGGGCCAGCAGCACTTCCACTGCTGCCTGCTGCCAGCATCGCTAATGCCTGCCATGTTCCGCGCCGCCCCCTGGTGGTCAATGCACATCATAGTTAGAGGTCGAACTACTGGTCTTCTGGTCGAACAACCACCTGAGGGGACAATTTGCATATTAGGCTTTTATTATATAGGGTAAACAAAGGTATGAAGCATTTTAAAGATTGAAATCTTCAAGATGCTTCATATTAGAGTTTCTAGGAAGTTTTTTTTATTTTCTTATGGTATCTGTGAAAAGTAAGGTACAGAAAGGCTATTCAAGAGCAATCCTGATGAAAACAATATATTTATCAATGCCAACTATCTTTTACATCTCAAGGGACATGGAAGATGCATGTGAAGTGCTTTAAAAATACTGCTGGGATCCCTAACTTTCTAAATATCTGTAGCATGCTAGAGGCCTTGGTATGTGGCTGGCTAATATTTACATAAGAGAACTGTTACAAATTTTTGACATATAGTTATTTACTTTTATCATATTAATTGCTTATTATTTCAAAGTAATGAAATTGCTGGTGATCTATCCTATATCAACCATTCCTTTATTTAAGTTACTCAAGATTCAAGTTTACTCAAGGTTTCACTGGACCCAGATTGAAATACTAAATTTCCCAGGCACCCTTGTGTGGGAATTCATTCTGAATAAAAGTCAATGTGTCTCTACACAATTTTACCTTTGTCCCTTGGGCCTAACTATGGTTTTGAAAATAGCAGATATTGTGTGACCACTGAACACCCTTTAACATGGAAGTCTCTACACTACATGGTTGGCAGAAATGAAAAATGGAAAGATCCCGTTGAGCTTGCTAAATCTAATTAACAGCCCTGAACTTCCTGCCACTGGGCCTCTTTTTATGTCATAAAAATAAATCCCTCTCTGTTTAGCCAAAATTTGAATTTGTTATTACCCATAAGTGAATATACTATGACCTTTAATAAGATAGGCAGCATTTTATAAATAAGCTGTTCTATTCCAAATGTGGTTTATGTATTATTAAGTTGTTTGTTGTAAACTTCTGAGAACTCACTTATACAGTGTCTGGGACACTGTTAAGTCTTCAAAATGGTACTAGTATTTAATAACATAGCCTGATTTTAAATGTTAAGAGAGGGCATGTGGTGTACAATATGTTTTTTTTTTTCAATTTAAGAGAAGCATTGGGAATTTCATACATTGAAAAATTCTATTTAACTGATAAATTTATGAGGAATAGAAATTGCATTATGAGCTAAAGTATGTATATAGCAAAGAGTAATAAATTTCTTGTTGTGGTCCATTCAAAGATAAATCTCATTTATTGAGTAGCCCTCTGCAAAGAGCAGTAAAACCCAAGATAGGGCAAGGACTCTAATATTGAAATGTCAAAGACCAGGTACAATTTAAAATATAATGGACCTTTTCAAAAGCTTTTGTTTATGGTGTAAACATAAATGCTTATGTGTATTTTCTTTTAGAAATTACATAAAAGACTTTGGAATTATTTTTCAAGGCTGGGTGATATAGAAGTCTTATTTATGTGGTTGATTCAGGAAAATGCAGAGAACTCAGTACACAATCCACTGTTTCTGTTGAGAGCAAAGGGATCATCAGTGGTTATGCATTGTAAATTTTATAGGGAACATGCAACCTAGATCTAAAAGTGTCTAAAAGGTAAAGGGATTCATATTGTGAAGCTACAATGCACACTAAGAGGGAAATATATTTAGAACAATAGGCAAACTTATCTTGAATTTTCTATGTCAATATGTATGAGCAAATTTCTTAAATGATATATGATATTTCACATAATCAATGATCAAATTTGTTCATCCTGTCCAAGAACATGCAATATGGGTCTGAAATAATTTTGATTAAAGAAGTTCTACAATTTGTTTATTTTTTCCCTTGCTGGAGGCCCTGTTATATGGTCCACGGATAGAAAAGGACAGGCATATTCATAGTGAATTTGCTGTGTTTAAAGCATCATCCTATAAAGCACAGGTTTTTATATGTACTTTGAATAAAATGATTGATGGAAACAACCGTGATTCAGTTAAGCAAAGTAGACCTATTGTGAGGGAAATTTTATATTTTTATTTTTTAAAATATATTTTATTGATTTTTTACAGAGAGGAAGGGAGAGGGATAGAGAGTTAGAAACATCGATGAGAGAGAAACATCGATCTGCTGCCCCCTGCACACTCCCCACTGGGGATGTGCCCACAACCAAGGTACATGCCCTTGACCGGAATCGAACCTGGGACCCTTGAGTCTGCAGGCCGATGCTCTATCCACTGAGCCAAACCAGTTAGGGAGGAAATTTTTTATTTTTAGATCAAGAGCACTTTTTAATTGGTTGGCTTATATGAGATATTTGGCACTCTTCTATGAAACTTACATTTCTGTAATAAGAATGAGAATCTTTTGGGGTACTATTAAGTCCCCATAATTAAATAAATATTAAATGTAAGAGGATGCTATCTATGCCTTTAAACATTAGATTACAACTTTAGTAGAAAAATATGTCCAAAATCATGAAAAGGTTCTTTAAAGATGATGGGTACATGGTGTGTGTTTGTGTGTGTGAGTGTGCATGCACGTGTGTGTGTTCTAGTTTAACCCCATTAATGATGAAATGGGTCCATAATTTGTAGTTATTTTATTTATTGTAAGGGCTCTCTAAAATAGGCAGCAGATTCCAAGATGGGCCAAAATTTTATGTTTGTTTAGGATTACATTCAAATAAATTATTTGGTTTTTAGAAGCATAAGATGAGTTGGATGACTTCTATAATAAAAAGTAATCATCTTTCAGTAGTTTGTATCTTTGAGAGAAATAAATCTTTTTCATAGACAAACTGGTTTTAGATACTGATAAAATGTTTAATTGAACATTTTAAGAAACAAAAATAAGAATCCTACGCGCACTGCCGGCTTCGGGGAGCCCTGGGCCGGGAGCAATCGCGCGAACGGGAATTTGTCTGCCTAGCACAGGCCCAAGGATCCCTTTTCTCGGGGCAGGAGGCAGCACCAAGCACCAGTGACTTGACTGTGTTTCTTATCACCTGCGCCTGAGATCCTGATTCCCTGTGCATTCATACTAAGAGCCAGTGAATCCAATTCCTGGTGCAAGGGCACACAGGGACCCTGATTCTCAAGGCGAAGTCGCGCAAAGCAACAGAGACTCTGATACTGGACTCTTGGGGAACTCTGACTCCTGGCGCATGCTAGGGGGCTCTGGTTTTCAACACGCTCCAGGGGGGTCTCTATTTCAGCACGGTGCAGGCAGGGTCCCTAATTCTAAGGGCACATACGAGGCCACATTGAGCGCTGGCAACACTGACTCAGAGCGAGCCTGGTTCCCACCAACCAACAACAACCACACATCTTAGTGTCAGAGCTCTTCAGTGACACTAAGGTGGTGGGAGGCTCCCACTGCACACGGCCCAGGCCCACGCAACCCGACCTTTGAACCATCGGGAGATAAGCAGAATAAAGAAACGACACAACACCCAGAGGAAAGACAATGAGGAATCACCAAGAAAGGAAATTAATGAAGTTGAAGCGTGCAACATGACAGAAAAAGAATTCAGAATAATGGTTGTACAATTCATTCACCGGATGGATGAGAAAATCAACAACCTATGCAAGAATCAGGAAGAAATGAAAAGTGATATAGCTACAATCAAAAACACCATGGAAAGTTTCAACAGCAGGCTGAAAGAAGCAGAGGACCGAATTAGTGAGTTAGAAGATAAGGCAGAGAAACAAGCTCAATCTGAACAGCAACTGGAGAAAAAAATTAAAAAACAGGAGGAGAGCCTAAGGGAGCTTCGGGACAACATGAAACGAAGTAACATACGCATAATAGGGCTGCAAGAGGGACAAGAAGAGCAGCAAGGATTAGAAAATCTATTTGAAGAAATAATGACAGAAAACTTCCCAGATATGGGGAAGAAAAAAGTTACACAAGTACAGAGAGTCCCAGGCAAGATGAACCCCAAAAGACCCACACCAAGACACGTCATAATAACGATGGCAAATGTACAAGACAAAGAGAGAATCTTAAAGGCTGCAAGAGAGAAACAGAGAGTTACCTACAAAGGATCCCCCATCAGATTATCAAACGATTTCTCAACAGAAACACATCAGGCCAGGAAAGAATGGACAGAAATTTACAAAGTGATGCAAAGCAAAGGACTGAATCCAAGAATACTCTATCCAGCAAGGCTATCATTCAAAATTGAAGGGGAAATAAGAAGCTTCACAGACAAAAAAAGGCTAAGGGAGTTCATCACCACCAAGCCAGCAATGCAAGAAATGCTAAAGGGACTGGTGTAAAAAGAAGAAATAAAAAGCCCAGAAAGAAAACAGCCACACAAAAAAAGAAATGGCTACAAACAAGTACCTTTCAATAATAACTTTAAACGTAAATGGACTAAATGGTCCAATCAAAAGACATCGAGTGGCTGAATGGATAAAAAAACATGACCCATACATTTGCTGTCTACAAGAGACCCACCTCATTAAAAGGGACTCACACAGACTGAAAGTGAAGGGATGGAAAAATATCTTTCAGGCAAATGGAAATGAAAAAAAAGCTGGGGTAGCAATACTTATATCCGACAAAATAGACCTCAAAGTGAAGGCCATAACAAGAGATAAGGAAGGCCACTTCATAATACTAAAGGGATCAATACAACAAGAGGATATAACCCTGATAAACATATATGCACCCAATGCAGGAGCACCCACATACATAAGAAAACTCCTGGAAGACATCAGGGGAGAGATCGACAACAATACAATCATAGTAGGGGACTTTAATACACCACTGACATCACTGGATAAATCTGCTAGACAAAAAATCAGCAAAGAAACAGCAATCCTAAATGACTCACTAGATCAGATGGACTTAATTGACATCTTCAGAACACTTCACCCCAAAGCAACAAAATATACGTTCTTCTCAAGTGCTCATGGGACATCTTCAAAAATAGACCACATATTGGGTCACAAACAAAGTCTCCCCAAATTCAAGAAGATTGAAATCATACCAAGCATCTTCTCAGACCACAAGGGCATAATATTAGAAATAAACTACAATAAAAACAACCCAAAATACTCAAACACTTGGAAGCTGAATAGCATGTTATTAAATATTGATTGGGTTACCAATGAGATCAAAGAAGAAATTAAAAACATCCTGGAAACTAATGACAATGAAAACACAACAATCCAAAACCTTTGGGACACAATGAAAGCAGTCCTGAGAGGGAAGTTTATAGCTCTACAGGCCTACCTCAACAAACAAGAAAAAATGGTAGTAAATCATCTAAATCTACAGCTCAAAGAATTAGAAAGAGAGCAACAAGAAAAGCCCAGAGTGAGCAGAAGGAAGGAGATAATAAAGATTAGAGCAGAAATAAATGACATAGAGACCAAAAAAACAATACAGAAAATCAATGAAACCAAGAGCTGGTTCTTTGAAAGGATAAACAAGATCGACAAACCTCTAGCCAGGCTCACCAAAAAGCAAAGAGAGAGGACCCAAATAAACCAAATCAGAAATGATAGAGGCGAAATAACAACAGACCCCACAGAAATACAAATGATTGTTAAAAAATACTATGAACAACTCTACTCCAACAAACTAGACAACCTGGAGGAAATGGACATATTTCTAGAAAAATACAACATTCCAAAACTTAATCAGGAAGAATCTAAAAATCTCAACAGGCCAATAACTATGGAAGAAATTGAAGCAGTCATCAGAAAGCTTCCAGCAAACAAAAGCCCAGGACCAGACGGCTTCACAGGGGAGTTTTACCAAACATTCAAGGAAGAACTAAAACCTATCCTCCTCAGACTACTACAAAAAATCCAAGAGGAAGGAACACTTCCAAGCTCATTCTATGAAGCCAGCATCACCCTAATACCAAAACCAGGTAAAGACAACACAATGAAAGAGAATTACAGGCCAATATCCCTCATGAACATAGATGCCAAAATCCTCAACAAAATCTTAGCAAATCGGATCCAGCAGTACATCAGAAAGATCATACACCATGACCAAGTAGGATTTATCCCAGGGATGCAAGGATGGTACAATATCCGCAAATCAATAAACGTGATACATCACATAAACAAATTGAAGGAAAAAAACCACATAGTCATA
Source organism: Myotis brandtii (assembly GCF_000412655.1). Lineage (NCBI taxonomy): Eukaryota > Metazoa > Chordata > Mammalia > Chiroptera > Vespertilionidae > Myotis > Myotis brandtii. The sequence goes on along the minus strand of NW_005368608.1, from coordinate 171,328 downwards.
TCAATTGATGCAGAAAAAGCATTTGACAAAATTCAACACCCATTTTTGATAAAAACTCTCAGCAAGGTGGGAATAGAAGGATCATACCTCAACATAATAAAAGCCATATATGACAAACCCACAGCCAACATCATACTCAATGGACAAAAACTAACACCATTTCCCCTAAAAACAGGAACAAGACAGGGATGCCCACTCTCACCACTCCTGTTCGACATAGTACTGGAAGTATTAGCCATTGCAATTAGACAAGAAGAAGAAATAAAAGGCATCCAAATTGGAAAAGAGGAAGTAAAACTGTCCTTATTTGCAGATGACATGATATTATACATACAAAACCCTAGAGACTCCATCAAAAAGCTACTAGACTTAATACATGAATTTGGCAATGTAGCAGGATACAAAATTAACCCCAAGAAATCTGAGGCATTTCTATACACCAATAGTGAACTTTCAGAAAGAGAGATTATAAAAACAATCCCATTTACCATCGCACCAAAAAAATTAAGATACCTAGGAATAAACTTAACTAAAGAGGTAAAAGACCTCTACTCAGAAAACTACAGGACGTTGAAAAAAGAGATAGAGGAAGACATAAAGAGATGGAAGAACATACCATGTTCTTGGATTGGTAGAATCAACATCATTAAAATGTCCATACTGCCCAAAGCAATCTATAAATTCAACGCACTTCCCATTAAAATACCAACGGCATATTTCACAGACCTAGAACGAACTCTCCAAAAATTCATCTGGAACAAAAAACGACCCCGAATAGCTGCAGCGATCCTGAGAAAGAAGAAAGTAGGTGGGATCTCAATACCAGATATCAAGCTGTATTACAAAGCCACTGTTCTCAAAACTGCCTGGTACTGGCACAAGAACAGACATATAGATCAATGGAATAGAATAGAGAGCCCAGAAATCAGCCCCAACCAATACGCTCAATTAATATTTGACAAAGGAGGCAAGAACATACAATGGAGTCAAGACAGTCTCTTCAATAAATGGTGCTGGGAAAATTGGACAGATACATGCAAGAAAATGAAACTAGACCACCAACTTACACCATACACAAAAATAAACTCAAAATGGATAAAGGACTTAAATATACGACCGGAAACCATAAAAATACTAGAAGAATCCAAAGGCAACAAAATCTCAGACATATGCCAAAGCAATTTCTTCACTGATACAGCTCCTAGGGCAGTTGAAACTAAAGAGAAAATGAACAAATGGGACTACATCAAAATAAAAAGCTTCTGCACAGCAAAAGAAACCATCAACAAAACAACAAGAAAACCCACTGCGTGGGAAAACATATTTGCCAACGTCATATCTGATAAGGGCCTAATCTCCAAAATTTATAGGGAACTCATACAACTTAACAAAAAGAAGATAAACAATCCAATCAAAAAATGGGCAAAGGACCTAAATAGACACCTTTCAAAAGAGGACATTCAGAAAGCCAAGAGACAAAAATAAAACTTTGATAAAAAGTTTTCTAACAAAAATAAAAACCTTTTGAAGGTGATAATGCATATTTTCTTTACTAAAAGGTTTAATCTAAGGGAATTCTTGGATCTCTTTATGCTTAACTCCCCATTTTGTTTGTGCTTTTGTAACATATTATAGTCTTAATAAACAACTGGTTATGTATAATTCTAAGAGCTACTACCCTTAATTTTCAGCAATGTAAATGAAACAAATGTATGGGTTTTGTGATATGTTTAATCATGTATTTTCAAGTAGAGTGAGCCTAGAATGTGATGTCTATTTCATATATTCACTAATTCAGTTTAAAGGGAATGAACACCATTTGAGAATCAGAGAATATATCTGTACTCAGCTATTTGTACATGTAAGACCACCCGTGTTCTTATCTTAGTGGGTAAGTCTGTGATTTATAGAGGAAGCATTTAGTGAGTGAGCCTTGTAAAGGAAAGCAGAACACAAGCAGGGCAAGGTTCCATAAGGTTACACAATACCACATAAAGGGAGATGGTTTTTAATTTAGCAGCATGTGGTAACTTAAAAGGAATGGTGTCAGTGAAAATTATAAAATTCCCCCTCAAGATGCTGGTGTCTTTTGCATGAACTGTAGGACATGTATGGGGTAGGACACTAGTTTGACAAATTGCCTAGTAGAAATTTGAAAGAGTGTGGAGTCTGAAGTATGTTAAGGATGTCTCTATGGTGTCTGTGGATCAATAAGTCACAGAAGGGCCTGTCAAGAGTTTTGTGATCCTGCTGTGATAAAAGAAAAAGTCAAGGTCAGTTTCTTCAGCATATAAAAGAACATGCAATATAGATCCATAGATCAGTAGAGCTTCTGTTCTAGAAGAGGTTGGTAAAGGTATTATTAACATAAATTTAAAAGCACCAATCATAAAGATAAAAAATAGATTTGGCTACATTAAATTCAAGATCTCTGTTCTGAAAACAGAATTAAGAATGAGGTGGATGAGTGGGAGAAAATATTTGCAGCATTCATCACAAAGAAAGCATTAATACTAAAATATGCAACAAAACTCACTGAAAATCAGCAAGAATAAAATTCATAGAACAATACATTTATATAAAATAACAAATAATTATTATTATACCCCAAATACCATATTTTTCAAGCCTCTTTCAATATATAAGTAAGCATATGGAAGGAAGATTGAATATATATTAAATAAATAAAAGGAGAAACCTAAGTGTGTAGGAGAGTGGGATCATAGAAATGGTGTGAGGGAAATAATGTTAATAGTAAATAAAGATTAATGCATTTTTAATGATGATAACCTACAAAATGAAAAATATAATGAACTTAAACTGAAGTCCAAAACAAAGTAATATAACAAATAGCTGAGTACTCAACCCAAATTTTCACTAGATTATGCCCTCTTATTAATTTCATGGCGTTATAAAGTTTATGGTTAACATATAGTGTGTGGTCTGTGTATTCTAAATGGCAATAGTTTCTTAGATATCTCAAAGATCCATATATTTGTACTAGGGGCCCAGTGCACAAATTCATGCACCTTGAAAGGAACTGTGGGCTGCAAGGCTGCAGTGGGCACAGGGGCGGGTCTCGGCCCATCCTCAGCACTCTTGCCTGGCCCCTGTCCAGCCCCTCCCGCTGTGACCCCCGGTTCCCTGTCTGCTGGCAGCCACAGACTGCTGCCACCACTCCTGCCACTCCCACATGCTGATGGCACAGAGCAATTGGGGCAAGCACCAGCAGTGGGTGAGAGCAGCGGCTGCTGCCCTGATCACCCTTCAGGAGCAGGGGGAGGTGGAGAAGCCCTCAGGAGCTACTGAGGTTGGCAGCTGCTGCTCGCACCCACTGACAGCGCCGAGCAATTGGGACCAGTGCCAGGCACCAGCAGTAAGTGTGAGCGGGGCTGGTGCTGGCAGCACGTGCGAGTGCTGGGCAGGACTGTGGTGCATGGGAGCAAAGAATTTTCAGTAACCACCAGAGGCTCACCCCAATGACAGTGACCAGCGGCCCACCTTGTTCTCACCTCCTCCACCATCCCACCACGGCCAACGCCTGCCATATTCTGCGCTTTGCTGCCTGATGTTGAGGCCCTTTGTGTTCCATGCAGGCCCCCTGGTGGTCAGCACATGTCATAGTGACTGGTTCCATTGTTCTGCCCTTTGGTCAATTTTCATATTAGGGTTTTATATATATAGATATATATCTAGAATGATACTTTTCATTATAAGTTATAAAAAATACGTTTTTGGATTTGAACTCATGGAACACAATTGAGGTTCAACTGTGGCCACAAAGAAAAATTATATACTTACATTTGAGCAAGGATTACTTTTGGAAAAGAAAGTGATTGAATTATTAATCTGTTTAATTCATGACATAGTATTTATCTCTAGTTCTATTTATTTAACATAAGCTATCTAGATAAATATAGTAAATTGTTAATCTTAAATCTTTATATGTAGTTTTTATGGAGATATTATATTTCCTATTTCAGTATTTCTGAGATATTTAATAATTAAAAAATAAAACAAATAAGTTATCTATTAATAGCAGAGGTTAATTCAATCTTGATATTTTAGAATTTCTGTTTGCTAAAATGCCCTATGATAGAGGACTGGTTAAAGAAGATGTGGTATATATACACAATGGAGTACTACATGGCCATAAGAAAGGATGAAATAACGTCATTTACAACAACATGAAAAACTGAGCCAGTTATGGGTGAGAAAGGTGAAGGAATTAAGGAGACACACACATACACAAACAACCCATAGACACAGACAACAGTATAGTGATTCCCGGAGGGACAGGGAGGTAGAAGAGGGTAAAGGGGGGGAATAAATGGTAATGGAAGGAGACTGGACTTGAGGTGGTGAACACACAATACAATATACAGATGATGTATTATAAAATTGTACACCTGAAACCTATATGATTTTATTAACCAATGTCACCCAATAGATTCAATGTAAAGAAACTGAACCAGTTATTTTAACAGAATTTAATATAAATAATTGTTAACCAGTATATCAGTTTCCTGTAGCTTCTGTAATAAAGTACCACAATGTGGGTGATATAAACAACAAATTTATTGTCTCACAGTTCTGGATGCCAGAATCTGAAATCAAGGTGTCAGATGGGCAATGCCTTCTCCAAAGGCTCTAGAGGAGGGTCCCTCCTTGCCTCTATACAGCTTTTGGTGTTTGTTGGCAATCCTCGGCCTTCCTTGGCTTGTAGCAGCTGCATCATTTCAGTCTCTACCTCCATCTTCACCTGGCTGTCTTCAGCCTGTGTGTCTCTTCTCTTCTTTTCCTTTTTTAAAATTTATTTTATTATTTATTACTAGAGGCCCAGTGCATGAAATTCATGCACTTGGGAGAGGGGTCTCCTCATCTCGGCCTGCACCCTCTCACAGTCCATGAGGCCTCAGGGTATGCTGCGAAGGAAGGAGAGGCTCCTGCCACTGCCGCGGCACTCACCAGCTATGAGCCTTGCTTCTGGCTGAGCGGGACTCCCCATGTGGGAGCACACTGACCACCAGGGGGCAGCTCCTGCATTTAGCATATGCCCCCTGGTGGTCAATGCACATCATAGCAACAGGTTATTCTGCCATCAGGCTCTTCGACATCACGGATTGGGAAAGAGAACAGGCAAGGCCGAGGGATTCCACTGGTGCATAATCGGGGCCGGAGAAGAATGAGGGATGTTGGCCAGCCAGGGAGGGACCGCAGGAGGGCTCTAGGGCATGTCCAACCTGTCTCGCTCCAGTCCCCATTGACCGGACTCCAGCAGCAAGCTAACCTAGCAGTCAGAGCATCTGCCCCCTGGTGGTCAGTGCATGTCATAGCGAGAGGTTGAGCAGCCTTAGCATATCATTAGCATATTACGCTATGATTGGTTGAACAGCCGACTGGACGACTGACAGCATATTCGGCTTTTATTATATAGGATTAGTAGTGGCCCGGTGCATAAAATTCGTGCATGGGGGGAGTGTCCCTCAGCCCGGCCTTCACCCTCTCCAATTTGGGACCCCTCGAAGGATGGCCTACTGCCAGTTTACAGGGATCGGGCCTAAACCAGCAGTTGGACATTCTTCTCACAATCTGGGACTGCTGGCTCCTAACCATTCACCTGCCTGCCTGATCACCCCTACCCACTCTGCCTGCCGGCCTGCTTGACCCCAACTGACCCCTGCTGCCGGCCTGCTTGACCCCAAATGCCCCCCACCAACCTGATTACCCCCAACTGCCCCTCGTGCCAGTGTGCTCACCCCCAACTGCACCCTCTGTCAGCCTGCTCACCCCCAACTTCCCACCCCTGTTGGCCTGCTCGCTCCCACCTTCCCTCCCCACTGGCCTGCTCGCCCCCAACTGCCCCCCTGCTGTCCTGATCACCTATAACTGACCCCCACTGATGGCCTGCTTGCCCCAAACTGGCCCCCCTGCAGGTCTGCTTACCCCCCACA
>NW_005368608.1:157165-164920 GCF_000412655.1 Myotis brandtii | reverse complement strand
CCCAGCCTCTCCTTTTTTTTTTTTTTTTTTCAGCGCCTTCTTGAGGGGAGGCCAGGGCAGGCTGGAAGCAGTTATCTGGGATTTATTTATCTTCTATAATTGAAACTTTGTAGCCTTGAGTAGAGCTCAGGGCCGGCCAGGGCAGACGGGAAGCTTGGCTTCCTCCATTGCCGGGGGCAACCCAAGCCTCCTGCTCACTCCAGCTCCGTGGCCGCCGCCATCTTAGTTGGGTTAATTTGCATACTTGCTTCTGATTGGCTGGTGGGTGTAGTGGAGTGGCGGAGTGATGGTTAATTTGCATGCTTCTCTTTTATTATTGTAGATTATTATTTTTTTTTACAATATACAAAATAAAGCTGTCTCTGTGCGGTCTCCACTTTCCATCCTCGGGTATCAGGGTTTTCTCCTGCAAGTTTTTAGTTGATTATTCGGGAAGTTTTTCTGTATTTTAGTTGTAATAGCAGTTTGTTCCTGGGAGCATGTTCATGCAGCATCCACTTACTCTGTTGCAATCTGTTTCTTATAATTTATTAAATTAGGTGACAAATATTAAATTATCACATATTTTCAGATTATCTATTTATCCCTATTTTAGTTTAACACAATATGTTCATAGATTGTGCAGTCTCAGAGTTTCAAGGCATACTTTTCTATGGAAGTATAGCTGCTAACAAGAGAACAGAGCCAGAGTATATAATGTATCAAGCAAAGAAAATCTTTTTCTAAGGGCCTATTGCAAGAGAACTTGGTGCATCACAGGAATTAATACCTTATACTTTAACATGATTGCTTTAATTGCTGTGTCAAAATTAGATTGTAAAGAGACTCAAGAGTAAAAAATGAGAGAACAGCAAGTTTTTGCAGTCTTCTGGGTAAGAGATGATGGTGCTCAGGCTGTAGTAGTTGCAGTGGAGGGGATGAGAAGTGATTTGATTTGGAATGTATTTAGAAGGAAAAGTGCATAGGCCTTGATTTGGATGATGAGAGAAAGAAATAAATTGGAGAATGAAATAGATAGGGTATTTTTCCAATTTTTTTGCTCTGAGGACCTGAGTAAATGATATCATTTACTGAGGTTTGGAATGCTATTGGCACAGCAAATATGGGAGGAAGTCCAAGACACAGTTTTAGATATATTAAATTTGAAATGACTGTTAGACATACAAGATTTTTGAGTATGCAGTTGAATATCATAATGTGGACTTTGGGACAAGGACTTGGCTGGAAATATAAATTTGGAAACCATGAGTATATGAATGAGTTTTTAAGCAATGGGGCTAGATTAGATCATCTAGAAAGTGACTATAGATAGAAAAGTTCTACAACTGTGCCCTGAGGCACACAAACATTTAGACCAGAAAGAGATAGGGTATATATAGCTAAAGTGAGTAATAAAGTGAGTGGTAAGAGACATCAAGTGAGGGAGGAGGCAGAAAATCATATGTATAAATGATTTTCACGTGGTTTATTTATAATACTAATCAATAGAATGACCTCTTAGTACAACCAGGTGTAAGTGCAGATCCTCTACATGTGACCAATACCAACATATATATACACAGCTGATGAATTGGTCAATTTAATGATTAGTCAAATACAAAGACAACAAGCAACAGAAATAAACAAAGACCATGAAAAATCTGTAAAACAGTTTTTATTGGACATTTAGAGCACCATGCAATTTATTAATAATGATGGCATTTATTATAACTTTGAGAAAGAAACTAAAATGAATAAATAGTAAGTATGCAAGTAAATACAAATAAATGTATAAATAAATGTATAAATATCAGGAAGTAAAGAAAAACAATAGATTTCACATTTAGTCATTAAAGTCACATCTTGAATATGATTATGTATGCATCTAATAATTATATACTTATACTAATAATAGTCTAAGTGGTCACCACGCCCTCATGCATCATGCCCTAACGTCGTCACAGGATAGCCATCACAAGATGGCTGTAACAAGATGGCCATCACAAGATGGCCGTGTGCACAGTAGAGGAGGGGCCCAGTGGAGGAGGCGGGTTGTGGAAGGGGAGGGCAGTTGTGGGTGATCAAGCTGGCAGGGGAGCAGTTAGGAGTCAATCACGCCAGCAGGGGGGTGGTTAGGGGCAATCAGGCAGGCAGGCAGGCAAGCGGTTAGGAGCCAGCAGTCCTGGATTGTGAGAGGGATGTCCAACTGCAGGGATCAGGCCTAAAACGGCAGTCGGACATCCCCTGAGGGGTCCCGGATTGGAGAAGGTGCAGGCCGTGCTGAGGGACAACCCCCTGTGTATGAATTTCATGCACCAGACCTCTAGTTTGTACATAATGAGAAAAGTTATTTCATAAAAATGTTACAAATATGAAAAAGGAAAGAACATGACATTACGTTAGCTAGGTAATTAAAAAAGTGATACATAATGATTAACAATCAAAAAAAAAAAAGGAAACCAGAGTCAGATAGCATTTTCATTTAACAGATAGTTATTAGAAATATATTTATAGAATTCTGTAAACACTATGTGACTCAGAAAATGACAATTCTCCAAAAGTGATTTTTTTGAAATCTCTTAATCAATGCCCCCTGCCTCTGTACAGAATATGACTGATGCCAAAACCAATTAGTTCACAGGAAATTAACAAGATTATGAAAGCCAAAGTTCCTTCTAAATATCATGTCACTGACTACATATGTGGTTGATATCTAAGAAAGCTCTGAGAAACTGACAAATTTGCAATCATTTCATTGACATCATCAATTTATACTAGTCAATTTATAAGCATTTATAAGGCCATCTTGTCTTAGAAAGTATGATGTAATTAATTTCTCTAAGAAATTACTATTTATTTTGCTATCCACTATCCACATACATATGATATATTCAAGTGGCCTCTTGTCTATGTATTTATACTTCAGAAAAAGATGTAGATTTTGTGGTTCCTGAACTTTTTTTAAATTGGGAGGTGAGGGGGCTGCTGTAGGAAAAATAATTTTTTAAAATTAAAAAGTTAGCATAAATATAATGATATATTAAGATAAGATAATAAATCACAATAAATATGAAATTATACAAGCTGTATATTATAGAACAATAAAATATTTATTTCTTAAATGTGTTACATGCCTCCAACATATTTTATTTTTATTTTTTCAAATAAAATTCAATAGTTACCTACTTTAAAATGAACAATTCAGTCTTATTTAGTACATTTACAATGTTGTGCAACTACCACCTCTACTTAATCCTGAAAAATTTCAAAAACTCAAAGTAAAACCTCTTAATCATTGAACAACTTCTCCCCATTTGTCCATTCCCTGTAAACTACCAGTGTGTCTGTTATATCTATAGGTATATCTATTATAGATATTTCATATAAATAGAATCATGTAATAATGTCCTTCATGTCTGACTTCTTTAACTGAGTATAATGTTTTGGGGGTTCATCCACATTATAACATACATCAGTACTTCATTCTTCTTATAGTTGAGTAATATTTCATTGTATGTATATATCACAATTTTTTTATCCATTCACCTGTTGGTAAACACTTGGACTGTTTCCACCTTTTAACTATTGTGAATGCTGTTGCTATGAACATTTGTGTACATGTTTGAGTCCCTGCTTTCACTTATTTTGGGTATATACTTAGGAGCATAAATGTGTGATTACATGATTATTCTGTTTAACTTTTGAAGAACCACCAAACTTTTCTACAGAAGTTGTACCATTTTCCATTTCCACTGTCAAAGTACAAGAGTTACAATTTTTCCACATCCTCTCTAATGTTTTTCATTTTCATTTATTATTTCTTTTTAAATATAGCCATCTTAGTGGGCATGATGTGATATGTCATTTGGGTTTTATTGTGAGTTTTCTTAATTATTAATGATTGCCGGGAGCCGGTCCATCCTTGCTGCTTGACACAGTCGCTGCAGGGAAGAAACATCTTCAAAGCATATGTTTCAAGGGATCTGGCGTATATGGCATACTGTTCTTAATATGTTTGCTCCCCTTCTTGGCGCTATGTGTTTTAACCAAGGTCACCTCTCCGAGAAAGGTTGTTTCCCCAGGAACAATCACACTTAAGCTACATAATCTTTACTCCCTGGAATGGAGATAAGAAACACCCTAACCTTTGGAATAGAAATTGACAGGATTAAAATCAACTGGTATAAATACAGATGTAACAAGACAACAGGAGACAGAACCTAGAGAGAGAACCTGGCTGAAGAACCTAGAGACAGAACCTAGAGACAGAACCTAGTGAGAGAACATGGCTACAGAACCTGGCTGAAGAACCTGGCTAGGACTTGGCTGGAGAACCTAGACAGAACCTGGCTGGAGAACCTAACCAGAACTTGGCTGGAGATCCTGGACAGAACCTGGCTGGAGATCCTGGATAGAACCAGGCGAGAGAACCCAACCATGCTGGATCAACTGAACGCTGCCTCCGTGTCCTTCCTTCTTCGCCGACTCCGTCCACACCTTTGGGGACCCCTGGACCTGCTGGGGTTGGACCCCAGCAAATGATGTTGGGTATAACATGTTTATTTTCTTCTAATTTCCTTTTGTGTGTATTTTTTAAGGTATTTTCTTAGTGGTTACAATGAGGATTACAATAAGCAACCTAAATTTATAACAATCTAGCTTGAAGTGATAGCAATGTAATGTCATTAGCATAGAAAAACTCTCTTCCTATACAGCTCATCCCACTTTATGTTATGTCACAAATGATGTATTCATATATCATGTGCTCAAAAATATATTTTTATGAATTTGTCTTTTAAATGATGTAGAAAATAAAAACTTTAATCACAAGCCAGAAATGTATACTGGCTTTTATAGTTACCTTTACTGAAGATCTTTATTTGGCTTTAAGTATCTTTGGTGTCCTTTCATTTCAATCTGAAGCACTCCCTTTGGCTTTTATTGAAGGGTAAGTTTATTCCCACAACTTTTGTTTATATGGTAATGCTTTACTTTCTTCATTTTTCAAGAATATATATATTTTTTACAGATACAATATTCTTGGTTGGTAGTTGTTTTTTTTTTTCCTTTCAGTATCTTAAATATGTCATTCTGCTGTTTTCTGGCTTCCATTATTTCTGAACAGAAATAAGCTGCTAATCTTATTTAGGATGCTCTTGCTGGTTTCATGATTGTCTTTTTCCTTTGACAATTTGATTACAAAGTATCTCAGTGTGGATATCTTTAGTTTATCCTACTGGAAGTTTGAGAGCTTCTTGGAGATACAGTTTCATGTTTTTCAAAAAATGTGGAAAGTTTTCAGCTGTCATTTCTTTTTTAAATTAAATTTATTGGGATAACACTGGTTAATGACATTATATAAATTTCAGCTGTATTTTATACTACAACTTCTGTACACTCCATTGTATGCTCACTGTTACCCAAGGCCTAGTCTCCTTTCATCACTATATATTAATATTGCCATTTGCAACAACATGGATAAAATATGAGCTATTAATTATTTAAATACTCTTTCAGCCCCTTTCTTTTATTTCTGGGACTTATATAATGTGTATATTGGTTCATTTGATGTTTTCCCACAACTGCTTAGGCTCTGTTGACTTGTCTTCATTTCTTTTCTATCTGTTTCTTAAACTTGACAGTTTCAATTGTCCTATATTCATGTGTGCTGATACTTTCCTCTGCCGGCGTAAATCTGCTGTTGTTGCCTGCTCAAATTCACTATATATACCGTACATTTTTCATTTTGGTTCAGTGCTTTTCAGTTCCAAAAATTCTATTTGGTTTCTTCTTATTATTTCTACTACTTACCTATATTCTTATTTTATTCATCCACACTCACCATGGTTTGCTTTAGTTATTTGTCTGTGGTTTCCTTTAACTATTTTTTATGCTAAGTTCTGTCTGAATTTCTTCCAGGATGGTTTTTGTCTATTTATTTTTTGAATATGTCATATCATCCTATTTATTTGTATGCTTTGTAATTTATTTTTGTCAAAATTGGTTATTTAGTAGTATAATGTGGTGTATCTAAAAATCAGATCTTCTCTCTAGCCCTGGGTTTGAAGTTATTAATTGTTGAAAGTTATAGTCACCTGTCCATATACTGACTTTTCTAAACTATTTTAAAATAACTGTATTTTGTCATTTGTGGTCACTAAAGTCTCTGTTTCTTTAGCTTGTGTTCAGTTAATGTTTTGACAGAGATTTTCTTAAAAGTCAGGAACATATTTTTAAGTTGTCTTTTTCTTCATTCAGCATTTTCCTGGTTGCTGTAACCTTTTGAATGATTTCAAGAGATCTACAAAAGTTGGTTCTGACAGTTGCTGCCTTTTTTTGTTGTTGTTTGTTCGTTATAGCTGTAAAAGAACAAGCTTTTAAAAATGCCTATTCTTCCATTATGGTTATGTAACCCCTGTATATTTTTTCTACATGTTGTAATTATAACATTATAGTACTTGCCTCAGTCTTTTTGCAGCAAGGGTTCAAGAATCTGGAGATGGGCTATGCATAAATGAAGAGACACTAGACAAGAAATATAAATTTGGAAGGCATTGGGAGAACCATGAGGAGGCTTCACCCTCTAGTGGGGTGGCTCCCTGGATGTTTGGACCCATGGCTTTTTATTCACACATTTTGCCCTTTAGCAAAGCAGATATACATATCCAAGGTAAGGTTTGCTAAACAATAAAGGATTATCAGGTTAGGCGAATTGCCCTCAGCTGTTTGGCAGCAGGTAATAATATGCAGGTCTACAGCCCTGCTGAAGATGTCCATCAGCCTTCTGTTGAACTTCTCACATTTATTATGCTAACTACTGTTCTTAGCCTCCAGCATAACCCCCTTTTTAATTTAATAAATTTAACAAGAATGTGTGCCATTTGCAGAGCTCGGGTCCCTTTAAAATTTTTAAATTCAATGTAAAGGATTGAGTTCTGTCATGTCCTTTTAGACTGCAGCCAGGCATCAAAGGAATCAGTCTGCAGTAAGCTCCTTTCTGGGCCATCAGTTCGAGTCCCCTTTCCAATCACTGTCCAACAGTTTTTTATGGGTTCCCTTCCCAATCACTGTACCTTGTGACATGACAGCAATGAAACTCTAGTTCTTGATGGTGGACAAATGGTGAGCAATGGCAATGCAGGTCCGACCTTCTTTGGCTTTGCCCCAGGCAACCTGCGGTGACGCACAGCTGATGACAGCTAGCATGGCAAGGCATCTTTACCATCCCCCATCTCTGGACTATTTTTCCTCTGTCTTGTCAGCATGTTGCTTAGGACCACTGCCATCTGTGGCTGGAGTAGTCTGGTCATTTCCTCTCTCGGATCCATTGTTGCAGGAATCCACACAGGCTTGGAGGAGTTTTCTGGAAATGTACAAGCATATCTTCGGCCAAAGGTTAATAAAGGGATCCTTTCTGTAAACTAGACTTGGGATATTTTCATTTTTGCAAACCATTTTCCTTTGGCTTATTCTGATACCATGTGTGTCTTGCCATCAGCATTACAAGTGAAAAAAATTTAAAGTGAAATAATTAAAGTAATTAAGGCTTGATGTAATTTACTTAAAGGCGATTACTCCACTATCCCCCCCCTTTTTTTTTGTTTTAAGTGTTATAAAAAAAACAACATTGAAACCTGTAAAGAATTTTTGTGAGTTTATTTGAGCCAAACTGGCGACATATGCCGGGAAGCAGAACCTCAATGAATTGAGATAGTGCTCCGGAGAATGGCAGGGTTACATCCGTATTTATACATGAAATTCATTGGTGACAGATTT
>NW_005368608.1:155506-157018 GCF_000412655.1 Myotis brandtii | reverse complement strand
ACATTTGGTTGTGCCCCAGGGGCTCCAGAAAAAGGGAAGTTACAAGTTACCCAGACATTTCAAGGGTATGTTATCTTAGAGGCAAAAAGGCAAATGGGCTCAGTAAGGATCAAAGTTGATCTTGTCAGTGAAGATACTGGCCTAGGACATAACTGCCCACCATAACTGCTTTTAGTTAAAGTTTAATTTCAGACCATCCTTTGTGGTGACTTTAGGTCTCAGGCCTCTCCTGAGCTTGTCAGGTCAGCATGTGGCCCCTTTCGTCCACATAAGTAATATTAAGAGGCTTTTGGAAATCCTGCAATGCAGCGTGGATAGCTTTTAATTCAATTCTTAATACAGAAGTATGACTGCTCTGAATTAATTGCATGATAAGTAGCTTTACTATGAGATGAACCATCAGTAAAAAATAGTTAATGTTCCAGGAATAGGTTCCTGCCCAGTACAACTAAATTCCCCTGAATATTCACTTATTTCAATTTGTCAATTTAAATCAGTCTGAAATAAGGCTTACTTTCTTTTTTCTCAATCTTTAATTTCTTTATTGATTAAGGTATTACATCCTTTGGTGTGGACAGTAAATGATACTAATTGGATTTCTGCTACCAGTTTTTGTGCACATCCACATAAGCTTAGTTTAGGGTGGCAAAATGCAAATTATTTAATTTTATTTTTGAGGCCTAATACATTGAGTTTTAATTATAATTTTCCAGACATTTGAAGGAAACCTCCCTTTATTTCCTTCCAGAGTAATTTCTAGGCCACATTTAGGAAATTTCTTTTAAAAGCCTTTTTTCTTTCTTTTAAACTAAGCAACAATCTTAGTTGCTTTTCAGATACTGAATAATATACTGTCATGCCTATATTTTAAGTGACTCTCTTTTTACTTATGGTGACTTATTAATAATAAGATTTAATACTTGAATAATAAACTTCAGTTTACCCTATAAATATTAGCAGAAGGTACTTTAAAATTTCTTCTTTTTATCAAGCTTAAAATTTATTTTTAAACAGCATTCTTTTTAGCTAGTGTTCATTTGCATATACAGAGGAATCATGGGAGGTGTCAGTAACTATTTCAGAGGACTGGCTTGTAGGGTGTATGCAAATTTTTACTTTGACCTTTGCTAGAACCAATTGTTTATAAAAATATTGGCTTCTCATATAACTGCATTTATATGAGACCTTGATTATATTTTAAAAAGCTAATTTATTAAGTAATTAAAGTAGGCATTTTATTGAAAAAGCAAAGTAAACTTATACGTTTGACCTATGAAGTACAGATGCTGTCCCATCCCCCAGCCTATTTGAAAAGCAGGATTCCAGGGCTTATGTTTGCTTTTATTTTCAAAATTCTGCTGCTGAAGAAATATTCAGCAATCTTGCTTTGCCCTCCTTAGAGGTTAAAGCCTTTATAACATTTAAAACATATGTATATAAATAAAATATATTTATTACTTTTTATTTGATAAAGCTTTCCATGTGATTTCAAGTATATTAGATTGGCCCGAT
>NW_005368608.1:151559-155054 GCF_000412655.1 Myotis brandtii | reverse complement strand
ATTTAAACTGGTTTTTATATTAAAAATTTGGTTCAGACCACAGAATTAATCCTCTTTTTTAATTAGACTATATAAAATATTATATTATATTTGAGGTTGAAATTTTACTACACATAGTACACATAATGATTATAATTTAAACTACTAATTTCTCCAGAGAAAATATAAGAATTGTTTTCTCAAAAATAAATTTCTATACTTTATGGATTTTTTTACCACAATTATATAATTTCTCCCAACTTAATTTTAACTTTAAACTCTTAGAAGCCTTAAATTTTAGATGGCACATTAAAATACTTAGCATTTCTTAGATTAATAATAACTTCACATTTTAAAGAATATATTTCAAAAATACAGGACATTTAATTAATAGATTCAAATCTATCCTCTAGATTTTTCATATGAGGCAAACTCAGATTAAAATTTCAGTATTTTGCTATTTCAAAATACCTAGATATTTAATAAGTTTTTTATTATTTAATTCAGTAAACTCCAAAGTTTTAAGTTGCCAAAGACTTTGGAAGCAATCCTGTAGCTATTTAAATGTAAAATTGCCACATTCTTTCCTTAGAGGTTGCTGCTGTGGGACCAGCTCCCTCTTTTATCAGAAAGTAAAGCCAGTCTCCCCCCGGGCTACTGGACCTTTATTATTAATATACCTACACTTATCACTGAAAAGCTCCACCACAAATCCTTCATCTTAGTCATATCTATTTATCCATGTTTCAATAATTTTGAGTTTTTAAAGCCAATTATTATTATCCAAGGCATTTACTTTGGCAAATTCTGTAACAAAGATAACTCATTGACTGTGGGGAATGAGGTCTATTATTATTCAAAAACTGTCTTTTATTATGGAAACACTAATCTTATTGCTTAGAACCAGCCTATATTTTTTCTTGGGGTCATTTTGCCATCTTTTTTAGAAAAGCAATCTTGGGTTTATTCTATAACAGTGGTCGGCAAACTCATTAGTCAACAGAGCCAAATATCAACAGTACAACGATTGAAATTTATTTTGAGA
The DNA here is from genome assembly GCF_000412655.1 of Myotis brandtii. Taxonomy (NCBI): domain Eukaryota; kingdom Metazoa; phylum Chordata; class Mammalia; order Chiroptera; family Vespertilionidae; genus Myotis; species Myotis brandtii. The sequence goes on along the minus strand of NW_005368608.1, from coordinate 154,030 downwards.
GTCAATTTTTTTAAACTTAAACTATATAGGTAGGTACAGTGTTATTAACTTAATTAGGATACTCCTAAGGCTTAGGAAGAGCCACACTCAAGGGGCCAAAGAGCCGCATGTGGCTCGCGAGCCGCAGTTTGCCGACCACTATTCTATAACATCCGCAAAGAGATTGAGTTTAGCCCAAGAACTATCCAAAATCATACAGTGCGCACTTTTGTCTTAAGCCAGCTTTTTTCTCTTTATGAGTACAGAAATCCCAGACACATTCCTAAATTCTACAAAATTTTTAAATGACAAACCAGGGGTGGGGGGAAACAACATGGTGAAAATGAAATTTTTTAATAGCACTCTCAGGAGTGGGCATCCATTTTACAGGGTCATTATGTGTTTCCCCACCCCCACATTCTGCTTGCTTTGGGGAAATTTAGCAACTGGTCTGGCCACCCAGGTTTCTTTTCTTACCAAATTAAATTAAAGGCATGCTTAATAAACTAACAATAAACACATTAATACCAAACAAAAAGGACAGATCAACAAACATATAGACCAGACTTAATAAATCATAGTTATTTTCCTGGAAATTTCTCTCTATAGCATTGACTACCTTTTAAAGTTATTTTAGATAAACTCTGCCAGTCCCAAGGCATCCTATGGTAATTTTCAAACAAAGCATTAAAGAGTTCCCTGGTGAGAGAGCTGACAGCTCTAATCTCTCTATCTGCCTAGTCCTTCCACACTAGAGGCAGAGGATCCAGCAGCTTTTTAGTAATTGCAGACTTTTGATCCCCAATACAAATTAGGCATTTTGCAATTTGAACAAGACCTGATATAGTTAAATATGATAAGAACATTCATTTTTCTTAAGCCTGATTTAAAAGAGTACCTTTTGACATTTCAATTTCTTTATAATTTTGCCTTTTAACCAAATTCTTCCCCATTATGGCCTGGCTTGAAACAAAGACATCCTTGCCCACTCTGGATCATAAATTCCAAAGTTGGTATGAGCTTTATGTACAATGAATCTCCCCACCGAATTTTCAGTGACCCCCACCTTTACTGGTGATCTCCACCTTTACTGGTGATCCCCACTTTTACCAGTGGACCTCTTCCTTCACTCAGGCAAATAATCTTCTTCTCCAGATGTCCCTGTTCCGGTGCCATAAGTGCCGCATTCTTTTTGCAGCAAGGGTTCAGGAATCTGGTGAAGGGCTATGCATAAATGAAGAGAGACTAGACAAAAAATATAAATTTGGAATGCATTGGGAGAACCAGGAGGAGGTTTCATCCTCTACTGGGGTGGCTCCCAGTATGTACAGACCCACAGCTTTTTATTCACACATTTTGCCCTTTAGCAAAGCAGATATACATATCCAAGGTAAGGTTTGCTAAACAATAAAGGATTATCAGGTTAGGGGAATTGCCCTCAGCTTTTTTGACAGCAGGTAATAATATGCAGATCTACAGCACTGCTGAAGATGTCCATCAGCCTTCTGAAGAACATCTTGCATTTATTATGCTAACTACTGTTCTTAGCCTCCAACAGTACTGACATAAATACAGACACATAGACCAATGGAGCAGAATGGGAACCAAGAAACAAACCTACATATATACAGTAAAATTATATTCAACAAAGTTTCCAAGAGTAAACAATGGGGTAAAGATAGTTTCCTCAACAAACAGTATTTGGAAAAGTGGATATCCACATGAAAATAATAATATTGGGCCCTAATCTTACACAATAAAAAAAAAATCAACTCACCCTAGCCGGTTTGGCTTGGAAGATAGAGCGTCAGCCTGTGGACTCAAGGGTCCCAGGTTTAATTCCGGTCAAGGGCATGTACCTTGGTTGTGGGCACATCCCCAGTAGGGAGTGTGCAGGAAGCAGCTGATCGATGTTTCTCTCTCATCGATGTTTCTAACTCTCTATCCCTCTCCCTTCCTCTCTGTAAAAAAAAAAAAATCAACTCAAAATGGGTTGCCCAGCTGGTGTGGCTCAATGGATTGAGTGTCATCCCATGCACCTAGAGGTCACCAGTTTGATTCCTGGTCATGGCATATGACTGGGTTGCAGGCTTCATGCCCAGTTGAGGGTGTGAAAGAGGCAGCCGATCAATGTTTCTCTCTCATATATGTTTCTATCTCTATCTCCCTCTTCCTTCATCTCTCCATAAAATCAATAAAAACATATTTTAAAAATGGATTAAGGACTTAATTGTAAGTCCCTAAACTCCAAAGTTCTTAGAAAGAAACATAGGGAACAAAATTTAAGACATTAGGTCTGACATTGATTACATGGCTATGACACCAAAGATAATAGTAAAATTTGACATCAAACATAAAATTTTCTGCATAGCAAAAGAAATACAATGAAAAAGGTAACTTATGTAATGGAAGAAAACATTTGCATGCTATATATCTGATAAGAGGTTAATTTGCAAATACCTAAAGAAATTCTACAACTCAATAGCCATTAT
>NW_005368608.1:149910-150432 GCF_000412655.1 Myotis brandtii | reverse complement strand
GGGCAGGCGGGAAGCTTGGCTTCCTCCATCGCCAGGACAACCAAGCCTCCTGCTTGCTCCAGCTCCGTGGCTGCTGGCTGCCATCTTGGTTGCGTTAATTTGCATATAGTCACTCTGATTGGTTAGTGGGTGTGGCTTTGGGGCATAGCGAAGGTACGGTCAATTTGCATGTTTCTCTCATATTAGATTAGACTAGAGTCCCGGTGCACAAAAATTTGGGCACTTGGGGGTAGGGGGCTCCTCAGCCTGGCCTGTGCCCTCTCTCAGTCTGGGACTCCTCGGGGGTGACCACTTTCTGGCTTAGGGCTGCTCCCCTGGGGATTGGGCCTAAGCTGGCAATCAGACATCCCTCTGGCAGCCCAGCAGCCCTCGGGGGATGCCCACTTACCAGCAGGGAGCAGACCTAAGCTGCAGTCGGACATCTTTAGAGCTGCTGAGGAGGCAGGAGAGGCTACCCCCACCACTGCTGTACTGGCAGCCATCAGCCTGGCTTGTGGCTGAGCAGAGCTCCTCCCATGTGAG
>NW_005368608.1:145427-149460 GCF_000412655.1 Myotis brandtii | reverse complement strand
ACTGAAGCTCCCAGCCTCTTTTTTTTCTTTTTTTTTTTTTTTCTGGTATTTATTTACCTTCTATAGCTGTCACTGGAGCTGAGAGCCAGCTCCAGCTTGAGGCTGTGGCTGGCTGAAAGCAGGTATCTGGGTTTGTTTAGCTTCTATAATTGAAACTCTGTTGCCATCACTGGTGCTCTAAGCTCTGAGCCCGCTGGTGGCTGAAAGCAGGTTTCTGGGTTTGTTTAGCTTCTATAAGTGCAACATTGTTGCATCTGGAGCTCAGAGCTGGGCTGTGGCAGGCGGGGAACCTTGGCTTCCTCCATCACTGGAGCAAGCAAGCCTCATGTTCGCTTCAGCTGTGTGGCTGCCGGCCGCCATCTTGGCTGGCAGTTAATTTGCATATCTCTCTGATTAGTCAATGGGAAGGGTAGCGAAGTTATGGTTATTTACCATGTTTCTCTATTATTAGATAGGATAATACTAATATGATTCTAAAAAAGGGCAAAAGAAGGTTGTCTAGTTTCAATTTTTGTACATATCTGTAAAATTTATCCAACAACATTTATTGAATAGATCACTTTTACCGCATTGTATATATTTGCCTACTTTGTCAAATATTAATTGACCATAAATGCATGGTTTATTTCTGGGACCTCTGTTATGTTCGATTGATCGATGTCTGTTTTTATGCCAAAATCATACTGATCTGATTACTATGGTCTTATAGTATAATTTGATATCCAACTTTCTTCTTCTTTCTCAAGCATGTCATGCCTATTCAGGGTCTTTTGTGATTTTATATAAGTTTTTGAGATATTTTTTCTAGTTCTGTGACATATGCCATTGGTATTTTGGTAGGAATTGTCTTGAATCTAAAGATTTCTTTGGGTAGTATGAACATTTTAATAATGTTAATTCTTCCTATCCATGAACATAGTATATGCTTTCGCTTATTTGTATCTTCTTCAATTTCTTTCTTTGGTTTCTTATACTTTTCTGAGTACAGGTCTTTAACATCTTTAGTTAACTCTTATTCATAGTTATTTTATTTTTATTTTTGATACAATTGCAAATGAGTTTGTTGCCTTAGTTTCAATTTCTGATAGTTCATTATTGATATAAAAATGCAACTAATTTCTGGATATTTATTTTGTCTCCAGCTACTTTACTGAATTGATTGTCAGTTCTAGGAGGTTTTTTGGTGGAAAACTTAGGATTCTCTACATATAGGATCATGTCCTCTCCAAATAATGACATTTTATATGCTCCTTTTCATTTTGGATTCCTTTTATCTCTTCTTCTTGTCTGATTATTGTGGCTAGGACAAGTACTACGTTGAATACGAGTGGTGAAAGCACTCATCCCTGTCTTGTTCCAGACCTTAAGGAAAACAATTTCAGATTTGCTCATTGAGTATGAGTTTTTCTGTGGCTTTGTCATATATGGCCTTTATTACATTGAGGTATGTTCTCTCTATTCCCACATTGCTGAATACCATAAATGGGTGCTGGCTTTTATTAAGTTCTTTTTCTGCATCTATTGATATCATGTGATTTTTATCCTTCATTTTGTTTATGTGGTGTATCACATTTATTAATTTGTGAATGGTGTACCAACTTTGTATAACTGTAATAAATCACACTTGATCGTGGTGTATGATTTTTTTAATGTATTGCTAGATCTAGTTTGCTAATATTTTGTTAAGGATTTTTGCATCTATGTTCATCAGGGATATTAGCTTACAATTTTCTTTCTTTGTGGTGTTCTTATCTGGTTTTAGAATTAGGATAATGATGACCTCATAAAATAATGTTGGGAGACTTCTGTCCTCTTAAAATTTTTGGAATAGTTTTAGAAAAATAGGTGTTAGTTAATGTTAGACTCTAAACCATAAAAATCTTAGAAAAAACATAGGCAGTAAAATATTGGACATTTTACATAGCAATATTTTCTTTCTGATATATCTTCAGGGGCAAGGGACACAAAAGAAAAAATAACCAAATGTAACTACATCAAACTAAAATGCTTCTGCACAGCAAATAAACTATCAACATAATGAAAAGGGAACACACTATATGGGAGAACACATTTGACAATGATACATCTGATAAGGTGATAATATCCAAAATTTACAAAGAACCTATAAAACTCAACACCAAAATAGCCCCAAACAATCCAATTTAAAAATGGGCAAAAGACCTAAATAGATGCTTCTCCAAAGAGGACATACAGATGGTCAGTAGAACTATGAAAAGATGCTCAACATCACTATTCATCAGTGAAGTGTAAATTAAAACCACAATTAAATATCACCTCACACTTGTCAGAATGGCTACCCTCAATAAATCAATGAACAACAAGTGTTAGGAAGAATGTGGAGAAAAGGGCACCCTGATGCACTGTTGGTGGGTATGCAGATTGGCATAGCCAGTGTGAAAAGCAACATGGAGTTATCTAAAAAAGTTAAAATGGAGCTGCCTTATTACCTAGGGATTCCACTTCTGAGAATACATCCAAAGAAACATGAATCACTGATCGAAAGAATGTATGCATCCTTATGGTTATTGTATCATTATTTACAATAGCCAAGATTTTGAAGCAGCCTTAGTGTACATCAGTATAGATGAGTGGATGAAATATCTATGATTAAATTAAAAAAGACATGGTACATTTACATAATGGATTACTATCTGGCCATAAAAAGGAAAGAAATCTTACCTTTTGTGACATTAATGGACCCAGAGAGTATTATGCTAAATGAAATAAGCCAGAAAGAGAAAGACAAGCATCATATTATTTCACTTATATCTGTAATCTAATAAAAAAAATACACTAACAAAATAAAAACAAACTCATAGATACAGAGAACAGACTGATAGCTGTCAGAAAGGAGGGGAATTGGGGGGCTGGGTGAAAAAGGTGAAGGGATTAGGCAATACAAACAAATACATAGACACAGAAAACCCTTTGGTGATTGCCAGAAGGGACAGGGGTGTGGGGAGGTAAAAGAGGTAAAAGGGGGAGGGTAAATGGTGATGGATTGAGACAACTTTTTATGGTGAGCATACAATACAATATACAGATAATAACTATAGAATTGTACACTTGGAAACTATATAATTTTATTAACCAACTAGTGTCCCGGTGCATGGAATTCATGCACATTAAAAGGGGATTAATTAGAGGAAATATTTTAATATTGCTATTTGCCCTTTCTCTATAATAGAAGTGTCAGAGATGAAAGAAAATTAGTAAAATGTATATGAAAATCTTCCTCCTGTCAGAGTCTGGGGCGCACCACGGGACCCAGAATCAAGTCCCCACCCATGCACGTATGCCTCAAAATCATGTGAGACCCAGACCCGGCCAGCCCCCCACATTGGGCTAGATTCAGACCCAGCCGGTCCCACCCTTGTCAAGCCCCCCAGGCGGGGGGCACAGCCTCAGGTACCCTAGCCCAGTGCCGGGTTGAGGGGTGCACCTTGAGGTCTCCTGGCAAGCCCTGCCAGGCAGGGGGGCTCAGCTTCAGATCCCTCAGCCTGGTGCTGGGAGGGGGGTGCAGCCTCAGGTCCTGCATCAAGCCCTTCTGGGTGGGGGACATGGCCTGAGGTCCTCCAGCCTTGTGCCAGAGTGGGGGCCACAGCTTGAGGTCCCCTGTCAAGCCCCATGGAGGTGGGGGGGGGGGCGCAGCCTCAGGTCCCTGCTGATTGCTCATTATGGCTCATTATGGGAACTTGGCCTCCACTGTGGTTGCAGCCATCTTGTGTTATGGAAACCCCGCCTCTGCTGTGGGCATAGTCATCTTGTGTTACGGAACAACCCCCTCCCTCCACTATAGGTGCAGCCATTTTGTGGTGGAGTGATGGTCAATTTGCATATTCCCTCTTTATTATATAGCACTAGAGGCCCGGTGCACAAAAATTTGTGCACTGGCAGGGGGGGGTGTCCCTCAGCCCCATTTGTGCCCTCTTACAGTCTGGGACCCCTCGGGAGATAATGACCTGCTGGCTTAGGCCTGCTCCCGGGTGGCAGAGGGCAGGCCCAATCCCTA
>NW_005368608.1:137658-144457 GCF_000412655.1 Myotis brandtii | reverse complement strand
TCTTTTTTTTTTATTCTGGGATTTATTTACCTTCTATGGCTGTCACTGGAACTGAGAGCCGGCTTTAGCTCTGAGGCTCGGCTCCAGCTCTGAGACCTCGGCTGCTGAAAGCAGGTATCTCTTTTGTTTGGCTTCTATAATTGAAACACTGTTGCAACTCCAGCTCTGCCAGCTGGCTGAAAGCATGGAGTTTGTTTAGCTTCTATAATTGCAACATTGTTTCTTAGAGTGCAAGCTCAGAGCCCAGCAGTGGTAGGCGGGGAACCTTGGCTTCCTCCTTCACTGGAGCAAGCAAGCCTCCTATTCGCTTCAGCTTCCTGGCTGCCGGCTGCCATCTTGGTTGGCAGTTAATTTGCATATTGCCCTGATTAGCCAATGGAAGCGTGTCGGAGGTATGGTTAATTACCATGTTTGTCTATTATTAGATAGCATGATGTTACTATAATTAATTCAATAAATAAATAATTTAACAAATTAAAAATGAAAAACAAAATGATTGACCATAAAAAATGATAATAAATGGCCAAAGACATAAACAGACTTATTTTTCCCAAAGAAGACATACAAATGGCCACCAGGTATATGAAAATACTCTCACCATCTCTAATCACAGAAATTCAAATAAAAACCACTATAACATATCACCTCATACATGTTAGAATAGCTCTTTAAAAAAAAAGACAAGTAGTGGCAAATATGTGGAGAAATTGGAACACTTGTACACTGTTGGTGGGAATAAAAAATTATACAACCCCTATGGAAAACAGAGCATTTACCTAAAAAAACCTGAAATTGGTATCTTGAAATATTTTAACTCCCATTTTCAATGCAGAATTATTCACAATAGCCAAGATGTAGAAATAACCTTAGTGCCCATCAATAAATGAATGGATATAAAAAATGTGGTATATACCTAAATTAAAATTTCAGTCATCATTTTTTTTAAAAAGTGCCATTTGTGATAACATGAATGAGCCTTAAGGTTATTATTTTAAATAAAATTACCCAAATAGACAAAAAAATCAACAATGAATAATTTCATTTATATGGGGTATCTAATGTAGTTAAACTCATAAAAGAAAAAAAAATCAAATGCTTTTTTCCACTGGCTAAAGTGATGGAGAAATGAGGAGCTCTTATAAATATTCACAAAATTTCATGTAATATGAGTAATTTCTAGAGACCCAATATACAATATTTGTCCATATAGATACAAATACTGTATAGTACATTTAAAATTATTTTGAGAGTATTTCCCATGTCAAATGTTCATAACACAATATAAATAAATAAATAAATCACTAAAATAAATAATTTTCCAAACAATGTTGTCTACAATTAACTCTAAGCAATCAGATGAAAGCATATCTTGTTGAACCAACAAGATTGTTTTCTTGGAATCACAGATTCATAAAAGGTTAAAATCATAAGAAATCTAAAGAATCATTTAATTTATATGACTTATCTGAGGTAGAGAAAACAGAGACTGAAGTTTAGAACACCCTTTCAGGTCACTCACTGAGTTACTAGCAGCACAAGCTTGGAATCTAAAACCTTATTTTGAAGCATTGAGTTATCTCTATGATATGGGTAATGGTAATATAAATTTCAACCTAAATCAAGTAATACCCAATTCTAAATTTCTAGAGTTATAAATAAACAAATGTAGAAATTTCTAAAATCGTTTTTAGAAAAGCAGAAGTTGTGTCTGTTTAAACTAGCATTATTAGGTTTGAATCTACAAAGAATGAGATATTTTCAAACATTTTCTCTGGGGAGTTAAAGGAGCTGCTAAATAAAGGCAACCTGATTAATTGAATGTCATTGAAATATTCTGTGACTAACTAAACCAACTGTCTGTTAATGACTCCAGCTGTTACTTTGGTTTTATATAGGTACAGTTTGTATTTGATCATGTTTCAAGCTCCATTATGCTTAATTAATAATATTCTGGATTCATAGAATATGGAATATTTAGTCAATATACTATCAGATATCTTGTTATAATAATTACTTACTCATTTAAAAAATAACATTGTCCACCTTGATTTTGGATTATGGTAGCAGGATACTGACATATGGTAAACCATATATTGCTAAAGATGGATTAATGAAATTAGATTAGATGGGGGAATTCAAGGGAAATAAGATAAATGAAATTTGAACCTGCAAGTACAGCATTTCAAGCCTGTGAAAGAAAATGTGCTGTTGAGATATGATCATTATGATAGCTTAAAATCTTAAAAGAAATAAACGCTGTAAATTATGACATTGAGAATTGCATCTGTGAAAAAGCAATGCGTGTTTAAGTGAGAATGCTTTAAAATTATTTTACTCTTGGGGACTTTTTTTATTACTGTATTTGAAAAAGACTTGTAAAATATATAATGTTGCAGATCTTAGAAAATACTTGCTGACAAACTCAATGAAATTTTGGTAGGAATTAAAAATACTTACGGGTAGCCACTTTTATTTTACCCATCACCTATTTTCTTGGTTTTACGTTTCTGAGCTCTGTGGTTTATTAGAAAATATCATGACTGAGTAAATGAATAAAAAATACTGTTTCAAAGATACAAAAGCTTAAACAAATTTTAGGTAGAATAGTTGCTGACCTTGGTAAAGAAAATATCAATAAAGTGCTTAATGAACTTCAGTTACAGCAGAGTGTATAATTAGAATACGGAGCACAAATATTCCTGAGGTTGACAGAAAGAGTTGACAGAGAATGTGGAGGCAGTGGCAAAGTAAAGAAATCTACAGTTGGAAATATTTAATAAAATAAAGGCAAAAGCTCAACCCTGATACATGATCTATTTTTCATTTTTCTATATAAAACAGGCTGTTTCTGAAAAATATTTTGATCACATCTGTCTTCAGTACCCAATACACAGGTTTTTCTTTTTGTCCTTTGGAGTTCACACTGTTTTTGAAAAGGCTTTCTCTTTAATTGATCAGGAGTACTTGATCTATATTTGTGATTACTTTTAAATTTTTATTTTTTAAAATATATTTTTATTGATTTCAGAGAGGAAGGGTGAGGGAGAGAGAGATAGAAATGTCAATGATGACAGAGAATCATTGATTGGCTGCCTTCATAACCCTGGCTAGTGCCCTGACCGGAAATCAAAACCTGACCTCCTGGCTCATAGGTCAATGCTCAACCACTGAACGACACTGGCTGGGCAATTTTTATTTTTTTAAAATATATTTTTATTGATTTCAGAGAAGGGAGGGAAAGAGAGATAGCAACATCAATGATGAGAGAGAATCATTGAATGGCTGCTTCCTGCACACCCCCCACTGGGGACTGAGCCTGCAACCTGAGCACATGTCCTGACCAGGTGTAGGACCAGGAATTGAACCTTGAACTCCTGGTTCATAGGTCAATACTCAACCACTGAGCCATGCCAGTTGGTCTATATTTGTGTTTTTTAAGATGTTGGTAACTATACCCAATTCTTTGTCACGTGCCAATTCAAAATATATCAGTAATTCAACTTCTCACAGAAAGAAAAGAATGTTGGTATCTTAGAGTTGATCAAAAGTTCTAGGAATATAGCCCAAGAAACTAGAAATACCAATCAGAAAGGATATATGCACCCCTATGTTCACAGCAGCACAATTTACTATAGCTAAGATTTGGAAACAGCCTAAGTGCCCATCAGCGGATGAGTGGATTAAAAAACTGTGGTACATCACAATGGAAATGAGTGGATTAAAAAACTGTGGTACATCTACACAATGGAATACTACACTACTATAAAAAGGAAGGAACTCCTACCATTTGCAACAGCATGGATGGACCTGGAGAGCATTATGCTAAGCAAAATAAGCCAGTCAGAGAAATATAAATATCACATGATCTCACTCATTTATGGAATATAATAAACAACATAAACTGATGAACAAAAACAGATCCAGAGATAGAAAAGCATTGATCAGACCATCAAACTTCAGAGGGAACACAGGGGAGGGTGCGAAGGAGGGGGAGATATCAACCAAAGGTATTGTATGCATGCATATAAGCATAACCAATAGACACATATACTAGGTGGGGTGAGGGCATGAGCAGGGAGGTGGGGGACAATGAAGGGATAAGAACACATATGTAGTACCTTAATCAATAAAGGAAAAAAACAAAAAATAAATTTTTAAAAAGTTCCTAAAGGAAATATTTATGGTCTAAACATCCAAAGGTAATACTTCCATTAAAAGCCATGCCAAACTTAGGAAGTCTGAATTAAATTTGTATATAGTTTTTATAATTAGCACTGAAATTAGTAATTTTAGGTACTCTCTTATATAATGTTATCTTTAATTACAAATACACTCAAATTTTATATTTTTATTTTTCACTGTTTACTCTGTAATTGGAAAAGTATTTCTAAGACAGGTATGCATTCAAATAGATATAACTGTTAAAAATAATCAATCAAAGTATTTTATGATATACTAAGGAAATTTGCAAAATAATTGTTCAGCATTATGAAAATTTATAGTTATTACATAGAAAAATATCAAAATACCTAGGTTAGATTTCTAAAATAAAATATATTTTGTCATTTTGTGTTATAGTGTGCTTTGATCCATTGTTAGAATGATAAACTGAAAATTGATATTTCACGCTTTGAACTTGCATTTCTGTGATAACTAACAAGATTGAACTACCTTTTTTAATTAGTTAATATTGCTTACTCTTTAGAAAATGATGAAGGCATGACTTTAAGACATCTCACTTTCTAATTCTGTATTCATTGTCCCTTTTCCTATCTGCTTTAGTAACCTTGTTGTACCTGCTCTATTTTATCAATTGTAGATTCCATATATTAATCAGAGAAAATACCCTGATCCAATTAGAAGTTAAAATTATCATTTTAAATAAAAACAGCACTCCAAATTTTGTGTTTTTATATGTTACCTTGAAATAATTTCTCAGTTTCTAATCAACATAGAATGAAAATGAATATATACACATATACATACAAATTTTCAGCTTACAAGGCTATTTATCTAATGTTTGCTATATGCTATATAATGCTTCAAATATATTAATGTTTGTTAAATATATTGACTCAAGTAACCCTTGCAACAACTTTATGAAGTAGATACTATTATTTCCTTTTTACAAATTAGAAATTAAGATCTGGAGAGGAAAAATAACTCAGTCCATACATTTAGTAAGTGATGGAATTAGGATCAGAACAAGACAGAGTGGCTTAAAATATAGAAATAGAATCATAAGAATCAATCAAAAGATAATAAGATACAATTTTATGGATTTAAAAACAAAGATATATAAAACCTGATGTATTTCTCTACTTTAGTAATTTTTGTTGTTTATTTTTGTTTTTGTTTTTTTCTCTATAAATCCTTCCACTAAGAAGGGCAAATATGATAAAATCTTTTGAATGCAAAGTTATTGCTGAGCTTTAATTGAGCTATAACCTAAAGTAGAATTTTATTAAAGTAAACCATAGTCAGAGAGATGACAATTTGAATAAAAATATCTCCATGCACTATACATATTGCTTTTCTGGTGCTAGGAGGAAGAGCATAGGAGGAGAGTGAGAGAAAGAAAGAGGAACAAAGAATAATACAGGATCACAGCTGTAAATGACCTGCATTTCCTTTCAAAGTTAAAAAAAATGAAAATAGCAACAAAATGACAGTAAAATATACACAGATAAGTGTGGTTAAATATAAGAAAATCAAGATATTGTCTTACTCTTCTGCTCATACAATAGGTAATCTGTAAGCTTGTGCTTAACACAGTTTTGTATCAAACATGGCACAGATACAGTAGGTTAGCTAGAGATAAGGGTCTGGGTTCATAGACTAACAAGCAGGCATTACACTTCAACTTGGTGCAAAACAAACAAACAAACAACAGCCAAGAAGTCCTTGATCCCTAAAAGAACACCAACATGACCTAATGGGTGGGCAAAATAACACATGTCTTTGCCCGTAACAAGATAGAAGCAGGCGAGATCAGGTCAACAAAAGACAATGCAATGAGTACAGAGAGACAAAATCAAATGTTTTTTTCCTAAACTTCTGAGAATATGTCAATTTTCTTTTTTTCTAAGTTGCCATCCTAAGAATAAATCACTATAGATTATGCTCATTGAGAGGGATAGCAAACCCCAACAGACTAGATTTTACATAAAAGATATGAGTTTTGATCTATAGAGCGTTTAAAAAATATTGTAGTTTTGCTGAATAAAAAAGACTAAATCAAATTTAATATGAGGTAATGAATTAAGATAAGGTGTCTGCTCTAGGAGAATTGATGCTTGATAGTTTTTGTCTTCAATTACAGGAAATAAAGAAAGTTATATTCATGTATGCTCATTGAACCTTAGAACATTTAAATTTCAATCTAACCCCTATCTACACTAATAAAAGAGAAACATGGTAATTAGCATACGACCGCTACCCTTCCCATTGGCTAATCAGCATATCCTTATGCAAATTAACTGTCAGCCAAGATGGCGGCCGGCAGCCAGGCAGCTGGAAGCGAACATGAGGCTTCCTTGCTTCAGTGACTGCAGACTCCAACGTTCCCCGCCTCACTTGCCGGCCTCTGAGTTGCAAATCTAATCAACTATGTACTATGTTGTAAATAAGAAGCTAAACAAAACCCTAGAAACCAGCTTTCAACCTGCCGGGATCTCAGAGCTGAAGTTATACATTGTTTCGATTATAGAACGCAAACAAACCAGATACCTGCTTTCAACAGCGGAAGCCTCAGAGCTAGAGGCAGAGCTAAAGCTGGCCCAGAATAAAATAAAAAAAA
>NW_005368608.1:135207-136377 GCF_000412655.1 Myotis brandtii | reverse complement strand
CCCCTGATCGCCCTGCGGCTCTGTGTGTGACAGGGGGCGGGGCCACAACCTCCCTAGCCCCCCTGCTCTGTTCGTGACAGGGGAAGGCGCCCCAACCCCCTGATCAGCCCTGCTCTGTGCCTGATAGGGGGGGAGCTCCCCCCCCTGATCTGATCAGCCCTGCTCTGTGCCTGATAGGGGGGGAGCTCCCCAACCCCCTGATCGTCCCTGCTCTGTGCATGACAGGGGGGATCTCCCCAACCCCCTGATCGTCCCTGCTCTGTGCATGACAGGGGGGATCTCCCCAACCCCCCAATCGCCCCTACCCTGAGTGTGACTGGGGGTGGCATTGCAACCTCCTGATCAGCCCTCTTCTGTGCATGACAGGGGGCAGCGCCCAACCCCCTGATTGGCCCTGCTCTGTGCATGACAGGTGGTGGCGCCACAACCTCCTCGACCCTGCGGGCTGCACCTAGGGATTGGGCCTGCCCTCTGCCACCCAGGAGCAGGCCTAAGCCAGCAGGTCGTTATCTCCTGAGGGGTCCCAGACTGCGAGAGGGCACAGGGCGGACTGGGGGACCCCCCTCCCCCCCCCCGGAGTGCACAAATTTTTGTGCACCGGGCCTCTAGTATTAAATAATTAGAGTCATGCATTCAATAGGAAAGCCATAGGATATTTTTATACAGCTGTGTCCATAGAATCTAGAAATACTAATGTTTCTTGAAATAAGAATTCAGTATAGTTGGACTAAAAATATAATTTTCTCATTGTTCATATTCTCGTATCAAGTATTTATGGCTCCCACAACCTTTGTGGGATATGAGGTTTATAGGAAAATGTTTCTTCAGTGATTCCTCGCTTTTTTATTTTTATTTTATTTTATAATTTTTATTTCTTAAAGTATTAAAAAGAGTATTACATATGTCTCCTTACCCCCCCCTTGACATTCCTCCGGCCCCTACCCCCCCTCCCCGGGTGTCTTGTGTCCATTGGTTAATCTTATATGCATGCATATAAGTCCATCGGTTGATCTCTTAATCCCTCCCCCAAACCCTCCCCAGGCTTCCCACTGTAGTTTGACAGTCTGTTCAATGTTGCTCTGCCTCTGCATCTACCCCTGTTCATCAGTCTATACTGGTCCCCATTATCTGTCCCAACCTCACTGGAGCAGTCCCAACCTGACCGGGGCC
>NW_005368608.1:131626-134634 GCF_000412655.1 Myotis brandtii | reverse complement strand
GTATGATAGCTGTTTGTCCTATAGTTGGTAGTTTCGATGTTGTGTGAGGCAGCACGCACAGGTCTCTTCCTTATGCCGCCATCTTGGTTTTCCTGGGTCTGCTTCTTGAGTGTGTCTCCCATGGCTGCGAGCAGTTGAAGTCGCTTTTTTATTTCAAAAACAACAATCTGAATTACTACAGATCAAGGTAGGCTTCTAATTTTTGGTCATCCACTTAGTGAAATATTATCATGTGTTGGCCTTGGCCATTATTATTTTAGGCCCGGTGCGGTGCATGAAAATTCGTGCACTGGGGGGGGGGCCTTCAGCCCTGCCTGTGCCCTCTCGCAGTCCAGGAGCCTTGGGGGATGTCTGACTGAGGCGGGGAGTGGGCCTAAGCCACAGTCAGACATCCTTAGTGCCACCACCGCTGTTGCGCTCGCCAGCCCTCAGCCTGGCTTGTGGCTGAGCAGCGCTCCCCCTATGGGAGCACACTGTCCACCAGGGGGCAGCTCCGGCCCCGCTCACAATTGCCTCTGCAGGTGGCCTCCCTCTGCGGGAGGCAATTGGTGGGCTGATCAGGGAACAGTGCTGGCTGGCGAATGGCCATCCCTGCCCCCCTTTGCCCTGCCGCTGCTGCTGCCACCACCAGGGGCCTCCCTCTACTGGAGGCGACCTGTGCAGAGATCAGGGAACTGCCAACAAGTGGCTGGTCCAGACCCCTGCTCACCCCTCCTCCACTACCTGTTGCCACAGCCCCCCAATCACCGTCCCCTCTCTCTGCCTGCTGGCACCCACTTTGGCTGGTCTGGCACCACCCACTCGACAGCCCCACCCCCCACTAACCAGTCATTCTGCTGTTTGGTCAATTTGCATATTAGGCTTTTATTATATAGGATAGTTAGAAACATGAGTTGTTTTTTTCCATAACTATGCAGTGACATATTAAGCTTTTGTAAATTAGAGATTTCCTATATGCCTAATTAGATATGGGAAATGAAGAAGAGAGAGCAGTCATAAATGGCTCTAGAGATTGAGGCTTGAAAATCTGGGGAAATAAATGTGGCAATAACAAAAATGAAAAATATGGAAAAGGAAGTGCTATGGCTTCTTTATAACAAATAGCAAAGTATAAAGATTTGTGGGAGCAATAAAGAATGTTTCCCTTGAAGGAAGCATATATGCCTCCAGGGCTTATGAAGTAGTCATTTCCAGACTCTTATGCCAACAGCTCTCCATTGAACTGATATATTATCACACCTTTCCTCCCACCAGACTTGCATTCTACAGCAGATGTATGGCTATACCTACAATTTTGGAATAAAGTGACCTCTAGCTCATGTTTAAGTGATACCTACCATTTTTCATTTCTTTGGACAGTGTCAAATTAAAGCCATCTGAGAGAT
Organism: Myotis brandtii; assembly: GCF_000412655.1. Classification (NCBI taxonomy): domain Eukaryota; kingdom Metazoa; phylum Chordata; class Mammalia; order Chiroptera; family Vespertilionidae; genus Myotis; species Myotis brandtii. The sequence goes on along the minus strand of NW_005368608.1, from coordinate 133,249 downwards.
TGTAAAAATTGCCAGATGTTTCCGTATATTATGCTGTGCTCTATTAAGAAAGCATTATTTCTCAGAGATAATTACAATATTTTCTGTGAAAATTATTTTTAAAATGTTGATTGAGTTTTATTTCTCAACATTTTTCTAAGATGTGAAAAGCAGAATAGTCCTTTCTTTACATGATTTTTATTAACTTTGTACTGATGAATTAAAGATTTCAGTGTATCAGTGGGATAGATAATACTGATTAAGAAGTAGTTGGGGATAGGGATGGACCATATGGTGCTTGTCTTGTTGCTTCTGCTGACATTATCCACATGCTTAATTCCATCAAAGTTAATGCCTGGCTCAGACATGTCCTCATTTTTACACATGCACTTTTCCAAGAAAAGTAGAGTTTATCAATTGATGAAATAGTTTTCTTTTCTCTGTCACCTTCTGTAAGAAAAATTGGGAGCACTATAGATAACTTACTGCATTTCTTAAAATCCCAGGCATAAGGCTCTGCCTAGGCATGTGATAGGCATTCATTAACTATAACTTGACAAATATGATTCATGTGCTTCAACAGAAAGAAAGTCAAATGTAGAGAAAAGGAAGAAAGTAACACTAGAAGCAGGGGAAAGGTGAAGAAGAATAGCATCTGTGTCTGTTGAACCTACTGGGAAGAAGATGCAGAAGTAGAATAGTAAGTACAAGAAAATTGCTGAGGAGGTAACACCTGTAAATATGATAGGAGGAAGCTGTATTTGCCAGAGAAAGCCTTCAGATTGCAATGCAATGTGACATCTGTGAAGGGAAAGAGAAGAGGACACAAGACTGAGAAAGGAGCACTTCAGATAGTAATAAAGATATGCTAGATTATTTTCCAAATGAAGAGGGAGTTCCAGAGAAAAGAGTTTTCTGTTAGAAAGATCCCACATAGTTTAGAAAATGCCATCCTCATTAATTACTCCACCACCCTGAGTCACTGGATGAAGTCTAACCAAGAAGAGTTCAGTCATTTGTTTACCTTTTTAATCAGCATGATTCCATAATATAGCAGATACATATGATGTTGTACAGGATATAAAGATGTCCCAGATATCGTCAGACTATATTATGATAGAGGGTAGTAAAGTTAACAAAGCTCTGAGATAAAGATTTAAATGTATATTTTATCTATTCCATGTGATTGTGAATTGTTTCTTATCTCTTTTCTGATTGGTGTACACACACACACACACACACACACACACACACACACACTTGACAAATAAATAGAATTCATACCATCTACCTGAGGTTGCATTCATCTCCTTGGCATGGCAGCTGTGATTTGAAGTTACTATTTGGTTAAGCTTGTGGTGATTTATAAATCAATCTGTAGGAATCAGACTGATAATTGGAGACATGATAGTGACCACCATCCATGCATTACAGAAATACTTGAGTGAGGCAACACCATTGCCCATCTTTGCCTAATGAATTATTACTTTGTATTCATTTGGCCTTCTCTACTGTGAGAGCTTTTACCTGACAGGCCAACAAACCAATGTATGGGTTATTTCAACAGCCATGTTTGTCAAACCTAGTAATAAATTTAAAAACTGGGGAAATGACCACTGTGTGGGTGCAAAGACCCTCAGGCCA
>NW_005368608.1:123146-129935 GCF_000412655.1 Myotis brandtii | reverse complement strand
GTGCCCAGATGAGGCCCAGCTGTGAAGCAATGCAAGCTGCTGTGGGGCCTTTGGCCTTCTTTTGGAAGTTCTGGGTCTCTCTGACCCAGATGCAGTTTGTTAGGTAATTTTCAGATTGCAAAGGGCCAGGCCTTTTATATGCAAAAGCCTTTCCGCACAACTTGGGTGGGGCGGGGTCTCAGGGAATCAGCAGGGTGGAGCAAACAGCTATGGCTGATCCTCAGTCCTACCCTAAGAGGCCCTGCGTCTCAGTGTCCCGGTAATTGCCACAAGCCCCTCTGAGAGAAAGCCGCCCTCGAGTTCCGCCCGCTGCCAGACAGTCCAGTTTCTCCCCATATGAGTCTGGGTCCCCAGAGACTCGCCCAGAACTGGAGTTCAGAGCAGTCGGAAGCTTGAGACTCCCTCCAGATTGAAAAAGACAACCACATCATCAGTTGCCAGCCCTTTCCATGCGTGCCTTCGTACCTCTGCACTTTACTTCCACACCCCCTCTGAGTCTCAGTGTGCTTTTCTCTCTCCTTCTAGTTGTAAAATTTCCACTCAGCCAGCCTTCCTGTGGTTCTGGATGATGTCCATATTGTCTTTTAGCTGTATTTTTGAAGTAGTTGTGGGAGGCAGCAATTTCCGGTGTTTACCTGTGCCGCCATTTTGGTTTCTCTCTGGTCAGATATATTTTTATTACATGATCCATATATGTTCCCACTTCCACAAGGAGCCATATAAAAATTCAGGTCTCTGAGTATTAATGTCAATTCAGGCCCTTAACAGTTTTTGAAATAGTGGCTTTTCCACCTTCTTCATTGTACTGTAACCTGAGTAAATGGCTGTAGGTTATTTTGTTTTGATTCTGATAGAATCACTACAGTATTGACTTGGCAAGGTATTTTAGAGTTTTTCTTCTTGAAAATCTACAAGCCTCTTTATGTCAAATGATTCCAGGCCTGAAAAGGACTCAGGTTATAAAATTGGTCAGGAATCAATACATTTTATGGGAGTAACAGCCATCAGTGTCTTGTTCATTTTATCTTACCTTCTTTGGATTGTATATATTAAGCTATATTCCTGTTATATCTAGAGATGCCATGTTCTTTTCACCACTTCTATAACTCTGCAGGTCAGTTGGTCATTACTGTAATTTTGTCATTTTGGCTTTTCATGGTTAAGTACCATCACTGAACCTCCCTAACTTGGTTATGAGAGATGGAGAGACATGATCTCAATGGATATTAAAGTGTCCAGCTCTGTGACTGCCTCTCCTACCCTGAGCACTGGCCTGAGTTAAGAACCATCAATGAAGTGCTTAGTGATGCTGGTGCACCACTCACCAGCATATTTCACATGGCTTCAGTCAGTGGAATGACTTCTGGGGCACTTCAATTAAGTGTAATCCTCTGCTGTGTCTTCTGGTCTCACATAATATTCCAACACGCCCACCTCCCTGAGCCTCTTTAGTTGTTCCTTTACAACTTGCTAGAGAAATTCATACATCTCCACTTCACTAAGCATTATGCATCACTTTCCCTAATTTAGAGACTATTTTAGCAATGAGTTTGCCCTATGACCTGGTGGCCTTGTCAAGTGTTAAACCTTTATCCCAAAGAGTGCCTAAAAGTCAATAAGCTCTTCCCTTTATCTAGGCGTATGATCATTCCCAATTAATTGAGCACTCTAAAAATCCAGACTCATAAATACTCTGCATCCACAGTAGAGGATTCCTGAGTGGAGTTATGCTGAGAGTCATTCTCACTTCTTGGCTTAGCAGCCAAAGACAAGGTATGGGAGGCTCCTGTTTCATTCAGTAATAATAGTTCTGCAGTGTCTTCCCATATGACAGAAGTGCTAGTTCTTGTTTTGTTTTATGGTTTTTTTTGTGTGTGTGCACACACATATACTCCTATTTATTTTAACCCAAAATAGTAAACTATATCATATTACTTCTTACTTAATTTATTTTTTTCCAATTATAGTTCACATGTGATATTATTCTGTATTAGTTCTTAATAGGAAGGTTTTGCAAACCTTTTTGTGTACTGAGCTGTCAGAGGTATCTGAAGGGTCAAAATCTTCTGGACTAGCTACCCAGATACCTCTGTACTATGTGCCATAATCCTTGGTTTTTCCAAGAAGGGCTTAAACATTTATATAAGAGACCTTCCTTAGTCATGCATTCAGTTATCATTTTAGCTTTGCTATTCTATTAATCCTGGGTTTGTTTTTTAGCTTTTCTGTCCTTCTGCTAGGAAGGTGAGGTCTACTCTATGGGCTACTAAAAAGGTCTTTTGATCTTTACACATAGTTTTGAAGTGTTTGTTAACTGCCCTTTGTAGAGCAAAGATATGAAAGCAGCCCTAGTTCCCATTAATAGATGAGTGGGGGAAAAAATTGGGGTAAATTTACACAATGGAATACTACTTGGCCATAAAAAAGAAGGAAATTTTACCTTCTGTAACATCATGGATGAACCTGGAAGTTATTATGATAAGTGAAATAAGCCAGTCAGAAAGACATGCACTATATGATTTCACTCATATGTGGAATATAATGAACAAAATAACCTAACAAACAAAATACAAACAGAGTCATAAAGCAGAGAACAGACTGACAGTCAGAAATGAGTTGGATTGAGGGCCTGAGTGAAAAGGTAAAGGAATTAAGCAAAACTAAAACAAACTCATAGACACAGACAAAGGTATAGTGATTGCCAAAGGGAACAGGGAATGGGGAGAGGAAGAAGAGGGTTAAGCAGCAATAAACAGTGAGGGCAGGAAATTTGACTTCAGGTGGTGAACAAACAATACAATATACAGATGATGTATTATATAATTTTATGCTCAAAATCTATATAATTTTTTTTACCAATGTCATTGCCATAAACTCAAAAAATTTTAAAAGAACATTCTAACTCCATATCTCATACTTTGACCACTTAGGCATAGTGCCAATTCATATCTAATATATGAAAATGAATTTTTTATATTTTATTCCTATTATATCTATAATCATAGGTATGATTATATATGTATGATATATAATACAAATTATCATATATATCTTATATGTAAATTGAATTATCAACATACAGATCTCACAAGAATAAAGCAAAAATGGACAAAAGACTCAAATGTAAGTTACAAAACCATAAATATCCTAGAAGAAAACATGGGCAGTAAAATCCCAGACATCTCTCAAAGCAATATTTTTGCCAATGTGTCACCTAGGGCAAGGAAAATAAAGGAAAAAAATAAACAAATGGGTCTACATGAAACTAAAAAGCTCTGCACAGCAAAAGAAACCATCAACAAAATGAAAAGGGAGCCCCTTGTATGGGAGAACATATTTGCCAATGATACATCTGATCAGGGGCTAATTTCCAAAATATATAAAAAAATTTCTACAACTCAACACTAGGAAGACAAACAATCCAATTAAAAATGGGTAAAGGACCTGAATAGACACTTCTCCAAAGCGGGCATACAGATAGCCAGTAGACATAGCTCAACATCACTAACCAGCAGAGAGATGAAAATTAAAACCACAATGAGATATCACATTACACCTACCAGAATGGCTACCATCAACAAATCTGCAAACAAATACTGACTAGGATGTGGAGAAAAGGGAACCTTCGTGCATTGTTGAAGAGAATGTAGATTCGTCCATGTACTGTGGAAAACAGTATGGAATTTTGTCAAAAAATTAAAAGTGGAACTGCCTTTTGACCCAGAGATATCACTTTTGGAAAATTTTCCTAAGAATCCTGAAACACCAATTCCAAAGAATATTTGCACCCCTATGTTCATAGCAGCATTATTTACAACTAGAGGCCTGGTGCATGAAATTTGTGCATGAAAAGGGGGTCCCCTCAGCCCAGCCTGCACCCTCTTCAATTTGGGACCCCTCGGGTTATGTTCGACTGCCTGGGGATCAGGCCTAAGCTGGCAGTCGGACATCCCTCTCACAATCCTGGACCGCTGGCTCCTAATCGCTCACCTGCCTGCCTGCCTGGTTGGCCCTAACTTCCCCCTTCGGCTGGCCTGATTGCCCCTCACTGCCTCTTCATGCCAGCCTGATCACCCCTAACTGCCCCCCCCTGCCAGCCTGGTTGCACCACGCAGCCTGCTTGTTCAGTCATTTGGTTGTCCCTCACTAAACACCCTGCTGGCCTGGTCATAGGCAGCCATCTTGTGAGGGTGTGAGGGTTAATTTGCATATTACCTCTTTATTATATAGGATAGCCAAGATCTGGAAACAGCCCAAGTGTTCATCAGTAGATGAGTGTATAAAAAAGCTGTGGTACATTTACACAATGGAATACTATGGGTTCATAAAAAAAACGAAGGGAGTCTTACCTTTTATGACAGAATGGATGGACCTGGAGATTATTATGCTAAGTGGAATAAGCCAACCAGAGAAAGACAAATACCATATGACCTCACTTATATGTGAAATCCAATGAATGAAGTAAACTGATGAACCAAATAGAAACAGAGGCATGGATACATGGAATCGACTGGCATCTGTCAGATGGGAGGGTAGGGGTGATTGGATGAAAGAAAAACATAAATGCAATACCCACAGACACCAGTATAATAATGGTCAGAAGGGAAGGGATGAGGGCTGGGTAGAGCAGGAGAAATGACACCATCTGTAATAGTGTCAACAATAAATATACATAATAAAAAATGCAGATATCAATATATTAAAATATCATTCAGTTTTCAAATATTGGAAAATGTAACATTTTTTCCACATAAAGAATAGTAATCATTTTGGGGTCATCAATTTTTATAGAAACTGTAATATTCTTATTAAAATGAGCCATATTTATTTAGATAAGTCATATGCATTGATCAATTTAGCTTTATTAGACTGAACTTCAGAAAGAGTTTTCCATCTTTTTTAGTTATTACTGAAAATTTCCAGGAATACTGTAGATATTCTCTAAAAATAGTGGCTCAACAGAAATATTGTATCTACACTATAGCTTGCTATTAAAATCTTCCACAAATCCAAAAGTAATTCCTCAGGAATAACTACCAAATACATTCAATTTCCTTTATGGGGTTCATAGAGTCACTGTGAAATATAAAGGCTATATCCTGAATATTTTCACTTCCCCACAATATTTAAATCTTAAAGATGTTCTGCTTAAGAAAAAAAGTTAATATCTTTTCAAAATATTTTGAAATGAACCAAAAACACAAAGACAGCTGCTTACATGTTATAAAAATGCACATAAACCTGAGCTATGTAAATAACATCCAAAATTGCCACCTCCTCTCACCATCTGTGAGTTCTTTTGCAGTAGGGAACCAAGAAAAGAGTATTAACTTAAAGTATTAATTCTTGCTTTGTTTATACCTAATAAGCGTTTTTAAAGGAATATAGAAAAATAAAGTTAAAAGGGAAGGTATACAAAGTAGCTTTAAGCATTCAAAACAAGTTTTCATCAACTGGTCATGGAGGGTATCACATAGCATATATGCTTATTTTTCTTTATATATGAAGCATACATTCATAAAAATATGATTTATGAAACAATTTTATACCCAGCCTATATATCTTTTGATATCTATTATATAACTGAAAGTACATCTTAAAGGTCTGTTTATAAAATAAGCAAAATATTAATTCTCCCTTTTTGTAACAAGTTAGTTGGCACAGTTATGTAGTCCATCCCCTCAAAGGTCAACTTATACTGTGGAAGTTGAAAAATACTATTGCAACTGAGATTTCCCAATGACTTGTTGCCTCTAAAAAGACAGATAGCTTCTTGATAATTAAATATTATTGCTTTTTTAGTTAAACAGTTGCAAAATGTCCATGGAATGGATTATATATGGCCCCACCTCAGAAAAGAAGGTAAGTTGGCAGATGTTATCCTTGATGACAATATTAAGATTTTGACACCTATTATATTATATCCTCTTAATTTCAAGCAAATAGATTAACCATATTGCCTCTTAGCACTTGAATTTTAAATTCCTGTTTAATTTAACATGTAAAAATAATAGAAGGGAGAGAATTAGACAAGTAGAATTAATAAACAAGACAAATCATTTTTTCCATTAACATGATAAAAATTATATCAGAGAGGAATCATGGGTAAATGAAGAAAATGTCCCAATAGATATGCTAAACTATAATTTGGAGGTCAGAGTTTAATAAGTGCAAATTGATTTGGTAGCATATCCATAAATTCTTGATTCATACTTTATAATGAACTAGAGGCCTGGTGCACAAATTTGTGCACAGGTGGGATCTCTTGGCCTAGCCAGCAGTTGGGGCCCATCGGGGCCATCTCACTCAGTCCTGATTGGGGCCAGTCAGCAGGGGGAGGGACTGCAGGAGGTTGGTCGGCCTCAGGAGGTTGGCTGTGGGAGCACACTGACTACCAGGGGGCAGCTCCTGCTTTGAGTGTCTGACCCCAGGTGGTCAGTGTGCATCATAGTGCATCAGGTCATTCAGTCACTTAGGCTTTTATATATAGACTAGAGGCCCGGTGCACAAAAATTTGTGCACTCGGGGGGCAGGGGGAGGGGGTCCCCCAGCCCGGCCTGTGCCCTCTCGCAGTCTGGGACCCCTCGGCAGATAACGACCTGCTGCCTTAGGCCTGCTCCCGGGTGGCAGAGGGCAGGCCCAATCCCTAAGTGCAGCCCCTGGTCATGCACAGAGCAGGGCGGATTGGGAGGTTGCAATGCCACCCTCAGTCATGCTCAGGGTAGGGCCGATTGGGGGGTTGGGGCACCGCCCCCTGTCACACTCAAGGCAGGGTCGATGGGGAGGTTG
>NW_005368608.1:112722-122128 GCF_000412655.1 Myotis brandtii | reverse complement strand
GGGGAACGTTGGAGTCCGCAGCAAGCAAGCCTCCCTGCTTGCTTCAGTGCCTGGCTGCTGGCCGCCATCTTGGCTGACAGTTAATTTGCATATACTCACTGATTAGCCAATGAAAAGGGTAGCGGTCGTACGCCAATTACCATGTTTCTCTTTTATTAGTGTAGATACTTCCCCATGGGTAATGCATTTATTGGTAATGTAATAACTGTAGCATAAAAATTTACTGCTAGTAAATTTAGAAAATTAATTTAAAAAATAATTGGGCAAAAAGAATCATTGGGACAAATTTCTATTATGTGATACATTTGGATGAACATGTTTGATTCATATAAATTACTTTCTGACACAGAATTGGTCAATACACAATACATACTATTCCCCATTTTGTACCAACAACTGATATTACCAGTCAATTATAATCCTTTCCTTCACTTTAATCAAACATGCTTTCTTAATCTTTTTCAATACAAAACTCTAGGTAATCATTACCAGGAATTTGATGCCTGCTTATAAGGTGAAAACTACTTGTCATCCTTATAGTAAATAGTTTGTTTTATTTAATTTTTTAAAGAGTGAATTCATATTAAATGACCTGACCAGATTGTCTGTATAGAATCCTATATAATAAAAGCCTAATATGCTAAGTGCCCAGTCGTCTGGTCATCTGTTCAACCAATCAAAGCATAATATGCTAATGATATGTTAAGGCCGCTCAACCTCTCACTATGATGTGCACTGACCACCAGGGAGCAGACAGTCGACCAGTCAACCAGTCGCTATGATGTGCACTGACCACCATGGGGAAGACTGTTTGACCAATAGGTTAGCTTGCTGCTGGGGTCCGGCTATCAGGACTGAACGAGATGGGCCAGACATGCCCTGGAGCCATCCCGCAGTCCCTTCCCAGATGGCCAACATCCCGTGTCTCTCCCCGGCCCTGATCATTCACCGGTGGGGTCCCTCGGCCTGGCTTGCACACTCTCACAATCTGGGATCCCTTGGGGGATTTCAGAGAGCCAGTTTTGGCCCAATCCTGCTCAAAGCAGGTGCTTCCCCCTGGTGGTCAGTGCACTCCCACAGGGAGATCGCTGCTCAGCTAGAAGCCAGGCTCACAGCTGGCAAGCGCAGTGGTGGTGGTGGGAGCCTCTCCTACCTCCGCATCAGCATGGGGATTGGGCCTAAGCCATCAGTCGGACATCCCCCAAGGGCTCCTGGACTGCGAGAGGGTGCAGGCCAGGCTGAGTGATCCACCCCCAACCCCAAGTGCATGAATTTTGTGCACCGGGCCTCTAGTTAGAAAATAATGGAGTGACATGTATTTGAATGTGTATAGCTCCTGGACTGTTTGCATTATTTCCTATTGGGTTATTCACATGTATATTTGAACATAGAAAACAACTTTCATTCTATTAAACTTCACTAAGCTTCAATAAGTTTCTGTCATAGGCAAGTTGTTCCTGGAAACTGGCTCTCAAACAGATTGACATAAGGCAAAATATTGGCTCTATCTATGTTATTATTCAAGCATCAAGATAAATCTGTCAACGAGTGAGGAAGTTGGGCAAGAAGTGTTGTGAGTGTAGAGCATAACCGGAAACCTTTAATGTCAGCCCTGTTGGTATTAATCATAGGATGATTTGGAAATGTTGTTCCTTATTTTTCTTCATTTTATGTTTTTCTTGGTGAAGCATATAGATCATATGAAATGCCTTTCTCTGTGTTTCTCTCTCCCTCCCTCTCTTTTTCCTTCCTTTTCTCCTTTTCTCTCTGCAATTCTACTGAAAGTGGGTATTCTCTTAAGTGAAGTAAAATACCTAATACCTAGAAAAAGATTAATAAGTAAAAAAGTATTCTCTAAAATATTAAGCTTTTTGATATCCAAAATTATCTTATGAAACAGGTTTTAGACAATATCACAAATAATGCATGGGAAAAATACTATGTTGTCTCATTTGACAAGATTTCTTTCTTTGTTAAAGTTGAGTAATATTCCATTGTATGCACTGTCTAAAAGCAAGGTGACTATGTTACCTCCTGGTTAGGTAACTTGTCTTTATCACCGATGAAGAACCTTATTTCAGTTCCCTTATCTAACACCAGGCTCAGATGTTTCTAAATGGTCATTCATTCATTCATTCATTCATTTTTAAATCTTTATTGTTGAAGGTATTATATATCCCCCCCTTTTTCCCCATTGATCAACCAATGAACTTCTAAATAGTTCTTTTACTTCAAGTCAACTCTTTTATTTCTAATCTCTCTGGTCCTGAAAAAACTTTGTAGGTTTTGCTTGTGGCAGTGAGCATGTATTTGAAATATCTTTTTTAAGCATAGTGTACTATAAAAATTTATTTTATAGCATATCAAGACATTGTTTTCTTGCTACTTTATCAAATTGACACTATTCACCCAAATATCTACCTCAAATGTTTGTTTATCCTTACACTTTCACCCTGGACATTAAAATTCAGTTGCTATTGGCCTATTTGTAATATAAATAATTAAATATTGTATATTTATTTAATCAATGAGTTTTATTTACTTCTGTCCTATACAGTTTTATCCATGCTAACATTTTTTTAATCTTAGGTTAATGAGCAATTAAGAGACAGATTTTTAATTTTTGTGTAGTTTCCTTTATACAATAATTAAAAGAACATCATGCTTAATTAGGTACACAAATGACCTTCCTCATAATAATAATGGAAGTTAGACACCAGGTTAAGTATGACAAATTTCATAAGTATTTATCTTAATGGATTTTAAGTGCCTATGTGCACATGCATATGCAGAATAATGTGGGAATCTGTGAAATGGTGTTGCTGTGTTAATGGCATCAGGAAAGAATTACTCCAAGTACCCAAATAATTTACCTTTTTTTCCTAAGTATTGCCTTGTAAACTATTGATGTTAGTATTTTAATTGATAGCATTATTTGATGGTAAATTGGTGTTTCAACTTAAGTCTCTAGAACTGTGAGCTTTGATGGGAATCTTTCTCTATTTGTTCAGTGCTTAGCACCTTGATGAGCACAAAGTAGCACTCAAAAAATATTTGTTGAATAAATAAACTCAATATCAGCTTTATTTAATTTATTTTAGGATTAAAATATATGACATTTATTAATATATAATTAACCTCACAGATAATTTTATAACACTTTTTAAATATAGTATGACTTAATTGAATAATTCTTTTAATAAATATTTGTCAAATTCCTGGTATTCCCAAAGCTCCCTACTGGTCATAGGGAGAGTTGGCAGTAAAATAAACAGATGCTAAATCAAGATATAAAACAAAATGTGCTCTTAGAAAAGTAAACTGTTAATGCTGATTAAAATTATTATTTATTATATATTTTTTTATTCTGCATATTTACACAATTTCAACCATTATATATTCAGAATTACAATCATCATTTAGAAATCATCAACATTTTTAGACTCAAGGCTAAGGCTTTATATTTGTTTTTCTTCTCAATATTCTAATACATTATATGCTCCAGCTTCCCTAATTTCCTAAATAAATAGCAAGTCATATATATAAAGATAGAGAGTGAACGTTTTATCTCTTCTCCCTTCTTGTCCAGGGATTAGTGGGTAGTGGCAAACATTAGCTCTTTCTGTATCAATGTTATTATAGTTAACTAGTTATTGAAAGGAAAAGAGCAAAGGAAGAATCAGACATTGTTGAGCATATTCAACTGCAAAGCAGAGGCCTGTTTGTTTCACCAGAAGGGCGATGTGCTGGACTGTAGAGAACTGTCAGTCTAACCTGGGAAAATGACCATTGGCTATGGGGGTGAAGCCAATGCAAGCAGGTGAAATCTTGGGAGGTTAATTGGTTATTTTGAAAAAGTTTCTGGCCCTAGCTGGTTTGGCTCAGTGGATAGAGAGTCGGCCTGCGGACTCAAGGATCCCAGGTTTGATTCCGGTCAAGGGCATGTACCTGGGTTGCAGGCACATCCCCAGTAGGGAGCATGCAAGAGGCAGCTGAATTGATGTTTCTCTCTCATCGATGTTTCTAACTCGCTGTCCCTCTCCCTCTCCCTTCCTCTCTGTAAAATATCAATAAAATATATATTTTTTTAAAAAAAGTTTCTGGCCATAACTCAGGAGACAAAGTTTGCTCTCTTTCTTGCTCAGTGACCCACAAAGTCACTTGCTCGTGACCTTTTCTGCCTGGGAAGAGGCAACCATGCAGGTCTATTGGCCACCTTGGACCCTTGACAGACCACCTAGGCACCAAAGAACTATGAAACAGAAACTCTGGGGGTTGCTCTTTGCCTTTGCCTTTGCCTTTGCCTTGCTGAAGACACAGTTGGACTTTTTCCATTGCAGGACAGAGAGATGGGACATTGGGGAACCAGGAGGGTAACTCTTTTTGCTATCACATCACAAATAAATTACCTTGCCACATCACATCACAATGTCCCTTGTGTGGATCCTTGAAATGCTTTCTTGTCATCCCATGGAAGAGCCTGTTTCCACTCACAACATTAATACAGCAAAAAAATTAATACTATGGAAAACCATTTAAGTTAATTAAATGGTTTCTATTTTTATTTTTTACTTTCTTGATTTGAGAGAGAGGAAGGGATAGAAACATCAATGTGTTGCTCCACATATTTATGAACTCATTGATTGAATTTTTTTCTTTTCTAATTTTTTTTAAAAACCTTTATTGTTGAAAGCATTACATATGTCCTCTTTCTCCCCCATTGACCTCTCCCATCCTGCCCTGGCCCCACACCCCAAGCCTATTGTCTGTGTCCTTGGGTTATACAAATACACATGAGTTGACTGGATGATCTCTTCCCCTGCCCCCGCCCCCCTTGCCAATCTTACCCTGCCTTCCCTCTGAGGTTTGACAGTCTGTTCAATGCTTCTATGTCTCTGAGTCTATTTTCATAAGTTTATGTTGTTTATTAGATTCCACATATGAGATCATGTGATAATTATCTTTCTCTGACTGGCTTATTTTGTTTATCATAATGCTCTCCAGGTCTATCCATGCTATTGCAAATGGTAAGAGTTCTTTCTTTTTTATAGATGTGTAGTATTCCATTGTATAAATGTACCACTGTTTTTTAATCCACTCATCTGTTGATGGGCACTTGGGCTGTTTCCAAATCTTAGCTATTGTAAATTGTGGTGCTATGAACATAGGGATGCATATATCATTTCTGATGATTTTTTTCTGATTTCTTAAGATATATTCATAGAAGTGGGATCACTAGGTCAAATGGTAGTTCCATTTTTAATTTTTTGAGGAAACTCCATACTGTTTTCCACAGTGGCTGCACCAGTCTGCATTCTCACCAGCAGTGCACTAGGGTTTCCTTTTCTCCACATCCTCACCAGCACTTGTCATTTGTTGATTTGTTGATGATAGCCACTCCGACAAGTGTGAGGTGGTACCTCGTTGTCATTTGATTTGCATCTCTTGGAAGATTAGTGACTTAGCATTTTTTCATATATCTTTTGGCCTTCTGTATGTCCACTTTGGAGAACTGATTCTTATATGTGCCCTGACCAGGGAACAAACCCACAACTTTGGGGTATCTGTGAAAGAAATTTTAGAGACAGGACATGAAGTTTTTGGGAATAAGGGGGGTCCGTGGGAGAAGAATGCATAAGTGGGGTCTTGGAGACACCAAAATGCTTATCTTACTTTTACAGAGGATCGAGAAAAGTCACAAGATACCAGGAAGAAGGAAACATATTTTCACAGAGGATAGAGGAATGTTGCAAGACAAGGGGGAGAGAAATAGGGGGGCACCTCGTGGGCTTTGGACTTTGAAACTGATACTATGTAGCAGAGTGACCAATGAGGAAAGCACAGGGATCCTAAACTAAAGAAGGATCCAATTAGAAAGGATCAAGTTCAGACAAAGAACTACAGCCTTTCTAAACCTGGAGACAAAGAGACTCAGAAGATTTTTTAGATTGATTTTTCCCATTTTAGAGAGAGAAAGAGCAGACTTTTCCATTTGGCGACCCCTCCCTAGGGGGTTTCTCTTTGGGGACTCCTCCCCAGGGAAAGTTTGTATATATGCTTGCAGTAAACGTCTACATTTCTACTAAAGAATCTTTTAGTCTGTGAGTTTATTCTTTAAGCTTTGTGAGGCAAGAACACACAAGTGGGAGATTCTGCTCACTTCAAACCCCATATATCATATCAAACTCCAAGTATTGTATGGACAATGCTCTAACCAATTCAGCTACCCATCCAGGACTCAGAAACTTTTTTTTTGGGGGGGGGGAGGCTATACAGAGAACCAAAATACAATAATCTACTAGATGAGCTGAAATTCTCAAGAGAAAAACACCCTCCCTGGTGGCCTGAGATTGCCAAATATTTTATTTCTTGAAGGCATTTACAAATTCAAGACATTGGCTGAGTTTGGGGCTTCCCATAGACAAGGGACTAAAACATAATAAAGTGAAACCAGTGAAGCTTTTAATGCCCACAGGACTTCAATGCCAAATTTGAATTAAGAGTATCTACACATACAAAGTGGGTTTCTCACACAGGCCATTTGCTGAGTAATGGGGAAGTGTGTATTTGAGGAGTCCTGGCCTTCAAAGCCTAAGTAAAATATTTGCCTGTGAGGTGATGCAGAGAAGACTATGTTTCACTAGTTGGAAGGACCTACAATTGTCCCAAATACTCACTTTTAGTTAATCTGAAATCAGAAATAGCCTGAGTCAAGCTAAAGCTAAAAACTAACTCCAACTCAGCTTAATTCCTGTTTAAATTGAAATGATCAGTTCCTCATTGATTGAAAGAAAATGTAATTAACTTCAATCTCCACAGCTCTTTTATAAATATAGATTAAAACATATGAAAAGCAGAAGGAAAAAATAAACAAAAACTAAGAAAAAGGACAAGTGATACAAGCAAACTGATAAATGACCTGGATATTAAAGTTAGCTAAGAGAACTTTAAAGTAATTATTATAAATATATTAAAGAAAGTAGAGCTATGATAGCTGAAATTAATAGAGATAGAGAATATCAATAGACTACTAGAATCTATTAAAATAATCAAATATACATTCTGCTCTTCACAAATGCATCATCTGAAATTAAAAATTTGGAATACTATACATAAAAGAATATATGATTAGTGCACTTAAAGGCAAGTCAAAAGAAAATATTCCCAATAAGTCAAAATGTTAAAAAAAAATAGAAAGAACAAAACAGAGCACAAAAGACATGTGAAAAAGAATCCAAGAGAAGACTTTATCAGCAATCTATAATAATAAAAGGGTAATATGCTAATTAGGGCAGACATCTTACGCATCCATCCAGAACAAAACAGAGCACAAAAGACATGTGAAAAAGAATCCAAGAGAAGACTTTATCAGCAATCTATAATAATAAAAGGGTAATATGCTAATTAGGGCAGACATCTTACGGACATCCATCCAGACAAAGCCATAGTGACTGCGAGGCCAAGGGCTCAGGCAGCTGTAGGCTCAGGCAGCCTTGAGCCCCGGCAGTTGTAAGGTCCGGAGCTCAGGCCTCGCAGCCACCATGGCCAGCAGTGGCAGCAGCAACAGGGTGATGGGGGCGGCGCCTTCCCCTGATCAGCTCGGTCGCCTCCCCCATAGGGTGGTCATACTGTGGCTTAGGTCTACTCTCTGGGGGTAGCAGGCCTAAGCTGTCAGAAGGACATCCCCTGAGGGCTCCCAGACTGTGAGTGGGGGCAGGCCAAGCTGAGGGACCCCCCACCAGTGCACGAATTTTTGTGCTGCAAACCTCTAGTTAGATATAATTAGTGAAATTTTTTATTTTATAAAATCTGCATTGAAAAATGAGCAGTGCTTACCAAGAGCAAAACAACAATAAAAAATCCCCAATGTTTGAAGAGACTTGACAAAGAAAGAAATCATGTGATTGGTGAAATTTAAAAGATTACTGGCCTCAAGAATAAATAAATAAACAACTGCTCTGATCCATAGTAAAAATACAAGCACCATTTATTTTCCCTGCCCTCTGTCCAATGGACAAGAGGTCTAAACAGACCCTTTATAATAGAAGATACAGGAATGACTAATACAAAGTGAAAACAAGTATTCAATAGCATTAGTTATCAAGAAAATGCAAAGTAAAACTAAAATACCTGCTGTAATGCTTAAACTTTTTAAATGTTTTATTATACCAAGCATTGGAGAGAATGTAAAGCACCAAAAACTGTCATATACAGTGGTACAATTGCTTTGAAAAAATATTTTGCAATTTTTTTTCCATATAGATTTTATTTTATTTTTTAGCTAGAGACCTGGTGCACGGATTCGTGCACCAGTGGGGTTCCTCAGCCTGCCCTGTGCCCTCTTGCAATCTATGTCCATGTTGCTGCAAATGGCAGTATTTAATCTTATGTCTGAGCAGTATTCCATTGTATACATGTATCGCATCTTTAGCCAGTCCTCTATTGAAGGACATTCTGGTTGTTTTC
Source organism: Myotis brandtii (assembly GCF_000412655.1). Taxonomy (NCBI): domain Eukaryota; kingdom Metazoa; phylum Chordata; class Mammalia; order Chiroptera; family Vespertilionidae; genus Myotis; species Myotis brandtii. The sequence goes on along the minus strand of NW_005368608.1, from coordinate 113,662 downwards.
ATGTCTTGGCCACCGTGAATAATGCTACAGTGAACATAGGAGAGCATATATCTTTGCAAAGAAATGTTTTCAAAATTTGGAGTAGATACCCAGAGAGTGGGTTGCTTGGTCATATAGTAAATTTATTATTATTTTTTTGAAAAACCTCCATACTGTATCCATAGTGGCTATACCAGTTTACATTCCCACCAGCAGTGGATGAGGGTTCCTAGCAATTTTTTTAAAAGTTATTCAATTTTCCCACTCTTAGGTTTTTATCTGAGAGCAATTAAAACACAGGCCACAAAACCTTGTATAAAAGTATTTATAGCAGTTTTATTCATAGCTATAAAGTAAAAATTAACCAGGTGTCCATCTGGAATAGAATGAAATGACAAATTGTGGCTTATTTACACAATACAATGTTACTTTGCAACAAAAGTGAATTAAACTATTGAGGTAGGCAACAATATGGACTTCTCAGAAATGTTCTGCCAAATAAGTTAGACACAAAACAGACATACTGTATGATTTTATTTTTATGCAGTTTTAGAATAAACATAACTCTGTAGTACTAGAAATCAAATAAGTAGCTGTTTGGGGGAAGAAATCTCTGGGAAGAAATTTATAGGAATTTTTTGGGGGTATGAAAATTCTTTTTATTTAAATATATTTTTATTGATTTCAGAGAGGAAAGGAGAGAGAGAGATAGAAACATCAATGATGATAATCATTGATTGGCTGCCTCCTGCAAGCCCCAAACTGGGGATCAAGCCCACAACCCAGGCATGTGCTCTTGACTGGAATCAAACTCAGGACACTTCAGTCTGCAGGCTGATGCTCTATCCAATGAGCCAAACCAGCTCGGACATGAAAATTCTTTATCTCTTGATAAGAATATGGAAAATACAGATATATTTATTTATCAAAATTGAATATATTTAAAATCTGTATATTTCAC
>NW_005368608.1:103107-111986 GCF_000412655.1 Myotis brandtii | reverse complement strand
GGCAGGGACAGCCAGCCCACCACCCACAGCCCCTCCCCATGTCCAGCCCCACCCCCAATCAGCCCCCTCATACCAATCAAGGGTGGGGCCTGCCAGCCAATCACCCATGGCCCCTCCTCCCTGGTTGGCCCAGCCCTGATTGGGCCCTGATTGGGGCGGGCTGGACAGCCAACCTCCCACTGTCTCCTCCTCCTGACAGGCCTGGCCCCAATCTGCCCTGATCAGGGCCGGATCGGCCGGAACCCACCCATGCATGAATTCATGCACTGGGCCTCTAGTACCATTATAAACTTAAAAGTTGGAAAGTTAAAAAATTAATTTCCAGGCAGGATTTTGAGGAATATAAAAATTTATTCTAAAAATTATATGGAAATATGAAGGACTTAGAATAGCTATGTTATATCTGAAGAAGAGAAATTAGGAGTATTACACTACAATGTTTCAAGACAATATAAAGCTACATATTGAGATAGTAACATTTTGCCACATATTATAGACAAATAGAGTCTTGGGAGTAGAACCTCATGTATTCACTCACTTTATGCTACAGAAATGCTACATCAATTCAAAGGAGGAACAGATGATCTCATCAAAAACAATCCTGGGAGAAATTTTTGGACTACAGAGCAAGAAAAAAAACACACAAAATAGTCCCACAATTTTTGTTAAACAGACAGTGGAGTTTGCAGATCCAAAGGTGGCTAGAATGTAAGGGGAAAAATCCCCTTAAAAGAGATTTATGTGGAGAAATACAGTGGGGCCTTGACTTACAAGTGTCCCGACTAACGAGTTTTTTGGGATATGAGCTGTCTCTCAGCCGATTTTTTGCTTTGAGTTGCGAGCTAAAATTCGGGTTATGATCCAGCTTCAGATACCCCACAGCTAGTTGGCACAGCGAATGTCACAGTGAACGCCACAACATCAGCCCAGCATCACGTGTCTCACTCGTTCACAATTGATTTGACATACGAGTAATTTGAGTTACGAGCTCCGTCATGGAAGGAATTAAACTTGTAAGTCAAGGCCCCACTGTAGCTCTAGGTGTGGTTCCTGAATAAAAATCTGTGCATGGGACCTGCAGATCATTATGCTAAGCGAAAAAATCCAGTGCATTGGTTCTCAACCTTCTGGCCCTTTAAATACAGTTCCTCATGTTGTGACCCAACCATAAAATTACTTTTGTTGCTACTTCATAACTGTAATGTTGCTACTGTTATGAATCGTAATGTGTGGTGGGCTGTTTCTGTTTCCCGTGATCCGCAAGGGAAAACGACAGGTTCTTGAGCGGAGGAGCTGGGGATTAAGAAATTAAAGAAAGACCAAGATGCAGAAATAGATTTTAAGCTGGGGCCAGGTGGGCGTCATCCTCTCTGATGGAGAGGCGGCAAAAGCAGCCTGAGCCACACAGCAGGTTTATTTTAAAGGCCTAGATTTACATATCTAGTTCCGCCCCTGCCTGATTAACATATCCAGCCTTATTGGGGAAGCATGTTCCCAGGGCGTGGCTGCCTATGCTCTGAGTTCAACTGACAATAATTATAAGAAAATGCCTAGGTGCCTCCCAGGCGGCCCTCTACAGTAATGTAAATATCTGATATGCAGGATGGTCTTAGGCGACCCCTGTGAAAGGATCGGTCGACCGCCAAAGGGGTCGCGACCCACAGGTTGAGAACCACTGAGTTAGAGACAGATAAGTATCACATGATCTTACTCATATGTGGAATCTAATGACCAAAATAAACTGATGAACAAAATAAATCCAGAGACACAGAAGCATGGAACAGACTGATGAATCCCAGAGGGAAGGCAGGGGTGGGTGGTGGGTGGGGAGAGAGTAACCAAAGACCTTATATGCATATATTCATAACACATGGACACAGACAATAGGGTGGTGAAGGGCTAGGGGTTGGTGGTTGCAGGGTGTGTCAATGGAAAAAAAACAAACAAACAAAGAGGACATCTTTAATATTTTCAACAATGAAGATAACTTTTTTGAAAGAAAAGAAAATCTGTGCATGTGTAGAATGGAATTCCACAAGTGAAAACAAAGAAAAATAAAACTTCTTTGGAAATAATAATTACCACAGAATTGTAAAATTAATATTTCCCGAACTCTCAAAAGACTGAGAAAAATTTAAGCTCTCAATGTGCAGCATGGAGAAAATTTTCTGAATATATGAGGTAGAGATACCACAAGTGCTGAGCCTCAGAAATAAAGCTAAATTGAGGCTGGATTAAATTCATTAACAGAAGATCTATGCTTTAAGAGCTATTAATAGAAGTTTTTCAGACAGAAGGGAAATGACAATTGGTGAAAACTTAAATCTATGCTAAAGAATGAGAGTGCTGAAAAGGGTAAATATGTGAGTAAATATAAGACACAATTTTTACTTGTTGATAAATATTTTTAAATAAAATTTACTCAAAGCAAAAAAGATTAACAATGCATTGTGAAGTTTATACCATATATAGAAATAAAGTGTATGATAATAATTGCACAATTTTCAGAAGGGAGTAAATGAAAGTAAACTTGAAGAATCAGCATTATACATAAGTGGTAAAGTATTGCCTGAAGATTGACTATAAGTTAAAGAGGCATATTGTAAGTGTATGAATAGCCACTAAAATAAAACAAATAGCAGGCAAATATAGGATATAAAGTAAAATCTAAAAAAGTACAAAATTAATTCAAAAGAAAGCAGATAAAAGAAAAAGGTAACTATGAACATATGGGATAAATACAAAATTAATTTTAAAATGATAAACTGAAACCTGATCATATTGTGCATGGTATTAATATAACAATAAAAAGGATGACATTATTTTTTTTCAAAAAACAAGACTTGACTATATGTCATTTATAAGAAACTCACTTTAAATGCAAAGACTTACATTATTGAAAATAAAAAGATGAAAAGAATAAACAAGGCAAATACTAAGCATAAGAAAATGTAGTGATGATATAAATATCAGAAAAAGTAGTAATGCCGGTGGTCTTGATCCAGCATCTAGAAGGGTTCAGGAATCTGGAGAAGCACTGTGTGTACATTAATCAAGAGTCCAGAGACAAAACATAATTTTGGAAGGCATTTGGGGGCCAGAGGAGCTTAGCTAAAGAAACCAAGTTCTCTCTGTCTCAGGACCCCTTGCTGTTTATTAACACAATTTGTCCTAAGGCAAGGTAGATATACACTTCAAAGGGTAGGGTTAGGTACAGCATCAGTTATCAGATTGGGGAAAAACTGCCTATGGCTGTTCAGGTGTTTGGCCAGTAGGAGGCAATAACATGTAGATTAAGATGCCCTCAGCTGTCTGGCAGAAAGCAATCATTTTATGCATCCTTTTCAGGCTTGGGGAAATACCCTCAGCCATCTCCAGATGATTCAGCCCTGCTGACATGCTGGAATTGGATTCTGGCAAAGTAGACTTCGGAATAAGGAATAACAATAGTAATAAACAGGAGTATTTCATAATAGCAAATGGGTCAGTAAACCAAGAAGTCATTACAATATTAATGTATCTACAAAGTACATAATATTTTTAAATTATGTACTGAAATAAAGTCTAATATAACTGAATAGGAAAAAATAAGAATCCACTATTATAGTTGGAAATTGTAGTTTTATTCACTTAATAATGGATAGGAGAAAGTGGACAGAAAAATCAGTAAGAATATAAACAACCTGAATAACATTATCTATCAGGATGACCCCACTGACATCTATAGGACCTGTCATCCAATAACACAAAATAAATAATTCTTTAAAATATATGTAAAATATTCATGAAGTTAGACCATGTGGATCATAAAACATGGCTCAATATATATGAAAGGATTGACATCATGTGGAATATGTTTTCTTACCAAAATAGAATCAAAATGGAAAAAAAAACAGAGAGATATGGGAAAAAATCAAGTATTTTAAAATTAAATAACACACTTCTAACAACAACAACAACAACAAAAAAAACACAACCCATGGATCAAAGAGGAAATTACCAAAGAAATTATAAAAATATCAAACTAAAGGGAAACAAAAATAGAACATAAAAATGTATGGATCAACAATATACTAGTAAGAACAATTCATCAAGCATATTAAAATTATCATACACCATGACCAAATAGGATTTATTTTTGGAAAGCAAGAATGATTCTATATATGAAAATTAACCAATGAATAATTACATAGAAGAAAACAAAGGTACTAAACTTATAGACCTTAGTCATAGAAAGGATTTTATGAATTTGACCCCAAAGTCAAGGGAAGTAAAAGCAAAAATAAATGAATGGGACTATATAAAAATAAAAGATTTCTGCACAGAAAACACACACACACACACACACACACACACACACACACACACATACACACACATACACAAAACAACAACAACAAAAACAAAAAAAGACAACCAAATGAATGGGATATGATATTTGCAAAAAAACAGCTCTGGCAAGGGGATAATAGGCTAAATACATAAAGAACTAATACAACTCAACACCAAAAAGTTCCTCACAAATAATCCAATTGAAAAGTGGACAGAGGACCTGAACAGTCCCAAGAAGACACAAATGGCCAGCATATACATGAAAATATGCCCACATCCACTAGTTATTAGGGAAATACAAATCAAAGCTGCAAGGAAATACCACCTCACAACTGTTAGAATGACTATTATCAATAAGACAAGTTATAATATGTGTTGGAGAGGTTGTGGAGGAAAAGGAAGCCTCATTCACTGCTGGTGGGAATGTAAACTGGTACAACTACTATAGAAAACAGTATGGAGGTTTCTAGAAAATATAATAGAATTACCATATGAGCCAGCAATCCTTATTCTGGGTACCTATTTGAAAAATTTTAAAACATTTATTCACAAAGATGTATGCACCCTTATGTTCATTGCAGCATTATTCATGGTGGCTAAAACTTGGAAAAACCAAAGTGTCCTAGATGATTAGATAAAGACATTTGGTACATATATAAAATGGAATACTACTCAACCATAAGAAAATATTAAATACTGCCATTTGTTCAACATGGATGGATCTTGAGAATATCATGCTAAGCGAAATATGTCAGACAGAAAAAGTCAAGAACCATATGCTATCACTAATATTTGGGATATAAAACTGAAAGCAAATGAACAAACCAGACAAAAAAACAAAACTCATGGACATAGACAACAGCATGGTGACTAACAGAGAGAAAGGGGTCAGGGGAGGGGAGTAAAGGAGAAATGGGGTCAAATATATTTGTGAAAGGAGATTTGCCTTGGGTGTGAGCATATGCAACTACAGATATAATATAGAGTAAACAGATGATGTATCATAAAATTGTACACTTGAAATGTATATAATTTATTAATCAATCTCACTCCAATAAATTTAATTCAAAAAGCAAAAAAGAAAATCAAATAAATACACCAGAGGAACAGAATAATGGGGAAAACACAATAATTTTGATGCACTGATAAATTCAATAGGTTTTTCTTAATATTTTCAGTTTCATTTAATGAGTATTCATTTCTTTGCAGAAAATATAGGATTTCTACCAATTAAATAATATTCTAGTAAGAAGAAAGATATACCTGTAACCTTGTTCAGCAAAGATATTTTCTCTGTAAATCCAAACTCATGAATAGGTCTAAACTGGCAATACCTATTGTTTATTTATTATGGGTAGATTTCCATTTTATAAACAAACATCTGATGTTCTGGAAGAGGTTTGGGGTTTTAGAATGTCTTTGATATATATTTCCTGATACCTAAAGGGGATGTATTCCCCTGTTGTGCACCAAATGCCATCACTTGCAGCTGCAGCACATTTTTAGGGGTATTCTTCTCCAGAGATGAATACATATAAAGACATAATACATACAGGATAACCCTCTAGTGACCATATATACTCTCCAACCTTATCAAACTTACTGCTCCTCAAAATTTTATAATTTGTCTCTCTTTACCTCCCTTGACACCTTTTATTTTTCTCCCAGTTTCTTTCGTCTGGAATTTTATGTAAGCTTCTATCCAAATATTACCATTTCAAGGGTCAAAGTCCCATCTTACAACTAAAGGACAGAGTTTTCCCTGACTATTCTACTCTACAGTAATCAAGGTTCTGACCCTCTTTAGCCTTTATAAAGCATTTAGCTTTATTTTTTCCTAATACTAAGTTTTTCACAGTTTTTGACTTATAATTAGATTGTTAGATCCTCAAAGGCAGATTCCTATCTTCTGTTTATCCTATATTCCTCATGTCCCCACATAACATTTCTTCTATGAGTCCTAATTTTGAAAAGTAACACAGTCAGCCCTAGCTGGTTTTGCTCAGTGGATAGAGCATCGGCTTGCAGACTGAAGGGTCCCAGGTTCGATTTCGGTCAAGGGCACATGCCTGGGTTACAAGCCCGATCCCTAGTAGGGGACATGCAGGAGGCAGCCGATCAGTGATTCTCTCTCATCATTGATGTTTCTATCTCTCTCTCCTTCTCCCTTCCTCTCTGAAATCAATAAAGATATTTCAAAAAAAGTAACACAGTCAATCCAAATATTACCTGACATGTACATTTATTGTCCTACACAGAATTTTTCTAGAACTAATCCATAAACAAGGATTTTCTGCTAGCCCAATATTTTTGTTTGTTTGTTTTTGGTATCAAAACTCATCAGCTGACTCTGTGTCACAGTCACAGGACTGTGGTGGTTTATCTTGTGGGAACTCAACTTCAATGTCATAAACAAAATTTGGATCATCCTTCTTCTTCTGATTTGTCTCATAAAATCCACCCATGATGTTCTTTCTTTCGGCAAGTTCCTTGTCATAGTTTGTTCCGTTCTTCCCGAGGTTCCATGGTTGTTTCTCTAGCTGCCTCAGTGACACTTGTTCCAGGTAACTCTGTGTTGAGGATTATTCTTTAATTGTTCAGCAGTTCTGTTGCAATTTTAAAACTTTGAAAAGTTACTGACTGGCATGATGTGCTGGCGACTTTTCTCCATTTTATCATCATAGAATATAAGATAACAGCTAGGGGCTGAAGGCGAATTCCATATTTCTTGGCAGTGCACATCATTCTCACATATACTTCAGGGGAATTCTGATGAAAATGTTAGTCACATAATGACAAGAAGTTCAGAAGTTGTATCTTTTCCTGCAGACTGTCTAAAAACTCCGTGAGAGGTTTGTTTCCATTGAACTGCATGCAGTGCATAGAGAAGCACTTACCTAGCCTTTGATGATAGGGAAGAGCCTGGAGTAGCAGGAATAGGTGACAGCCACAGTCCTGTAGAGTGACTGCAGGGGGAACTCTTAGGCAGGAGGCCTGAATTCCCAAATACCTGGAATTGGAAGTTGAGGCCAGGAGCAGGACCAGTTGGCTCCCAAGTCAGCATGCAGGGGTCAGGGTAGAGCTGGAGACACAGGAAGCTCTTCACACAGTAACAACCTTGGGTTCAACATCCTTTCTTCAGAAAAGTACTCAACAAATTAGGAATAGAAAGAAACTACTTCAACCTAATGAAAGCCATATGTGAAAAACCCACAGAAAACATCACACACAATGGTGAATGACAGAACACTTTTCATATATCAGGAACAAGTCAAGAATGCCTCCCTTTATCCTGTATCCTGCTACTTTGTTGAATTCATTTATTAGTTCTAACATTTTTTTTTTGTGAGGAATCTTTGAAATTTTCTGCATAGAAGATCATATCATCTGCAAGAAGAGATAGTTTTACTTCCTTCTCTCAATTTGGTTGCCTTTTATTTCTCTTTAAAAATTATTAAATTTATTGGGGTGACATTATTTTCCTGATTATTCTGGCTAGAAATTTCAGTACTATTATTTTGAATAGAAGAGGCACACATAACCAATAAAGAAAATAATGCATATTCCGATATTGACTACATTCTTTTCTTGGTATCCGGTTTCAGCAAGGGATTTCTTCCATGATCCCCATGGACCCAAAATCCATGTATGCTCTGCAATGGAGTCAAACAGTCTCTTTAATAAATGGTGCTGGGAAATTGGGACAGATACATGCAAAAAAAAAATAAGAAACTAGATCACCAACTTACACCATACACAAAAACAAACTCAAAATGGCTAAAGGATTGAATGTAAACAGGAAACCATAAAAATCCTACAAGACTCCACAGGCAGCAAAATATCAGACATATGTCGTAGCAATATCTTTACAGACACAGCTCCTAGGGCAATGGATACTAAGGAGAAAATAAACAAATGAGACTACATCAAAATAAAAACCTGCACAGCAAAGGAAACCATCAACAAAACAAGAAAGCCCACTGCATGGGAGAACATATTTGACAATAATATTTCAGATAAGGGTTTAATCTCCAAAATTTACAGATAAACATACAACGTAACAAAAGGAAGATAAACAATCCAATCAAAAAATGGTCAAAGGATCTAAATAGACACTTTTTGAAAAATGACATACAGTAAACCCAGAGACATATGAAAACATGCTCAAAGTCACTAATCATCTGAGAGCTGCGAATCAAAACAACAATGAGGTACCATCTCACACCTGTCAGAATGGCTATCATCAACAAATCAACAAACAACAAGTGCTGGTGATGATGTGGAGAAAAAGGAACCCTTGTGCACTGCTGGTGGGAATGCAGACTGGTGCAGCCACAGTGGTAAACAGTATGGCGTTTCCTCGAAAAGTTAAAAATGGAACTCCCATTTGACCCAGTAATCCCACTTCTAGGACTATATCCCAAGAAACCAGAAACACCAATCAGAAAGGATATATGCACCCCTATGTTCATAGCAGCACAATTTACAATAGCTAAGATTTGGAAACAGCCTAAGTGCCCATCAGCAGATGAGTGGATTAAAAAACT
>NW_005368608.1:81990-103036 GCF_000412655.1 Myotis brandtii | reverse complement strand
TGCCCGGGGGGGGAAATGGGGGGGGGGGGGGGGGGGGGGGGGGTGTCAATTGGGGAAAAAGGAGACATATGTAACACTTTAGACAATAAAAAAAATCCATGTATGCTCAAATCTCTTTGTCAGCCCTTCCTACACTTAGGTTCTGCATCCCCACACTTGAGTAACTGCAGATGGAAAAAAATTGAATTCATGAATGTGAACCCGTGGATATGTAGGTGGACTGTAAGATTCTAAATCCTCATTAGTAATACACATGAAAACAGTGTTAAAAACACCCTTAATGTGACACATCCAAATATATGGGCTTCTAAAAGCTTAGGCTATGTCTGGAAATGTACACTATAAAATTATCAGTAGTTGTCTCTAGAGAGGGCAACTCAGGGAAAGGTGATTCAGATTGAGAGACTTAGTTTATTTTTTCTATTTATTTACTTATTTATCTATTTATTATTAAATTTATTGGCTTATATTGGTTTATAGAGTCACATAGGTTTCAATCTGTGTATTGCATTGTGTACCCACCACCCATCATCAAATCATCTTCTGTCACCATATATTTGGCACCATTTACCCTCTACATTCCCCCCACTCCCTTCCAGCTGGTAACCACCATACTGTTGTTCATCTCTGTCTCTGAGTTTCACTTTTATATCCCACATATGAGGGAAATCATATGTTCCTTAGCTTTTTTATTTAATAAGATAAAAGTACACAAAGTAAGGAAAATAATGGTCACTCATCTTACTTGTACAACTTGATGATATTTTACTCATGGTACCACCATCCAGATCATGGTATAGAATATTTCCAGCACCATTGAAGTTTGGATCTTTATCCTTTCCAATCAATAACCCTCCCTACAACGTGGCATCCATTCTTCTGATTTCTACTATAATAGATTTGTTTTGTTTGTTCTTGAACTTCACATAAGTTGAATCATTCTATAGACACTCTTTTAAAAATATATGTTTTTAATGAATTTTTAGAGAGAGAGGAACATTGGTGTGAGACAGAAACATTGATTGGCCTTCTTCTGCATGCTCCTTACTGGGGATCATGCCCAGACCAGGCCATATGCACTAACTGGCAATCAAACCTGAGACCATTTGGTTTATGAGACAACTCTCAACAAACTGATCCACACTGGCTAGAGCTGTAGACACCCTTTTGTGTCTATTTCTTTGAAAATATTATTTTTTAAAGTAAATGAGTTGTATCAGTAGTTTATTTTACTGTTGTAGTATTTAATTGTAAGAATGCCAGTATACTATAAAATGTTTATATTTTATCCTGTTTTCATATATAGGCTTTTATGAGAATTTGTGTACATATATTTTGGTGGATATATGTACTAATTTTTTTTGAGAATATACCTATTTAATTACAATATCTAATTTTTCATTGCTATTATAAGGGCATTTATTTAAGACATTTATTTGTATATTGGCCTTGTATTCTGTGGCCTTACTAAATTCACTTGCTAGTTCCAATACCACTTTTGTATACACCTTAGGATTTTTCTATGTACCTGCCATGTGCACATAAAGACAGTTTTGTTCCTCCCTTTCCAATGTAAATGAATGTATGCATTTATGTTGCCTTATTCCACTGGTTAATGCTGCCAGTATAATGTTGAGTAGAAGTGATGCTTTTGTCTATCCTCTTTTTGTATCTGGTCCTAAAGGAAAGTATTTCATCTTTTACAAATTAGTATAATGTCATCCTTAAGGATATTTTTTATACATGGACTTTACCAGGTTGATATTATCTTATATTCCTAGTCTTCTGACATATATTTGATTTTTTATGAATTGGTAATGGATCTTGAAATGTGTTTCCCCCCTAGGTGTTTGGAGAAGAATATATGATATTGCTCTTTTATTCTTTTAATATGGTACACTAAATAGACTGACATTCAAAAATATACTCCTTAAATTCATTCCTGATATATAGCCCACTTTATCATTCTGAATTTAATTATTCATTCAACTGGGTAAAATGACTATCAAGAATGAATTTGGCCTGGTCAGCATGGCTCAGTGGTTGAGCTTCAATCTATGAACCAGAATTCACAGTCTGATTCCTGGGTTGCAGTCTTGATTCCTGGCATGGGACATGCCCATTAATGATTGTCAACATTGATGTTTCTATCTATCTATCCCTTTCCTTTCCTCTCTAAAATTATATACCTTTTTAAAAAATGAATTTGTATGCATATACTATTAATTAGCTAACATATGAAGAAAACAGGATGGTGTAAGTTTTCTTTCTAGTAAATTAAATGTGGAAATTAGGAAACATCTTTTTACTTCTTCCTGGTAAGACTCTGAAGAAGAAGAATTGAAATAATTATTTATGTGTAAGAAGGAAGAAATATTGGTGTGTTAAAAAAACAACAAATAAACAAACAAAAAAAACAGTCCTGCCCTGGCCGGGTGGCTCAATTGGTTGGAGCATAGTCCCATATAACAAAAGGTGGTAGGCTTGATTCCCAGTCAGGACACATGGCTAGGTTGTGAGTTTGATCCACAGTTGGGGTGCATACAGGAGCACCAATTGATGTTTCTCTCTCTCATTGATGTTTCTTTCTCTCTCTCTCTTTCTCTCTCCCTTCTCTCTCTCTAAAATCAATAAAAACTTATGCTCAGGTGAGGATAAGAAGGGAAAAAAAGGAGCAGTCCTTGAGACTTACCATGGGATTTCAAACTTGGATATAATTACTCTTTTGTCCTGAAGTTCTTGAAGTTATAATAGCAAAGTATATGATTGATTTTAACATTGCTTCATATACTGTGCTAGAACAAAAATTCCCATGGGAGATGTGATGAACCCTCTTATTGTTTTACTGTTTCTTCTAATCCCACTTTTCCCATACAGACTGTGATAATGACAGAATGTGCCTCAGGTTTTAATTGTTCAGAAGGAAATTAAAGAGAAGGATGAGTAGCTTTCTTCAGAGAGTTCACAAATTAAACAGTTATGTAAAAAAGAAGTGATCTCTGTAGAGAGTATTATTCACATGATATAAGGAAGAAACACTAAGGCCAAATATATTTTGAGGAACTCTTCAACAAGAATGAAAAGGTAATTTTCATAGTATGGACATAACCCATCTAAGCCTACAAAATTGCTAAATCTCAAAGGAGACTTACTGAATTAATATTTTTCCACAATGAGAGGTAAAATGATACTTACTGAAGAGTATACCTTTTCATAATACTGTAACTCCACACACCTAGCAGAAGATAAGACAGTAATAGTGACACTTTAATATTCTGTGTACCCTCTGTTAAAACTTTCAATTGCCTTTTTCTTGCTGTTTTGTCTCTTATTTTATGGTTGGGAAAGATGTTATCCCTATGGAAAAATCTTATGTATATTCTATAATGTTGTTAATATCTTAAAAACTTATCTACATGGAAAACAAACAAAAAACTAAGAATTATGTCATTCACATAAGTGTTTGGCATATGCAATGAGGCAAATGCTTTTATTAGGTTTACTGTTTGTTATTTAATATTTTCAATTCAACTTACTCTACTTTTGATTGGTATAAATCCCAAAGTTCAGTGGAACTTAGGAAATTTTTACTGAGTAACCTAAAATCTTTTCAAATGAGGGGGGCAATAACTATGAGGTCTTATACATTTTTGTGAGAGACTTCACTAAAGGGATAAAATAAGACCTGCAGCAGACACATGCTCTGTTTACCTCTTATGCAGCCCAGGTTCATGTTTCCCAGGCAAAGCATACTAAGGGTTTTCACCACAGTGTCAATACTTTCGTTTCCTGCTTTTTTCAGCCTCAGGATTTTTCTAAAGCCAAAAGCTTGCAAACTCAGCCTGTAAGCAAATACAGCCCAGAAGTGTGTGTGTGTGTGTGTGTGTGTGTGTGTGTGTGTGTGTGCATGTGTGTGTGTGTGTGTGTGTATGGTCCAGAGGAGTATACCTGTGAGGTGGGGTTGGGGGAGGAGTGCTAACATTCCAGAGGGTAAACTCTCAAGTAAATAGGGATAAAGGCATGGGGAGAAAATGATGAGGTATATTCTCCATGATTCTTCAGAGTATCCAGTAGGATTAGGCTATAGTTTTCCACAGTAGTAAGCAACTCAAATATGTCCCCATAGATTGACTTTTTATTTTTCCTTTTCTAACTTTTCTGTCCCCTCTCTTTGGATTCCTGAAATTACCTCCCCCCAAAATAAGCTACCTGCCTTCAAGCATTGTCTCTTTCATGGAAACCCAACTTTATTAAATAATATTGCAATTTAGTGTCCATCAAACAATATATTATTATTATTTTTTAATATATTTTTATTGATTTCAGAGAGGAAGAAAGAGGGAAAGAGAGATAGAAACATCAATGATGAGAGAGAATCAATGATCGGCTGCCTCCTGCAAGCCTCCCACTGGGGATTGAACCCACAACCCCGGGCATGTGCCATTGACCGGAATCGAACCTGGAACCTTTCAGTTCACAGTCCGATGCTCTATCCACTGAGTCAAACCAGCTAGGGCACAATATATTATTTTAAAATTTTTTATTGTTGATGGTATTATATATGTCTCCCATTTCACCCTTTTGTCCCCATCTACGTGGCTTCTGCTCCACCCTACGCCTTCACCACACTATTATCTGTGTCCATGGATTATGCATATCCTAATATATAAAAGCCCAGGGTTGTAACAACTGATCACGACTGAAGGCTGACCAACCCGGAAATCCTTCAGTCAGCGCTGGGTTGCCATGACAACCCAGCACTGACTGTCCTGCTGCAGCCTGGTGACCTAGCACTGACTGCCCAGGGGGATGAGACCCAGAGAGGGGCAGGGTCTGATCCACAGCCTCAGTGGAAGCTTTTGAACAGTACTTGCCTCTCTCTTTCTCTCCCTCTTTCTTTCCGGGCTTCACCAGCAGCTGGGCCTTTCTCTCCTGGCCTCAGAAGGGGCTACTGTTCAGTTCCACCTCTCTGATCAGGCCCGGAGATAGGCCCTGAGATGCTGACTGGCATAGGAACTAACCAATCAGAACCAAATGTGGGTGCTGTGAAGAACCAACAGCTGCCTAGGAGGCAGAGCTTTTGACGCTGACTGGCATAGAAACCGACTTATCAGAACCAAATTGGCCAGCAGAGGAGGGCAGTTGGGGCAACCAAACTGGGAGGGGAAGGCAGTTGGGAGCAACCAGGCCGGCAGGGGAGGGCAGTTAGGGGTGATCAGGCAGGCAGGCAGAGGCAGTTAGGGACAATCAGGCCGGCAGGGGGGGGAAGTTAGGGGTGATCAGGCTGGCAGGCAGAAGCAGTTAGGGGCGATCAGGCAGACAAGCAGGTGAGCAGTTATGAGCCAGCGGTCCCAGATTGCGAGGGGGATGTCTGATTGCCAGTTTAGGCCCGATGGATTGGGCCTAAACCAGCAGATGGACATCCCCCATGGTGTCCCAATTGAAAAGGGTGCAGGCTCAACTGAGGAAAGCCCCCCCTCCATGCACAAATTTCATGCGCTGGGCCTCTAGTATACATATAAGTTATTTGGTTAATCACTTCCTGCACCTCCATTCCCTCTGAGATCTATCAGTCTGTGCCATGCTCTATGTTTGTCAGTTTATTTAGTTCATTAGATTCCACATATAAGTGAGATCATGTGATATTTGTCTTTCTATGGCTTATTTCATTTAGCATAATAATTTCCAGATCCATCCATGCTGTTGCAAAGAGTAAGAGATCCTCCTTTTTTACAGCTGCCTATTCTTATATAAAATTACATGAGTATAATAATGCATTAGAATGTCTTAAAACTATAACTCATTTTACATGAAATCATTGTAAACTCATTTGCTTCTAAAATTTGAAATACTCACAACTCTATCTCCAGTTTTAACTAAGTGCTGCCTTCCAGAACTTCCTATTAGACAGATTAAAGCAACTCATTTTAATATCATCTCCCTCTCCAACGTGCACACATACACACAAACAAGTCATCATCTTTAATTGCTCATCTTGGGAAGGTTAACAAAAGGCAGTGTTGATGTGCAGGTCAGTAAAATATGCCACATGTACACAATGAATAGTACAGGTATTGTTGGGGAATTGGGTAAAAATATTTTATAATTCAAATATGTATAAATTTCAACTGAAAATTCCATTATAAGGATCTATTTGTTGTATAGAAATATTCACACTTTTGTCCAAAACACCAAATACTAATTGGTTTATTATGGTACATTTTTTAACAATGAAATATTGGGAGAAAAATCATTAATGTCCATCCATAGAAAAATGGTGAAAATGTTACATATTATGTAAAAACATTAAAAGAGCTAGAATTACTTGTATTAAAACAGAATAATTTTCAAGTCTTTGTGTTAAGTTAAAAAAAGTAATTTCCATACAAACACAGATCACATAATATAAAACAAAACCAAAATTAAATGCTTACATACAAATAAGTATAGAGACACACTGGACACTCATGTGAGAATATTAGTATATATTTGGTTTTTATGTGAATGTACAAACACAAGACATTTTCTTGAATGATTTATACCAAACTCTGAGCCGTCATTAATAATGGAGAGTTTAATGAATAGGGTGAATGATGGTGAATTTTCCATTTCTAGGTTGCATAATGATATGCTTTTTGAAATTTTCTTTTTTTCTTTGAATTTTTTAATAAAAGCATAAACTAGATTTTCTTTAATTACAAAATAAAATTATCAAGTTTAATAATTCCCTGTTGACATTTGAAAACTTTTAAAATTATTTCACTCATCATGTATTCTGAAAAAATTAAATGTTGATTACAAGTATATAATTATCTTTTATTTCTGTATGAACTAAGGAAAGGTCATTTATTCCTTTTTGGAATATATTCAGTCAGATGTTTGATATATGACATCTTTATAACTGGAAAAAGATGGTTTGTGTACCTAACATAATAATAAAATTGTTAAAGTAATTTTCTAACTTACATATTCAGTCATTTTCTACAAAGTTAAAATAGTATTATGAAAAATATATTAAGAAGATATATTTTAAAATCTCTCAAATGATAATTTTCATTACTTTAAGGAAATCCATAAACTAGCATGAGAATATTCTATGAACAATATTATTTATTGACAAAATATTATCAGTGTTGATGTTCATAATAAATTAAAGAAAAATATTTTAAAACAAGATTTACATCCAAGATTTTGACTGCTAGAACTTGTGACTGATGTGGAAGACAAGTGACTCATTTATTATAGTGGTGCTCTTCAGATTATGAAATTTAAGGTTGTGTCAGAATTTCCACAATAACTATTAATTTCAGGAATTTATAACTTGCCTGCAAAAAATCATTCTAGGTGAAAAAAAGTTTGACAACTCTATCCTTAAAAAATTACAAATCAGATCATTTGAAAAAGCCGGAAGATAATGGAGAAGAGAATATACCAGTTAAGATTAAGATATATTTTTATGTACATGGATTGAAATTCTGTTTCAGAAATAGTAAACTCCTTGCACAGAGAAGAATCTCTCCATAGTTTCCCCTTCTAAAGCCTTAACATTTCAACAGGATAATGATTTGTGGATTAATAGTAAGAGGAATAATTTGAGTTTCAACCCAATGTTGGCCAAATAAAGAAAAAAAAACTGGAAGAATAAGAGTTTTCTATCAGAATGACCTTTGAGAAATAAGAACTTGAATAATATCCCAGTGCATGATTTCTTGCTTGGGAACTTGCTGTATTATTGAAAAATGCTGTGCCAGCTTTCAGGTTAGAGAAGTATGCAAAGGATTAGTTAATACCTCTCATTTTTAATACGGTGGGCAAAATATTTTAGTCCTTTTTCTTATATTGACACTACCTTTCCAATTATAATAATAACAATCATAGTAGCTGTAATAAACATTCTACTTTGTTTTAGTTACAATTGTATTAACTGATATGATAATTAGTTTTATTTTCCAGTGATCCTAGTATTGAAGAGAAACATATTTAAAACTTACAATTATTTAATATCCTGGTAGATGAATTTAGACAAAAGTTTATTAAGTCAAATAAGTCAGACCAGAATTTCTTAAACTCAGCAATATTGACATTTTGGGCTGAATATTTGTTGTGGAGATTAGTGTCATACATTGCAGAACATTTAGTTATATCACTGCTTCTTTCTATACAGTAGAAGCCAGTAGAACCTGCCCTTTAAGATTTCATGCTTCTGTCCCCTAGTAAGTATGACAACCCAAAATGTCTACAAACATTGCCCAAAATCTCCTGAGGGGGCAAATTGCCCTCAAGTGAACATCACTTACTTATTTCATTCAAATATGTTCAAAATTAGTTTGAAGATTTCCATTAAGATAGTCTTTGTCTCTTCCTAAAGTCCTACTTCATAGCAGCTACTACCAGAACATGAAAATTCTACTTTTTAGTTTGGTGATGGAATCTAAAGTTAGAGATGTCCACCAGCTAGGGTGATTGAAGTTAGAATACTCTTATAAGAGGTCTAAGTCTTATCTTATTCCCAATATTATCGGCATTATCTATATATTTTTTTCTTTTCCAGATGTATTTCTACTACTAAACTGAAAAGCTGATGATCTCAAACACTCACTGCATGGAAAAGAAGAATGGAATATTTCTGACTTCAAAGTTAATGCCTAATCATTTACTTGAATACTAATAGAGGATGTGTACAACCAGGAGGATGTTAATATTTCTAGAAAAGGAGTCCCTGGGAAAAGTGGTATTTGTTCCAACTATCATTCTTCTCTGATACTAAGAGAAGTTAGTTGTAACACTGATCCTTCTAGAATATTGGCTTACAATCTTGGCTGCATAACAGAATTATTCAAATAACTAAATATTCCAATGCCCAGTGTACTGCCCAGAATAATTAACTCTAAATCTCTGAGGGAGGTATAGAGGAACCCTTAGTGTTTAAAGCTGTGCTACCATTGTGTGGTTAAGTTTGAGAACTACTGACCTAGAAAACATTTTGTCTTCTAGGTTTCCCTTAGAATTCTCAGTTATTCCCTACCTAAGAGATATAAAATGTGAATGCCAAGTAAGAAACACAAAAATGAATTCAAGGTTTCTCAACTGTGGTTCCCAGATCAGTAACATAAATGTAGTATAGAATGAAAATTTTTAGACCATACACTAGAAGTAGTAAATCAGAAACTTTTCACCTAAGCACAGCAATCTGTGTTTTAGCAACACCTTCAGGTGATGTGGATGCATGCCAAAAATTAAGGAACATTAAACTAAAGAAATAGCTTGCAGAAAAACTAACACAAAAATTTAAAGACTGGAAGCAAAATACGGGAGTAGTGTCAAGAACACAAAAAATAAAATGTGTAATTTTATCCAATACTAAGGTCACATTTGGACATGTGATGAATAAGTCAAAAGACTAAGGTCATAATCTCTGTAGGAAGCTTGGTTTTTTTCAGATGCTAATCCCCTATCCAACAAAACAGGTAAAGGCAGGAGTAATCATGGCATTTTATCTATCTCTGAAAACAAAGATTGCTAAACTCTAGTCATAAGGGAAGGCAGGGTGGATGGGTGGGTGGAAAGAGATCAACCAAAGAACTTGTATGCATATATGCATAACCCATGGGCACAGACAATTGGGTGGTGGAGGCCTGGGATGGGGGGCAGCAGTGGGCTATGAGGGGTCAGTGGGGGAAGAAAGGGGGCATATATAATACTTTCAACAATAAAGATTAAAAAAAATAAAATCAATGTAATAAAAGAAAAAATAAGAGAACAAGAAGAGATTATGATTTTGAGAATGCCAAGGAATAAATATATTTGGAATTTTATTACACAAAATTGTTCTTTCATGATATATATTTTAAAACTGTATTTTGAAAGTCTACTACTAAATTTCTGTGAAAAACAACAACAAAAAATAAACTTTTAAAAGAGACATTTAAAAATATTTAAATTGTTAAATTGGTAACACTAATTTTGATAGGAATTAAAACTTTACTGTGTTTACTAAACTAGTTCTGTAGCATTTTATGGCTATTCACTATTAATTTCCAATCTGTATTTTCAGATCCCAAAAAACAATAACAACAGCTTAAAAACAGAATAAAAATTAGTCTACCAAAATAGTTTCAACAGAAAGTCTGTCCCAGAATGATAAGTGAATTTCATTTAGTAGTATTCTCATGTAACATTACCATTAAAGAGTCCAGTCGTATTGTCATGGAAGAAATAAATATATTTCTTTACTTTTTATGATATCTCCTTAGCTTGTAGGCAATAACTATTTTGGGAAACCAAGAGATTAGGGAATAAGGATATCATTGAAATAAATTTTACTTTCATTATTATCAGGTAGCTAAATTCATAGCATTAATAATTTAACTGGGAGGCTTTTCTTAATGAATGTCTTGAAACTCTCCCAAATGATAAAAAAAAAAAATTCTGCCATCAACTGTAAAATAATGTCTTAAAATAGATATTTAAGCAATTTTAAATTTTTTGTCAAATCTCTTTAAGAAATATCAAGAAAAATTAAAAATTATAATAAACATTATCCTGCAACTATAACTTTGTTAACACTTGAAGCAATTATTTTTTATAGTGCACACTCAAGAAAATATCTACACAATACTAACACCTTTTACTTGTCAATCTTTTAGAAAAATAATGTTTTATAATTAATCCTATATAATAAAGAGGTAATATGCAAATTGACAGTCAAACCCTCACAAGATGGCCACCCACATATGGTCACAAGATGGCCACCACAAGATGGCTGGCAGGGGAGGGCAGTTGTGGGTGACCAGGCCAGCAGGGGAAGGCATTGTGGGCAATCGGGCCTGCAAGGGAGCAGTTAGGTGTCGATCAGGCTGGCAGGGGAGTGGTTAGGGAGTGATCAGGCTGGTAGGCAGAAGCGGTTAGGGGCAATCAGGCAGGCAGACAAACAAGCAGTTGGGCAGCACTTCTTCTGGATTGTGAGAGGGATGTCCGACTGCCCGTTTAGGCATGATCCCACAGGGATTGGGTCTAAACGGATAGTCAGACATCCCCCAAGGGGTCCCATATTGGAGAGGGTGCAGGCTGGGCTGAGGGACACCCCCCCAGTGCACGTATTTCATGCACTGGGCCTCTAGTTTTTTAATAATAAAAGCAATTTTAGAACTTGAAAAGCTAACAAGTGCAATACTTCATAGACCTCTGAATAAAATGTTAATTACATTATTTTAAAACATTAGGAGTATAGAGAGTTTGGGTAGAAAATTTGACCAAAATGAAATAACTGAAAGAGATTATGGAGACAATTATGTTCATTTTGACTCCAAGAAGTAGGTGGAAGACTCTACTTTCATACGGTTTACTACCAATAGCTTCTATTTACAGACTAGTTATTAAACAATCCCAAATATAATAACCTAGCCCAGTGGTCGGCCAACTGCGGCTCATGAGCCACATGTGGCTCTTTGGCCCCTTGAGCGTGGCTCTTCCACAAAATACCATGTGTGGGCGGGCACGTACAGTGTGATTGAAACTTTGTGGCCCATGCGCAGAAGTCAGTATTTTGTGGAAGAGCCACACTCAAGGTCCCAAAGAGCTGCATGTGGCTCACGAGCCGCAGTTTGCTGACCACTGACCTAGCCTAATACTAGACACTTTCTCTAATGAGCAGTTTTTCTTATAATTTAACTATAAGCATATAATTCAGGCTGTACTTACAAAATGCATCAATAGCAAATAATTAACTTTATAAAAATGCATAAAGGATGATAATTTCATTTATATAATACTAGAGGCCTGGTGCACGAAATTCGTGCACTTTGTGGGTGGGTGTCCCTCAGCCCAGCCTGTGCCCTCTCACAGTCCAGGAACACTTGGGGGATGGCCCACTGATGGCTCTAGGCCCACTCCCCACGCTGCTGCGGAGGCAGGAGAGGCTACCGCCACCGCTGCTATACTCGCCAGCCATGAGCCTGGCTTCTGGCTGAGCAGTGCTCCTCCTGTGGGAGTGCATTGACTACCAGGGAGCATCTCCTGCATTGAGCATCTGCTCACTGGTGGTCAGTGCACATCATAGCGACCGGTCATTCCACCATTCGGTCGATTTGTGTATTAGCCTTTTATTATATAGGATTTTGATTGTCAACTTTATGTCATATTGACTGAGCTATAATTCACAGTTGTTTGGTCATACATTATTCTATAAGTTGCCATGAAGGTATTTTGTAGATGTGATTAATATTTACAATCAGTTGAATTGAAGTAAAGGAAATTACTCTTGATAATATGGATAGGCCTCATACAATAACTTTAAGGCCAAGAATTCTGCCTCAAGACTAACAAAGAAATACTGCCTGAGTTTCCAGCCTGCTAGCTGGTTTTATGGATTCCAGAATTGTCATGTAATCTACAATTACATGAGGCAGTTCCTTTGGATAGAAAGATATATTGGTAGGTAGATAGATGATGATAGATGATAGATAGATGATAGATGATCAATAGATAGATGATAGATGATAGATAGATAATAGATAGAGATGAGTGTATATATATATATAATAGATATGCATAATATAGGTATAGATATACATATCATAGATACACATATATGCATGTATACATATATAAAAAGAGATAAAAGGTAGATGGATTATATTAGTTCTGTATTTTTTTCTTGAGAACCTTTACTGACACAAATGCCAATATCATTTTTAATTTTTTCTCTCCCCTGATATCACCATTTGTTTTGTCATCTTAGAGCTCTAACTTTAACACAATTTATGCCAGAGTATAATTTTTAGTTATTCTGAATGGTATTTTTACAATTCTATGATTTGTTTGTTCCAAAATAATATTTTAGTCAATTACATATTTTTTTCCTAAGAGCTAGACATTTTCAGTATTAACCTTGAGGATCATATTAAAAATATCCAAACTCATAGAAGCATAAACAAATATAACCTATTTAATTTTATATTTATTTGATGCAACATACTAGAGATTAATGCCTATTGTTTTGATAATCTGTTTTTGAAAAGTTAAGGGCTAACAAGCTAAAAGTAGAGAAGATTCTGTTCTTACAACAAAACAAGGCAAACTTATACTATCTTGTTTCTTGTTTTCTGTGTCTAATGCAAATAGCAAAGAAATCGATCACATCAATTCATTTATGTGAAAATTCAATCACACTTTCTAAACTGGTACTTAACACGGGAACACAGGTCTATATTGGTTTGATGATGTAGGCACTTCATTCAAATAAATGTGTCCTATAATTCAAGGACTCAATCAATCAAACAAATTGAATAAATTATTACAAAGTATGTGAAGGAATCAATGCATAGGAAGCTCTTATGTTTGAAATGTTAACCAATCATATAGTAGCTCATCGAATTATATTTTTTCATTGTGGAATGCTTTATTTTCTAGAGTTTACATCTGAATATTGGACTATTATTCATTTGAAGTCACAGAAAACTGAAATTGCTCTCTCCAGCAACAATTTTTACATAAACGCAGTTGAAAGAAAAAAGGCATTTTAATGACATCCTACTTACAGACACACACACGCACATACACACATATAAACACACATTCTCTCATTTCATTCCACATAAAATTGACTCATTGCAACCTTGGCCTTGAATTGAAAAAATCAAATAATTTAAATTGTCCTTTGCATTTATATATTATACATACTCTTTTTTTATTGATTTTTAGAGAGAGAGGGAAAGTGAAACATCCATTGGCAGCCTCCTGCACATGCACCAACAGCAGATGAAACCCGCAATCTGGGCATGTGCCCTGACCAAGAATGGTACTGGCCACCATTTGGTACACAAGAGTTGCCACACCAACTGACCCACATTAGCCAGGGCCATACATACTCCTGATAAATCAACTTTAGAAATATAGAAAGGTAGGGTAAAACTACTTATCTTACTACTTAGTAAAATTACTAGGAAAAACTAAAGTATTGTTTTAATTAAAATAAAATCAAAGAGATGTATGGGATAAAAACTATTTTGAGAACAAGAAATACAATGTAACATCGAAGAAAAGAAACCTGGCATTGCTATCTTTTTACAGTTACACATCAATTTCACTTGTTAATATGTTAATGTATCTTGAATAATATTAATAACACTATTTATGCTGTAGAAGCTTAATTATTTTTTTATCAGCAGAAAGTAATTTTGGGTAATATCCTATGTAATAAAGAGGTAATATGCAAATTGACCATCACTCTTACACATAATATGGTCAACCCTATGTGGTCAAAGATGGCCACCACAAGATGGCCGGCAGGGGAGGGCAGTTGTGGGCAATCAGGGCAGCAGGGGAGGGCAGTTGGGAGGAACCAGGCCTGCAAAGGAGGGCAGTTGGGGGCAATCAGGCCTGCAGGGGAGGGCAGTTGTGGGGAACCAGGTCTGCAGGGGAGGACAGTTAGGGGCAATCATGCCTGCAGGGAAGGGCAGTTATGGGTGACCAGGCCAGCAGGGGAGGGCAGTTAGGCACAATTGAACTGGCAGGAGAGATGTTAGGCATCGATCAGGCTGGCAGGGGAGTGGTTAGGGGTGATCAGGCAGGCAGGCAGACATGATTAGAAAGTGAAAATAAAGTTACAAATGAGTTATTGGTAGGTCGTGAATAAAGGTAGGAAATATGGATTATTTATGTTTTATTTAAGTATAGTTGGTATACAATTTAATATCAATTATATTAGTTTTAGGTGTACAATATAGTGATTTGGCATTTTTATACCATCAGGATTGGGCCTAAATGGGCAGTTGGACATTCCTCGAGGGGTCCCAGATTGGAGAGGGTTCAGGCTGGGCTGAGGGACATACACACTTCCCTCCTGTGCACAAATTTTGTGCACCAGGCCTCTAGTAAGAAAATAAAATACAAAATCAGCTTTTCAGAAAAGTCTATTTGATATTTTACTTGAGCCCTTTAGTCATTTAAATTTAGAGAAATTATTTTATTTATTTTCAACAGAGTAACCAAAATATCACAGAAACAACACTATTCAAGTACCACCATATGCCACCTAGGTATAATTGTTTTTTGAAATTCAAAATTGTTGATTGCAAGCAATACATTATGCTTTAAACTAAGTTTTTCTTGGTTGCACCAATATTATTTACTTTTTAAAAATCTGTGATTAAGAATTAGAAAGTGAAAATAAAGTTACAAATGAGTTATTGGTAGGTCATGATTAAAGGTAGGAAATATGTATTGTTTATTTAATTTATGTTTTATTTAAGTATAGTTGGTATACAATTTTATACCAATTATATTAGTTTTAGGTGTACAATATAGTGATTTGACATTTTTATATCTTACAATGTGATCAATCACCCCACTAATTCTAGCAATCATCTGTTGCCATGTAAACCTACCACAATATTACTGACTATATTTCCCTTCCCCTTTTTGCCCCCTACTCCCTCCTTTTTGGTAATGATTCCTTTGGTCTCTGTGTCTATGAGTCTGTTTTAATTTTGTTTTTAAATCCACATGTAAGTAAAAGCATAGAGTATTTGTCTTTACTTACCTGACTCATTTCATTTAGCCTAATGCCCTCCAGATCCATCCATGTTGTCACAAATGGCAATATTTCATTATTTTTTATTGCTGAGTAATATTCCATTATGCACAGGAGTGGGCAAAAGTAGGTCAACAGTTGTAATACAAATTAATAATACCATAATTAATAAATAATATTACAAGTATAATGATTTTACTCATATGTGGAATTTAATGAACAAACTGATCTACCAAGCATAATAGAGAGAAGGCAGACAACTCTGGGGTGGGGAATGTTGAAGGGGTGGAGGGATTGAGCAAAAAAGAAAAAAAAGAGAGAACTCATGGACATGGACAGCAATGTGATGATTGCAAGGTGGGGAAGAAGATGGCTGGAGATGGAAGAGGCTAGAGGGAGGAGAAATGGTGATGGAAAAAAATAATAATACAAGAACAAACTGTTTCACATACTCATAACTATAAACCTACTTTTGCCAACCTCTGTAGGTATATACACCACATCTTCTTTATCCAGTCATCTATTAGTAGACACCTAGGTTGCTTTCGTTTCATGGCTATTGTAAATAATGATGCAATGAACATAAGGCTGCATATATCTTTTTGAATTAGTGTTCTTATTTTCTTTGTATAAATACTCAGAAGCAGAATTGCTGGGTCATATGGTATATCTATTTTTAATTGTTTAAGGAATCTCCATAATGTTTTCCAGAGGGGCTGCACCAATTTACCATCCCACCAATAGTACTCAATGATTCCACTTTCTCCACATCCTCACTAACTCAAGTTATTTGTTGACTTCGTGATACTATTCATTCTGACTGTTGTGAAGTGATATCTCATTGTGGTTTTGATTTTAATTTTTCTTATGAGTGATGTTGAACATCTTTTCTTTTTAAAAACATATATTTTTATTGATTTCAGAGAGGAAGGGAAAGGGAGAGAGAGATAGAATCATGAATAATGAGAATCATTGATTGGTTTCCTCCTGCATGCCCCACACTGGGATCAAGGCTGCAACCTCAGTATGTGCTCTGACCGGGAAATGAACCATTACCTCCTGGTTCATAGGTCAAAGCTCAATCACTGAGTCACACCGGGCCAGGCTGAACATATTTTCATGTCTTTTGACCATCTATATGACTTCTTTGGACAAATGTCTTTTCATGTCCTTGGTCCATTTTTTGGTTGGATTGTTCAATTTTTGTTATTGAGCTGTAATAATTTATTATATATTTTGCGTATCAACCCCTTATCAGATATATGATTTGAAAATATATTACCTTAATCAGTAGTTTGCCATTTTGTCTTGTTGAAGGTTTCCTTCACTGTGCAGAGGCTTTTTTTAGTTTGATGTAGTCCCATTTGTTTATTTTTTCTTTTCCCTCCTTATTTGAGGAGATATATCTAAAAAGATATTACTCAGACTAATGTTAGATAATTTACTTCCTATGTTTTCTTCTAGGACTTTTATGGTTTTAGCCTTTATGTTTAAGTCTTTAACTCATCTTGAGTTTATTATTGGATATGGTGTAATAGAGTGGTTTAGTTTTATTTTTTTTGCATGTATCTGTCCAATGTTTCCAATACCACTTGTTAAAGAGACTGTCATTACACCATTGTATGTTTTTACCTCCTCTGTCATAGAATAGTTGATCATATATAAGAAAGGGTTTATACTTGCATTTTCTATTTTGTTCCATTTATCTATGTGTCTTTTTTTGTGCCAGTACCATACTGATTTGATTATTATAATTTTGGATTATAGTTTGATATCAGTGAGCATGATATGTCCAACTTTGTTCTCCTTTCTCAAGATTCACTTAGTTACTCATGGTCTTTTGTGATTCCATATAAAATTTAGAATTATTTGTTCTAATTATGAGGAAAATGACAGTAGTATTTTGATAGAAATTGGATTGAATCTGTAAATTGCTTTGGATAATATGGTCAGGAAATATGTATTCTAGCAATAACTCTTCTAACAGATAAATGATTCATAATGTTCTCTTTGTAAAATTAGGGAGTCCATATTTTCTATGAATTTCTGCTGTTATATTCTGCACATAAAATTTTGCTAAGAACCTGCCTATAATATTATAATAGTTAAAAATCTCAATGTTTTTCCAAACACAAATTATTTAGATTATAAACAAACTAGTTATTCCTTTTTCTCAATCTCTCTCTCTCCCCCACACACTCTGTCTCTCTCTATCTCTCTTTCTGTCACACACACACACACACACACACACACACACATCTACATTTTGAAATTTGCCAAATATCTAGTCAAAGTAAAACATTTATCTAGAAATTTATTTGAAGTTATACATATAAAAATATCACATTGTGGTGGAAACAAAATTGTGAACTTAAATTCTAGAACTTTATACAGAATTTTGTAAATGGCTGAAAGAACTTATCTTGCTTAGTCAGTCTTTAGATCTTTGCCTGTGAGTTGCCAGGAAAACACATGGCATCCATCTGAAGATGACTTGTCTAAGGATTATTCTCCTCTCTTATCATCTACATTGGAAGTATAAATAATCTATGGATTGAGAAATTGAATTTTCGCTACTTTTCCCAGTCTTCTTTCCTTTCTCTTTTTCTATTTTTAAAATATAATTGAAGCTTAAATATTGACTATCTTAAAGAATAATATACCAGCAGTTAAAACCTAGGATACAATGTAGTTTCCACTATAATATTTTATTAAAATATTAAATGTAGTTAATATTTTAATAAATGTTTGTGTATTATTCTGATTAGTGATTTTATGAAGAAAAACATCTTAAATAATTAATGAGATTTTTTCAGTTATTACTTTGGAGGTACAAATAATCAAAACCTATTCAATATGATAATAATGTTTAAATATTTTTGAATAAAATATATAATTTAATTTTCACTTAATTAATATGAATAAAAGTACTGTGTTTTTCACTAGAAAAAAAGTGAACTTATCATAAAAGGGAAACAATTAATAAATATTTCTTATACTTTATAATTCTCTATACAGATAAAATTATTTTAATAATTTATGTTGGAAACTTACACAAATTACTAAAATTAAAATTGTACTTAATGGTGAATTTCAATCAAAGTGTACTACCATTACACATCGTATTTTTCAAAATTTCAATTGTCTTGGGAAACTTCATTATCTAAATATATAAAATTAGAGGCCAGATGCATGAAGATTCATGCAAGAATAGGCCTTCCTTCCCCTGGCTGCTGGCACCGGCTTCCCTCTTGAACCTGGGAACCAGGCCTTCACTCTGACCACCACCTCCCACCTTTGGTCCGGGCCAGAGCCACCTCCCACTGGCTCTGGCTGGCTCTGTGGCCGCTGCCCAGAGGCCGGCGCTTGGCAGCCAGCCAGGGCTTGCAAGACGCTTGGCTTCCTTCATCACTGGGGCAATGAAGGAAGCCAAGTGTCCCACCCAAAGGAAGCCAAGCATCCCGCCCGCTCCAGCCGGCTCCGTGGCTCCGGCCAGTGCCGCCATCTTTGTGGCTATGGACTCCAACATCTTTGTTGCAGAGTGATGGTTAATTTGCATATTACCCTTCTATTAGTATACATAATGTTTCTAATAATAAGTATAGGTTACAAAACATCTACAGTAATAAAATAGAAAGATGCAAATTAACCATCACTCCACCACTCGGCTACACCCACAAACCACGCCAACCAGCCAATCAAGAGTGAGTATGCAAATTAAACCAACGAAGATGGTGGCGGCCACGGAGCTGGAGCGAGCAGGAGGCTTGGGTTGCCCCCGGCAATGGAGGAAGCCAAGCTTCCCGCCTGCCCTGGATGGCTCTGGGCTCCACTCAAGGCTACAAAGTTTCAATTATAGAAGATAAATAAATCCCAGATACCTGCTTCTAGCCCGCCCTGGCCTCCGCTCATGGAGGTGCTGAAAACCAAAAAAAAGGAGAGGCTGGGAGCTTGGGTCACCAGAGGGTGTGGTCAGCCTGAAAATGGCCATTATCCCCTCACCCAGGCTGGCCAAGCACTCCAACGGGACCCCAACCCTGATCCGGGACAACCTTCAGGGAAAACCAGCCGGCCCCCATCCATGCACCAGACCTCTATCCTATATAATAAAAGGGTAATATGCAATCTGACCCTGACAGCAGAACGACTGAGAATGACTGGTCACTATGACACACACTGACCACCAGGAGGCAGACGCTCAATGCAGGAACTGTCCCCTGGTGGTCAATTCGCTCCCACAGGGGGAGCTCTGCTCAGCCACAAACCAGGCTGCCAGCTGCCAGCACAGCGGTGGTGGCAGGAGCCTCTCCCGCCTCCTCAGCAGCGCTAAGGATATCCGACTACAGCTTAGGCCTTCTCCCCGCTGGCAAGTGGACATCCCCCAAGGGTTCCTGGGCTGCCAAGGGGTGTCTGACTGCCAGCTTAGGCCCAATACCCCTGGGAGCAGGCCTAAGCCAGCAGGTGGACATTCCCCGAGGGGTCCGAGACTGCGAGAGGGCACAGGCGGGGCTGAGGGACCCCCCCGAGTGCACAAATTTTTGTGCACCGGGCCTCAAGTCCTACATAATAAAGAGCTAATATGCTATTTAGACCAGATGGCAGAACGAACTTCCTGAACAACCTTCCGGAATGACAGGTGGGCAGAGCCACAGGGCCGCAAGACAGCCAGGGCAGCGGCAGATGGGGTGAGAGGGCCAAGCCCCTTGGCCAAATTTCGTGCATTGGGCCTTTAGTAAAATAAAATTGGGAATAGATCTGTAGGGTTGATTAAAAATAGAATACCTCAAAATGATGAATCTTTGTGTTTTTTAATGATTTTTATTGATATTTTAAAATATTTTTTGAGAAAGAGGAAGGGAGACAAATAGAAAGAGAGAAATAGAGCGAGAGCGAGAGCGAGAGAGAGAGAGAGAGAGAGAGAGGTGAAGGAGAAACATCGATCAGCTCCCTGCAGCAAGCACCCAACCAGGGATCAAGCTGAAAATTTGGGCATGTGCCCTGACCGGGAACTGAACCAGTGACCTTTCAATTCCCATGACAGTGCTCAACTGAGACTCCCTGGCCAGGGCAAAAGGATGAATCTTATCTTATCTAATAATAGACAAACATGGTAATTAACCGTACCTCCGACATGCTTCCCATTGGCTAATCAGGGCGATATGCAAATTAACTGCCAACCAAGATGGCGGCCGGCAGCCAGGCAGCTGAAGCGAACAGGAGGCTTGCTTGCTCCAGTGAAGTAGGAAGCCAAGGTTCCTTGCCTGCCGCTGCTCGGCTCTGAGCTTGCACTCTAAGAAACAATGTTGCAATTATAGAAGCTAAACAAACCCCAGAAACCTGCTTTCAGCTGTCAGAGCTGAAGCTGCAACAGTGTTTCAATTATAGAAGCCAAACAAACCCAGATACCTGCTTTCAGCAGCCAAGGTCTCAGAGCTGGAGCCGAACCTCAGAGCTAAAGCCGGCTCTCAGCTCCAGTGACAGCCATAGAAGGTAAATAAATCCCAGAATAAAAAA
>NW_005368608.1:75642-81560 GCF_000412655.1 Myotis brandtii | reverse complement strand
CCTCTATCCTATATAGTAACAGGGTAATATGCCTCCAAGCACCGGGATCATCGGAGCCACGAGGCCTCCCGAACCCAGGATCAGCGGAGCCGTGAGGCCTCATGCCCCTGGATCAGTGGAGCCGTGAGTCCTCCTGGCACTGGGATCAGTGGAGCCGCGAGGCTTCCTGACACAGGGATCAGCGGAGCCTCCCAGCACCAGGATCAGTGCAGCATCCCCTCTGTCAAGCGTAGCTGCGAGGCCTCCCAGCACCGGGATCAGCGGAGCAACGAGGCCTCACTGCCTTGGTGTCAAGCAGAGCCGCGAGGCCTCCCAGGACTGGGATCAGCCGCGCCACGAGGCCTCCTGGACCCTGGAGCAGCGTGACAGGGGCAGCGCCCAAACCCCCTGATTGCCCTGCGGCTCTGTGTGTTACAGGGGGCGGGGCCACAACCTTCCTATCTGCCCTGCTCTGTTCGTGACAAGGGAAGGCGCCCCAACCCCATGATCGGCCCTGCTCTGTGCCTGATAGGGGGGATCTCCCCAACCCCCTGATCGGCTCTGCTCTGTGTGTGACAGGGGGCGGTGCCCCAACTCCCCTATCGGCCCAACTCTGTGCGTGACAGGGGGGAGCTGCCCAACACCCTGATCGGCCCTGCTCTGTGCGTGACAGTGTAGGGAGCCCCAACCCCCCTGATGGGCCCTCTTCTTTGCGTGATAGGGGGCAGCGCCCCAACCCCCTGATCGGCCCTGCTCTGTGCGTGACAGGGGGTGGCATCGCAACCTCCCAATCCGCCCTGCTCTGTGCATGACAGGGGCGGTGCCCCAACTCCCCAATCGGCCCTGCTCTGAGCCCTACCAGGGGCTGCACACAAATTTTTGTGCACCGGGCCTCTAGTTTTATTATATAACTCTATGGAAATAAAGATACTAAATAGGAAACAAATGAATCAAGATTATTAATGAATATTGTACTTTCTTTACTTTTTGTTTTGAAGGACAAGCTGTTAAACATAAATTAATACTTTTAAAAAATCATAACAGATTTGACATAAAGCTAGATTCTCCTGGTGCTTTATTTTTGTTTTACACTGCTATTAGAATATAATTTAAACACTGCATCAATTGGCTAATTTCTACATGGCAACTTGTGGTTCTTTGTATTGAATATAGTATTATTTGGGTATATCCTTCTATTGAAGGAAAACCTTGCAGCTTCTTAAGTTAAAATTATTACATATCTAATAAAGTCTGTATTTATAAATATTTAAGTGATCTATATTTTTTGTCTGAATTTCAGGAGATGCCAAGTGTTTAAAAATAAGTTAAATTCTGATTTATCTAAAGATGGGTCTCATGGACCCTAGTGAGACTCAAGTTTATCAATTTCAAACCTTCCTCCATTCTCTGTTGGTGAAATGGGATTTCAAATCCATTCTTACCAAAATTATTTTAACTGAAGGAATAAAACTATTCTTATACTCCTAATCAAAAATCAAAAATTTAGCAAATGTGAGAGAGCCATGTTATCTTGGAAAAATTTATATGCCACATAATTACCATCCTCAAAATTCGAGTAATAGGAATATATTGTGATGAAGAAACTACAATATAAGAAAAGAGCCAAATACTCATTTACCACTTCCCCTTAGTAAATTTAGAAGACCTTGAGTTTGTGCATGCTAATTGAGAATAAATTCTCAATTGAATTATTTTGAAAAAGAACTTTTCTCATAAATGTATTAACTAAAATTCATATAACTATAATATATTGAGTCCACAGATATCTGAGAAAAGAGAAATAATGATTTTTCTTAGCAAATTATTTGTAATTAAAAAATAATATTGAAAACTGGTATGCTAAATTTTTATTAGGAAACTTCTAATTGAAAAAGGTCTTCTGGCCCTGGCCAGTGTGACTTGTTGGTTGGAGCATCAGCCCATGTACCAAAGGGTCACAGGTTTGATTCTTAGTAAAGGCCATAGGTTTCAGATTCCATTTCTAGCCCCAGGTTGGGGTGCATGTGGGAGGTAACCATCCACGTGTCTCTCTAACACTGATGTTTATCTGTATCTCTGTCTCTCTCTGTTTCTCTCTCTCTTTTTTTTTCTCTCTCTCTCTCCCCCTCCCTCAACTCCCTTCCTCCCTTCCATTCTCTGTAAAAATCAATGGGAAAAATATCATTGGGTGAAGATTAACAAGAAGAGAAAGAAAGGAAGAGGAGAGAGAGAGATAGAGAGAGAGAGAGAGAGAGAGAGAGAAAGAAAGAAAGAAAGAAAGAAAGAAAGAAAGAAAGAAAGAAAATGAGGTCTTCCATAAAAGCAACTTTATAGAGACTTCAGTTGCCAACATGACAAAGAATAACAGCTTTATAAAATCTGTTATTAGGAATGTCACTAAACAATCTACACTAATAAAAGAGAAACATGCAAATTAACCATCATTCCATCACTCCGTCACTCCGCTACACCCACCAACCAATCAGAGTGACTATGCAAATTAACCCAACAAAGATGGTGGTTAATTTGCATACACAGGCACGGAGGGAAGACTGAAGACAAATAAAGATGGCCGTGGCCACAGAGCTGGAGCAAGCAGGAGGCTTGGGTTGCTCCAGGCAAAGGAGAATGCCAAGCTTCCCGTGGCCCTGCACACCACTCAAGGAGGCGCTGGGCTCTGCTCAAGGAGGGGCTGAGGGACTGTGGTTTACTAAACTTTACTGGAGCTGCTCCCCACACCCCCACACCCCCACACCCTGGCCCAGAACCACGCTGCCCGCAGCAAGGTGCCCAGGCAGCATCCTGACAGGCGGGCAGCCCAGGAGAGCCAAGTAGAGCAGGGGCTGCAGGGAGCCATGAAAGGGCGGGGCCGCCAGAGCCAAGATCCTGGGGGTATGAGGAGAGTGCCTGAAGGAAGAGGAAGCTTCAGCAGATCAGCCAGCCAGGAGCTGCAGCCATGGGGTCTGCAGGTGCGTGGACAGGCCTCTTCCTGAGGGGTGGCTCCTAGGCAAGTGCCACAGATTCGGCAAAGGGGCGCAGAGCAGCGCCAAGTCGGGGTGCACTGGAGGGGGCTCAGGCTGGGGCGGGGTCCTGGTGAGCAGGGACCTGCCTCGCATGTGGAGAGCGAGGTTCTGCAGTGGCCCCAAGACGTGGGAAACAAGAGGCAATGACTGCTGGCATGGAAGGATGCCCGGGCAGAGGGGTGCGGACTTGCAGCCCTGAGGTGGGTGTTGAGGGGTGGTGCCAGCTCAGTGGAGGGGCACCGCACTGCTGGGTACCCCACTGTGGTGGTTTGGTGAAGCTCCCAGCGCTAACGAGGCCTTGCTGCGGCCTGCACACTTGAGAGGCCGGGACTCCTGCTCCCGCCTTGGCCCAAAAGCAAGCCTATGCCCACCCTGCGCTCAGTTCTTGCCCCACCCTGCCCCTAGTTCTCGCCCCGTCCCCAGTTCCCGCCCCGCCCCATGGGGGTGCAGACCTGCATGGTGAGTGCGAAGCCTACCCCCTACTCCCCAGAAGGGGGGCAGTAAAGAATGGGGGTGGGGAGGGGGAGAGGAAAGAATGTGAAGCATCCATGATGAAGAGGTGCTTGAGAACAAGGCTTGGAAACCTGAAGGCTGAGGGGGTGGGGTTTGTTCTGATTGCCCCGCAGCTGTCTCTTAGGAAAGGCAGAGAGTGCATTTGTGAGGGCTCCCTGCACGCTGAGTCCAGTTCCATTGCCAACTGGAATTGGCCTCAGTTTCCTGGTCTGTAAAATGGATTAAGTGTGTCCCAGTGCCTTCACTGACCTTTGAGGGCCAATTGAAATCCTATCTAATGATATTCTTATACTCCTAATCAAAAATCAAAAATTTAGCAAATGTGAGAGAGCCATGTTATCTTGGAAAAATTTATATGCCACATAATTACCATCCTCAAAATTCGAGTAATAGGAATATATTGTGATGAAGAAACTACAATATAAGAAAAGAGCCAAATACTCATTTACCACTTCCCCTTAGTAAATTTAGAAGACCTTGAGTTTGTGCATGCTAATTGAGAATAAATTCTCAATTGAATTATTTTGAAAAAGAACTTTTCTCATAAATGTATTAACTAAAATTCATATAACTATAATATATTGAGTCCACAGATATCTGAGAAAAGAGAAATAATGATTTTTCTTAGCAAATTATTTGTAATTAAAAAATAATATTGAAAACTGGTATGCTAAATTTTTATTAGGAAACTTCTAATTGAAAAAGGTCTTCTGGCCCTGGCCAGTGTGACTTGTTGGTTGGAGCATCAGCCCATGTACCAAAGGGTCACAGGTTTGATTCTTAGTAAAGGCCATAGGTTTCAGATTCCATTTCTAGCCCCAGGTTGGGGTGCATGTGGGAGGTAACCATCCACGTGTCTCTCTAACACTGATGTTTATCTGTATCTCTGTCTCTCTCTGTTTCTCTCTCTCTTTTTTTTTCTCTCTCTCTCTCCCCCTCCCTCAACTCCCTTCCTCCCTTCCATTCTCTGTAAAAATCAATGGGAAAAATATCATTGGGTGAAGATTAACAAGAAGAGAAAGAAAGGAAGAGGAGAGAGAGAGATAGAGAGAGAGAGAGAGAGAGAGAGAGAAAGAAAGAAAGAAAGAAAGAAAGAAAGAAAGAAAGAAAGAAAATGAGGTCTTCCATAAAAGCAACTTTATAGAGACTTCAGTTGCCAACATGACAAAGAATAACAGCTTTATAAAATCTGTTATTAGGAATGTCACTAAACAATCTACACTAATAAAAGAGAAACATGCAAATTAACCATCATTCCATCACTCCGTCACTCCGCTACACCCACCAACCAATCAGAGTGACTATGCAAATTAACCCAACAAAGATGGTGGTTAATTTGCATACACAGGCACGGAGGGAAGACTGAAGACAAATAAAGATGGCCGTGGCCACAGAGCTGGAGCAAGCAGGAGGCTTGGGTTGCTCCAGGCAAAGGAGAATGCCAAGCTTCCCGTGGCCCTGCACACCACTCAAGGAGGCGCTGGGCTCTGCTCAAGGAGGGGCTGAGGGACTGTGGTTTACTAAACTTTACTGGAGCTGCTCCCCACACCCCCACACCCCCACACCCTGGCCCAGAACCACGCTGCCCGCAGCAAGGTGCCCAGGCAGCATCCTGACAGGCGGGCAGCCCAGGAGAGCCAAGTAGAGCAGGGGCTGCAGGGAGCCATGAAAGGGCGGGGCCGCCAGAGCCAAGATCCTGGGGGTATGAGGAGAGTGCCTGAAGGAAGAGGAAGCTTCAGCAGATCAGCCAGCCAGGAGCTGCAGCCATGGGGTCTGCAGGTGCGTGGACAGGCCTCTTCCTGAGGGGTGGCTCCTAGGCAAGTGCCACAGATTCGGCAAAGGGGCGCAGAGCAGCGCCAAGTCGGGGTGCACTGGAGGGGGCTCAGGCTGGGGCGGGGTCCTGGTGAGCAGGGACCTGCCTCGCATGTGGAGAGCGAGGTTCTGCAGTGGCCCCAAGACGTGGGAAACAAGAGGCAATGACTGCTGGCATGGAAGGATGCCCGGGCAGAGGGGTGCGGACTTGCAGCCCTGAGGTGGGTGTTGAGGGGTGGTGCCAGCTCAGTGGAGGGGCACCGCACTGCTGGGTACCCCACTGTGGTGGTTTGGTGAAGCTCCCAGCGCTAACGAGGCCTTGCTGCGGCCTGCACACTTGAGAGGCCGGGACTCCTGCTCCCGCCTTGGCCCAAAAGCAAGCCTATGCCCACCCTGCGCTCAGTTCTTGCCCCACCCTGCCCCTAGTTCTCGCCCCGTCCCCAGTTCCCGCCCCGCCCCATGGGGGTGCAGACCTGCATGGTGAGTGCGAAGCCTACCCCCTACTCCCCAGAAGGGGGGCAGTAAAGAATGGGGGTGGGGAGGGGGAGAGGAAAGAATGTGAAGCATCCATGATGAAGAGGTGCTTGAGAA
>NW_005368608.1:72243-75120 GCF_000412655.1 Myotis brandtii | reverse complement strand
GGGTAAGCAGACCAGCAGGGGGGCCAGTTGGGGGCAAGCAGGCCATCAGTGGGGGTTAGTTGGAGGTGATCAGGATAGCAGGGGGGCAGTTTGGAGTGAGCCGGCCAGCAGGGGTCAGTTGGGGATGAGCAGGCCAGTGGGGAGGGAAAGTAGGGGTGAGCAGGCCAGCATGCGGTGTAGTTTGGGGTGATCAGGCTGGCAGGAGGGGCATTTGGGGGCAAGCAGGCCGGCAGCAGGGGGTTGGGCAGTTGGGAGAAAGCAGACCAGCAGGCAGAGTGGTTAGAGGCAATCAGGCAGGCAGGCAGGCAGGTGAGTGGTTAGGAGCCAGCAGTCCTGGATTGCGAAAGGGATGTCCCACTGCCGGTTTAGGCCCGATCCCTGTAAACTGGCAGTAGGATATCCTTTGAGGGGTCCCAAATTGGAAAGGGCACAGGCCAGGCTGAGGAACATACCCTCCCCCGTGCATGAATTTCGTGCACCAGGCCACTAGTACTATATAAAGAGAATGAGTGAAGATGTGAGAAAGGAAAGGAAGGGTGAGCAACACAAAAGAAAGATTTCTCGTTAGGAGCCATAGAGGTCAATGGGATGACATGCACTAAGAGCTGAAAGAAAAGGAGCCAATCAAGAATTCTACTTCCAGCAAAACTATATATGGCTAAGTGACCGACTGTCTGTTCGTCCAACAGTCCCACTGACTGACCAGCCAGTATATGTGACGGGCACTGGCAATTTACAAATAAGCATTGACTCGCGCATGCATGATACATATAAAGCTCATGCTGGCAACAATTGCATGAATGTTTTAATTTTATAATACTACTCAAGGCCTGGTTCATGGATTTGTGCACTGGTGGGGTCCCTCGGCCTGGCCTGTGAGCCCTCTAGCAATCCGGGACCCCTAGGGGGATGTTGGAGAGCTGGTTTCAGCCCGTTCCCCGCAGGCCAGGCTGAGGAACTCCACCAAATCCATGCACTGGGTCTCTAGTATGCATATATGATCTTTGGTTAATCTCTTCCTGCCCTCCCCTCTACCCCTCCCCCCTTTCCTCTGAGATCCATCAGTCTATTCCATGTTTCCATGCCTGTGGTTTCTGCTCCTGCATTGAGCATCTGCTCCCTGGTGGTCAGTGCACATCATAGCTACTGGACAGTCGGCCGGTCGGCCAGTTGCTTTGGCTTCTATATATATAAATATTATATATACTATTTTGACATGTAATTTTTTCAGTAATGTAATTACCACATGAATCTTCTAATTAATTTCCTATCAATGTGCATGAATCCATAAATAAAGGGGGAAATCAGACATTCTCAGATAAACATAAACAGAACATTTATTGCCAGCAGACCTGATCTAAAGGAAACAATAAATGGAGTCCTTTCAGCTGACATAAATAAGTACTAGAGAATAACTTATATACCCATGAAACAAAAAATAAAGAAAAATATAAAAGCCAGAATAAATATACTTTTTATCTATAACTCTTTTTTATCTGATGTAAAAGAACTTTATAAACATCAATTATAACTTGATGTTAATGGGCTCACCATCATAAGGATAGAAATTATTTTAAAAAGAAGCAGAAAATAGGGGAAAGAACAAAGCTCTATGGATTACATTGCCATATAATATTGAAATTTAATTAAAGATACTGATATAATTTAAGATGTTAAATTGAATTTTTAGGTCAATGAGTAGGAAAGAACTTCAAAATTATAGTAAAAGAAATAATAGAGGAATTGTATTAGTAAATTATAAAATACCTATTTATATAAAATATGAAGAAATGAAGTTAGTAATGAAGAAACAAAGAAAAAGGATTATGACATATAGAAACCAATTAGCAAAATGTCATACATAAATCCTATGTTATAATTACATTAAATGTAAGTAGATAAAATAATCAAATTGAAATTAAAAATTGGCTGAATGGATTTAAAAATATAACTCAAATCTATGCA
Organism: Myotis brandtii; assembly: GCF_000412655.1. Lineage (NCBI taxonomy): Eukaryota > Metazoa > Chordata > Mammalia > Chiroptera > Vespertilionidae > Myotis > Myotis brandtii. Next base: position 73,155 of record NW_005368608.1, on the reverse strand, counting down.
GCACACAGCAGACTAATTTTTTACTTAAAGACACAAGTTGAAAAAATATGAGTAAACATATACCGTGACTAGGAATAGTAAACAAAAGTCCTTTAGTCATACAAATATAAGGCAAAATGGATACTAGAGACAATTAATGCTGTTATATGAATCAAAAAAGCCAATTTATTAAGAAGATATAACAACAGAACTCTAAAATCATGATGCAAAACTAAAAGAATTGAAGGGAGAAATAGTTAAGCAGTAAAAATTAAAAAAAAAAAACACAATAATAGAAGAAGATGGCGGTGGAATAGGCAGACGCATCCCAGGGCTTGTCCCGGAGCAAATGGAGTGAGCAGCTGAAACTACTAACACCCACCCTGAATTGGCAAAGTATACTCAGCTGGTGAGACAGTTTGCAGCCGGGAAGGGCAGAGTTCCCTGGAAAAGTAATATCCAGGGATCTGGGCAGGAAAGTTTGCCAGACCTCTGAGCCCAGAGGGTCAGAGGGAGACCACGTGGCACACAGCCGAGTCTCTTGGGACAGGCACAGCCCCTGACTGTGGAAAGGAGATCCGCGGGACTGTTGATGCCCGGGGGTTTTGAGATCTGGGTTCCGTAATTACGGAGAACTGAGCCTAAAGGGGGCAGCCTGAAGCACTGACCAGACCATGCAGTGCCGGTAAGAGAGGAGCTAACAGAGACTCAGCCTTCCCCGTTTCTGCGGCTGGCATTTGTTTGTTTGTTTTCACAGAACCCTGTCCATAGGACATTTTGGATACAGACACTCACCTGTGCTGAAGAACTGGAGAAGGTGCAGACTAGTGGAATCTGGAGAGAGGCTAGGGAGAGAAGGGGGTCCAGGAGAGGTGGCAGCAAATTGAGTGCCCAGTCACCCCTGAGCCCAGGACTTGGGCAGCCATTTTCTCC
>NW_005368608.1:68362-69077 GCF_000412655.1 Myotis brandtii | reverse complement strand
ATACCACATGATCTCACTCATTTATGGATAATAAAGACCATTATAAACTTATGAACAAAAATAGATACAGAGGCAGAGCAGCATTAAACTGACTGTTAAACTACAGTACGAAGGCTGGGGAGGGTTTGGGGGGAGTAAGAGATTAACCAAAGGACTTGTATGCATGCATATAATCATAACCAATGGACACAAGACACTGGGGGGTAGGGGAGCCTGGGGGAAGGTCAAGGGAAAAAAAAGGAGACATATGTAATACTTTAAGCAATAAAACAAAATTTAAAAAAAGAACGAATGAAAAACCTTTAGCCACTGTAGTTTCCTAGCACTGTAGCAAATAAACAGCGACTCCTTAATAAATGTTTACTTAATTAAATAATGATTCATAAGCCTCTTGAGGATTTCTGAATACAGTGAAAATATTTTAGTGCCACTGATTCAACCAAAAATTCCCAGTAGAAAGAGATTAATGAGTCAATCCAAAAAAATTTAAATGTATTAGGCTGCAAGTTAGTATACCCAGGCACTATGGTAGGAAGTTTATATTATTTATTTCATTAAGTCCCCCAAATCCCACAAGTTAGGTATTTTGGACTGCATGTTTGTGTCCTCTCATAATTCATATGTCAAAACACTAATCACCAGTGGGATGATAGTAAGAGGTGGGAACTTTGGGAGGAAATTAGGTCCTGAGGTTGGAGCCCTCATGATGGAATTA
>NW_005368608.1:53446-67899 GCF_000412655.1 Myotis brandtii | reverse complement strand
ACACACACACACACACACACACACACACACACACACACATACATACATATATACAATATGAGCACCGTGGCATGGCGCATTGTCTTGTTGGAAGAAGCCATCTCTATTGGGATACACCATCAACATGATAGGATGAACTTGATCAGCAATGATACTTAGGTATGTTATGCTATTCAGATGTTGTTCCACATGAATTAAAGGGCCCAGATCATGCCAGGAAAACATGCCCCAAACCATAACACTGCCCCCACCAGCTTGAAGGGTTGTACTCATGCATGTGGGGTTCATGCTTTCATGCTGTTTCTGCCAAATTCTCACTCTGCCATCTGCATGATGCAACTGGAAACGTGATTCATCGGACCACATGACTTTTTTCCAATGCTTCTTACGTTCCTGTGCAAATTGGAGACGTTTTATCTTGGTAACTGCAGACAGCAAAGGTGTTCAAACTGGCCCTCGGTTTCCATATCCCATACAATGCAGTGTACGGCTAATTTGCATACAAATGTCAGGTGGTCATAATAATCTGGCCATTCAGTGTAAGTACTAGAGGGCCGGTGCACAAAATTTGTGGACTGGGGGATGGCTTCCCCCAGCTTGGCCTGTGCCCTCTAACAGTGCGGGAGCCTTGTGATCAATCGCCCCAAAGAGGTAGGCCCCAACCACCCATCCAGGGCTCCTGGATGGATTGCCCCAAAGAGGTTGACTGGAGCAGTGGGATCCACCTACGCACTGCAGAGACAGGGGACCCCAGTCCTCGCTGTGTGGAGCTGCAGAACCCGCCTCTGTGCTGCACATGCAGCGTCAAGCCCCTGCCCACCCGTGTGCATCTGCTGCGCATGCAGCCTCCTGGTGATCACTTATTATGGCGTGAGGGTTTCATGACTGCATAGGCTTTCATTAATAGGACTAGAAGCCCAATGCATGAAATCCGTACATGGGTAGGGTCCCTAGGCCTGACCAGCAATTAGAGCCAATCTGTGGGATGACTGGTGGGGCGATCGGGGGGCCCCCGTAGGCACCTGCCTTGGCTGGTCTGGGGCCTGAGGGTTGGGGGCACCTCCTGCGTTGAGCATCTGCCCCTTGGTGGTCAGTGCATGTCATAGAAACTGGTCATTCCACCCACCGGTCATTCTGCTGTTTGGTCAATTTGCATATTTGGCTTTTATTATATAGGATTACAATATTATTGTTGATATTCCTTATGCTGTAATTTACTTCCCTGTGACTATTCTGCAAATACAAAATTGTATTTCTTAATCTCTTCACCTTTTTCACCCAACCCCTAACTCTCTCCCCCCATCTCCCCCCGGCAATCATCAGTATGTTATCTATATCTAAGTCGGTTTTCATTTCATTTGATTGTGTATTTTGTTTTTTAGATTCAACATATAAGTGAAATCATATGGTATTTGTCTTTCTTTGTCTTATTGATTTCACTTAGCATAGTACCCTCTCTGTCAACCCATAGTTTTCCTTTTTTAAAAAATTTAAATTCTTAATTTTCTAAAGTATTACATATGTCTCTCTCCTTCTCCCCCCCCATTGGCCTCTCCCCAGCTGTCCCCCCACTAGCACGTAACCTCATCCCCCTATAGTCGGTGTCCAAGGGTTATGCTTATATGCGTGCAAACAAGACATTTGGTTGATCTCTAACCCCACCCCAGCTCCACCTTCCCTCTGAGGTTGGATGGTCTGTTTGATGCTTCTATATCTCTGGATCTATTTTTGTTTATCAGATTATGTTGTTCATTATATTTCAAAAATGAGTGAGATCATGTGATATTTACCTTTCTCTGAATGGCTTATTTAGCTTAGCATAATGCTCTCCAGGTCCATCCATGCTGTTGAAAATGGTAAGAGTTCCTTCCTTTTGGTTTCCAAATCTTAGCTATTGTAAATTGTGCTGCTATGAACATAGGGGTGCATATATCCTTGCTGAATGGTGTCTCTGGTTCCTTAGAATATATTCCTAGAAGTGGGATTACTGGGTCAAATGGGAGTTCTATCTTTAACTTTTTGAGGAAACTCCATACTGTTTTCCACAATAGATACATCAGTCTGCATTCCCACCAGCAGTGCACAAGGGTTCTTTCTTCTCCACGTCTTCACCATCTTTGTCCTTTGTTGATTTGTTGAAGATAGCCATTCTGATAGGTGTGATATGCTATTTCATTGTCATTTTGATTTGCATCTCTCAGATGATTAGTGACTTTGAGCATGTTTTCATATGTCTCTTGGCCTTCTGTATGTCCACTTTCAAAAAGTGTCTATTTAGGTCCTTTGCCCAATTTTTGATTGGATTTTTTATCATCTTCCTGTTAAGTTGTATGAGTTCCCTATAAATTTTAGAGATTAAACCCATATCAGACATAACATTGGCAAATATGTTCTCCCATGCAGTGGGCTTTCTTGTTTTTTTTTTTTTCTTTATTGATTAAGGAATTACATATGTGTCCTTATACCCCCCATTGTTTATGTTTTCCTCTATCTCTTTTTTCAATATTTTGTAGTTTTATGAGTACAGGTCTTTTACCTCCTTAGTTATATTTATTCCTAGACCTTAATTTTTTTTGTTGTTGTTGCAATGGTAAATGGGATTGCTTTTTTATTTTCTCTTCCTGTAAGTTCATTATTGATATATAAAAAAGGAAAATATTTCTGGTTGTTAATTTTGTATCCCGCTACATTGCCTAATTCATTTATTAAGTCTAGTAGGTTTTTGATGGAGTCTTGGGGGTTTTCTATGTATTTTAAAGTGGGCATCCCTGTCTTGTTCTTGTTCTTAGGGGAAATGGTTTTAGGTTTTGCCCATTGAGCATGATGTTGGCTATAGGTTTGTCATATATGGCTTTTATTATGTTGAGATATGATCTCTTCATTCCCATTTTGCTGAGAGACTTTATTAAGAAAGGGTGTTGGATTTTGTCAAATGCTTTTTCTGTGTCAATTGATAAGATTGTGTGATTTTTGTCTCTCAATTTGTTTATATGATGTATAACGTTTATTGATTTGCAGATATTATAGCAGTCTTGCATCCCTGGAATAAATCCCACATGGTCATGGTGTATGACCTTTCTAATATGCACCACCTAATTCCATTTGCTGGAATTTTGTTGAGGATTTTAGCATCTATGTTCATCAGAGATATTGGCCTGCAGTTCTCTTTCTTTGTAGTGTCTTTATCTGGTTATGGGATTAGGGTAATGCTGGCTTCATAGAAAGAGCTTGGAAGTATTCTTTCCTCTTGAATTTTTGGAATAGTCTGAGGAGAATAGGTTTTAGTTATTCTTTGAATGTTTGGCAAACACTCCTGCGAAGCCATCTGGCCCAGGGCTTTTGTTTGCTGGAAGTTTTTTGATTACTTCTTCTATTTCATCAGTAGTTATCAGTCTATTCAGGTTTTCTGATTCTTCTGATTGAGTTTTGGAATAATGTATTTTTCTAGGAATATTTCCATTTGGTCTAGGTTGTTCTGTTTATTGGAATAGAGTTATTCATAGTAATTTTTATGATCATTTGTATCTCTGTAGGGATCGTTGTTACTTCACCTCTTTCATTTCTGATTTTGTTTATGAGGGTCCTCTCTCTTTGTTTCTTAGTGAGTCTGGAAAGCGATTCATTGATCTTGGTTTCCTTTCAAAGAACCAGCTCTTGGTTTTATTGATCTTTTATACTAATTTTTTTGGGGGGGGTCTCTATGTTGTTTATTTCTGCTCTGTGCTTTATTATTTCCTTCTTCTTACTTACTCTGGGCTTTGCTTGCTGCTCTTTCTAATTCTTTAAGTTGTAGGGTTAGATAACTTATTACAAATACTTCTTGTTTTTTGAGTTAGGCCTTTAGAGCTATGAACTTTCCTCTCAGGAATGCTATCACTGTATCCCATAGATTTTGGATTGTTATGTTTTCATTGTCATTTGTTTCCAGTATGCTTTTTATTTCTTCTCTTATCTCTTTGGTAATCCATTCATTGTTTAATAGCATGCTATTTAGCCTCCATATGTTTGATTGTTTATATTTATTGTACTTGATTTCTAATTTTATGCCATGTCACTGAGAAGATGCGTGATATGATTTCTATCTTCTTGAACTTATAGAGACTTGTTTTCTGTCCTAACATGTGGTCTATTATTCAAAATGTCCCATGTACTCATGAGAAGGATGTATGTTCTGCAACTTTGGGATGAAGTGTTCTGAAGATGTTAATTAATACCATCTGATCTAGTGAGTCATTTATGATTGTTGTTTATTTACTGATTCTTTGTTTTGACGATTTATCCAGTGGTTTTAATGGGGTATTAAAATCCTCTACTGTGATTGTATTGCTGTCAACCTCTCCCTTGATATCTTCCAGGGTGCTCCTGTATTGGGTGCATATATGTTTACCAAAGTTATATATTCTTATTGGATTGCTCATTTTAGTATTATGAAGTGGCTCTCCTTATCTCTTGTTATGGCCTTTACTTTAAGGTCTATTTTGTCAGATATAAGTATTGCTACCACAGCTTATTTTCATTTCCATTTGTCTGAAAATTTTTTTCCATCCCTTACCTATCAGTCTGTGGGAGTTCTTTGTTCTGAGGTGGATTTCCTATAGACAGCAAATATATGGGTCATGTTTTCTTATCCATTCAGCTACCCTATGTCTTTTGATTAGAGTATTTAATCCATTTACATTTAAGGTTATTACTGATAGGTACTTATTTGTTGACATTTTTATTCTTTATGCCTGTGTTCCTTCTTCCCTCTCCATTACTTGTTTTTACAGCAGTCCCTTTAGTATTTCTTGCATTGCTGGCTTAGTGGTATTAAACTCCTGTAGCTTTGTTTGTCTGTGAAGCTCCTGATTTCACCTTCAATTTTTTTTATGATAGCCTTGCTGGGTATAGTATATTGGATTCAGTCTCTTGCTTTGCATTACTTTGTATACTTCATTCCATTCCCTTCTGGCATGATGTGTTTCTGTTGAGAAATAAGTTGATAGTCTAATGGGAGATACCTTGTAGGTAATTTACTGTCTCTCTCTGGCAGCCTTTAAGATTCATGCTATGTTGTTGATGTTTGGCAATTTAATTATGATGTGTATTGGTGCGGGTCTTTTGGGATTCATCTTTTTTGGGACTTTGTGTGCTTCTTGTACTTGTGTGACTTTTTTCTTCCCCAAATCAGGGACGTTTTCTGTCATTATTTCTTCTGTTTTTCTCTTCTTAGCTTGGCTTCCTCTCCTTCTGGCACCCCTATTATTAAAATGTTGTTTCATTTCATGTTGTCCCAAAGCTCCCTGAGGCACTCCTCCTGCTTTTAATTTTTTTTCAGTAGCTGCTCTACTTGGTTGTTTTTTTCTACCTTGTCTTCTAACTCACTGATGTAGTCCTCTGCTTCTTCTAGTCTACTGTCGTAACTTTCATTATGTTCTTTATTGCAGCTATGCCATTCTTCACTTCCACTTGATTCTTCTTCATTTCCTAGTGATTCTTACAAATGTTGTTGAATTTGTCTTTCATCCTATTCAGAGTCCTTATAACCATTGCTCTGAATTCTTTCTCTGATAAGTTGCTTGCCTCTATTTTGTTTATTGCTTTTTCTGGTGATTCCCACTTTTCTTTTTTATGGGGGTTGTTTTTTGTCTTCCATTTTTGCTATTCCTTTGTGATTCTTTCAATGTATTAGATAAACATCTATGTCACCCAGATTTTTTGAATTTGTTTTATATAGGAGAGTAGGGACCCAGTGCACGAATTCATGCACTTTGAAAGAACTGTGGGCCATGAGGTTGCGGTGGGCACAGGGGCAGGTCTCGGCCCATCCTCCATGTCCCCGCCCAGGCCTTCCCACCACGGCCCCCAGTCCCCTGTCTGCCAGCAGTCCAATTCCTGACACTGCGCTCCCACATGCTGCTGGTGCTGGCTATGCTTGCACCCACTGATGGCATGGAGCAATTGGGGTTGGCGCCAGCAACAGGTGTGATTGGGGCCAGTTCTGTCAGTGGGTGTGAGCAGTGGCTGCTGCCCTGATTGCCCCTCAGGAGCAGGGGGAGGTGAAAAGACCCTAAGGGGCAATTGGGGCTGGCAGCCACCACTTGCACCCGCTGACAGTGCCAAGTGGTCAGGGTCAGCACTGGGTGCCAGTAGCAGGTGCGAGCAGCAGGTTTGGTGCTGGCAGTGGATGGGAACGGTCCTGGTGCTGGCAGCAGGTGTGAGCACCAGGTGGGACCATGGCATGCAGGAGCAAGGAATTTTCAGTAACCACCAAAGGCTTACCCCAACGACAGTGACCGGCACCTTGCCTTGGTCTGGCATCTCCACTCACCTGCTCCACCATCCTGCTGTGGCCGATGCCTGCCATGTTCTGTGCTCTGCCGCCTTTTGCTGATGCCTGCCATGTTCTGCTTGCACCCCCTTGTTGTCATCGCACGTCATAGCGACCAGTTGTTCAGTTGTTTGGTTGTTCTACCATTCGGTCTATTTGTATATTAGCCTTTTTTATATAGGATGTTTTTGTGGGACCAAGTGGTACAATATGTCAGGTGTTCTGGGCTGGGTATTATGGGATGCCCCCTACTTGGGATATTTGGGTTCTCTTGCTGTAGTTGGGTCTTGAATGTTATTGTTCCATTTGTGGATGGAGTCTCCTCTCAGAATGTCTTGTTATGTGGCTTGTTCTCTACCATGTTGACTGAACAGCACAAAATACAACTCAACAAGACACAACACAAAGGGAACAAAACATCCATGTACTCACAAATCCGATAACCCCAATAAAAGTGACCTTCAGAGAAAAGAGAATTAGAAGTGAGAAAAGAGAACACAAATGATATCAAGAAAAGAAAAAAGTAAGAGAGAAAAGAAAAGGAAGAAAAAATATATGGGGAGAAGACACCACAAAACAAACAAATAAACCAAAAAAAATGCTAACAACTAATACCCAGAAAAAGTGGGGTACAGAATCTGTAGAGGTTGAGATTATATACAGAAGGTAAGGTTAAGTAATTGAATGAATAGAGGAAGGACCACGGTTCAGTATAGAGGAAGTAGAAAGAGAATGAGTGGATAAGAAGAAAATAAAAAATAATAAAAAATGTTTTATCTACTCATTTATTCATTTATTTTTGGAGAAGGAGGAGAGTAGAGATAGGCTTGATTTTAGTGAATGAAAGTAATTAAACAATTAGGAGAAGAAGAGAGCAACAGAGTAGATTTTTAAAAAGCATAAAAATTGACTAGTGAAGAAAGAGAAGGGTGCATGGACTTGGAACAGGGGAGAGGAAATTAGTTATATGTGTAAGCCAACAGAGACTGCAATAATAATAACACATCAATAAAGCATATAAAGAAATCAATTTTTAACAAGGGGTAAAAATAAGGAAAGCAAAAAACTAAAGCGGGGACCGTAGAAGAGAAAACAGCATGAAAAAGGGATAAGTGAGGAAGAAAAAGCTAGAAAAAAAAGGAAAAATGAGGTAACATAAAATAACAATAAAAAATAAAAATAGAATGATGAAAAAATAATACAAAAAATAAAAGATAAAAAACAAAAAAATAAAGATAAAAAATAAAAAAAGTGAAGTGTTTGCTTCAGCCAAGTTTTACTGCCCCATGGGGGTTGGTTTAAGACCCCACTCTTCTGTTCTGTCTGCCACTTCTCAGTTTCCTATTAGGTAATCAGCACCGTGTTGAAGTTCCAAGTCAGGGGTCCTCAAACTACCGCCCGCGGGCCACATGCAAATACAAATATTGTATTTGTTCCCGTTTTGTTTTTTTTACTTCAAAATAAGATATGTGCAGTGTGCATAGGAATTTGTTCATAGTTTTTTTTTAAACTATAGTCTGGCCCTCCAACGGTCTGAGGGACAGTGAACTGGCCCCCTGTTTAAAAAGTTTGAGGACCACTGTTCAAAGTGATCAACTGCTCCTCTGTTTGTGTCTATCTCCACAGCCTTGGCTGCAAGCAGGTGGGACCAATCTGCCCACTTTGTCTGCATGCTGTCATTCTTGATCACTTAAGTGTCTGTTCCTGACAGGGCTTTAGTTGGGGGTGGTGCTGTATCGCTTTCTGGGACTGAATGGCCCCCTCTTCAACCCAGTCTCTGAGGGCTCTTTGGGGCTATTCAGAATCTTTGTTTCTTTTGAAAAGCTCAAGGTGTAGGTTGGGTATGGTGGTATTAGCTGTCTTGAGGAGATGGAAGGAGCTGGCTCTTCAGCAGAAAAATGGCTGCTTAGTTTCAGAGGGTGCCGGATTCCTGGTTACCTCTCCCTGTCCTGCTCCCCTCCACAGCCTCTTCCCTGACTTCACAGATCTGCACCTCTACCTGCACCACAGCCTCGGGTGAGTGTAATTGAAAGGTCCTATGAACTGGGTTTAGCGAATAAAAGCAAGGACAGAACAGAGGCTAAACAACCACATGACTGTGAGTTTCTATCCCCCAGGCACCCTGTGGATTGGGCAGCTCTTCAGCCATCCTTTCTGAGTGCCTCATCTCACTGCTCTGGATTTACATCTAGATTCCCCAGCTGCCAGCAGCCCTGTGGATTTCCTTTCCACAGTCAGATGTTACACCTGTCCCCAAGGTACAAGGCCTTGGTGCAGTGCAGCTTCCTTCTGACCTTTATGGCCTGGTGGTCGTGCATCTCTCTCCAGCCCAGGTTCCCAATCCTAACATTCTTCAGGCATCCTCTGCCCTTTCAGGCTGAGAATTGTCTAACCAGCTGTGTCTAATTCACCAATTTGGGGTGTATGTATTGGATTTAGCTACTTCTTCTATCTGTTCTGGGACAATGCACAGAACGTGTCTGCCTATTTGGCTGCCATTTTCCCCTCATTATCCATAATTTTTCTTTTCCACTTCTCTGGGCATGTATCTTTTCTTGCCATACGTGTATGTCTTTTTCTTTCTTCCTTTCTTTCTTTCTTTCTTTCTTTCTTTCTTTCTTTCTTTCTTTCTTTCTTTCTTTCTTTCTTTCTTTCTTTCTTCCTTCCTTCCTTCCTTCCTTCCTTCCTTCCTTCCTTCCTTCCTTCCTTCCTTCCTTCCTTCCTTCCTTCCTTCCTTCCTTCCTTCCTTCCTTCCTTCCTTCCTTCCTTCCTTCCTTCCTTCCTTCCTTCCTTCCTTCCTTCCTTCCTTCCTTCCTTCCTTCCTTCCTTCCTTCCTTCCTTCCTTCCTTCCTTCCTTCCTTCCTTCCTTCCTTCCTTCCTTCCTTCCTTCCTTCCTTCCTTCCTTCCTTCCTTCCTTCCTTCCTTCCTTCCTTCCTTCCTTCCTTCCTTCCTTCCTTCCTTCCTTCCTTCCTTCCTTCCTTCCTTCCTTCCTTCCTTCCTTCCTTCCTTCCTTCCTTCCTTCCTTCCTTCCTTCCTTCCTTCCTTCCTTCCTTCCTTCCTTCCTTCCTTCCTTCCTTCCTTCCTTCCTTCCTTCCTTCCTTCCTTCCTTCCTTCCTTCCTTCCTTCCTTCCTTCCTTCCTTCCTTCCTTCCTTCCTTCCTTCCTTCCTTCCTTCCTTCCTTCCTTCCTTCCTTCCTTCCTTCCTTCCTTCCTTCCTTCCTTCCTTCCTTCCTTCCTTCCTTCCTTCCTTTCTTTCTTTTTCTTTCTTTCTTTCTTTCTTTCTTTCTTTCTTTCTTTCTTTCTTTCTTTCTTTCTTCTTTTTAAATTTAAATTCTTTATTGTTGAAAGTATTACATATGTCTCCCTTTCCCACCATTGACCTTCCCCCAGCTGCTCCCACCCCCAGCACATGCCCTCACCCCCTTGCTGTCTGTGTCCATTGGTTATGCTTATATGCATGCGTACAAGTCCTTTGGTTGATCTCTTATCCCGCCCCCCCTCCCCTGCCTTCCCTCTGAGGTTTGATGGTCTGTCCTTATCATTATTGTTCCTGCTTCCTCTCCATGCATGGTTGTTTTTATTATTTCATTTTAAAATTTATTTTTATTATTGTCACTGTTACAGATGTCACCATTTTCTCCCACTTTGCCCACCTTCACAGAGCCCTTGCCTCCCCCTTCCCTCTGGCCATCACCAGACTGTTGTCTGTGTCTATGCTTTATGCATATATGTTCTTTGGCTAATCTCTTCACCTTTTTTCTTCCAATTCATCCCTCCCCTCTCCCCTCTGACAGCCATCAGTGTGTTCCATGTATCCATGCTTCTGTTTCTATTTTGTCCCTCAGTTTACTTTGTTCAGTATATTATACATATACTAGTAAATGAGATCATATTATATTTGTATTTCTCTGACTGACTTATTTCACTTAGCCAATGATCTCCAGGTCTATCCATGCTGTCCTAAAAGGTAAGATTTCCTTCTTTTTTAGAGCTGCATAGTATTCCATTGTATAAATATATCACAAACTTTTATCCATTTATTTCTTGATGTGTACTTTTTTTTTCAGATCTTGTTTATTGTCTTGTTTTCTTCTCCATTCAGCTACTCTATGTCTTTTGATTGGAGCACTTAAGCCATTTACATTTAAAGTGATTACTGAAAGTTATGTATTTATTCCCATTTTGTTATTTTAATTCTATCAACTTTTCTTCTTCTTCTTCTTCTTCTTCTTCTTCTTCTTCTTCTTCTTCTTCTTCCAGGCCCTTTAAATTTTCTTGTAAATCGGGCTTGGTCATTACAAACTGCTTTAGCTTTTTCTTGTCTGGTAAGCACTTTATTTTTCTTTCAATTTTAAATGATAACCTTGGTGGGTAAAGTAGTCTTGGCTGTAGGTCCTCTCTTTTTATCACTTTTAATATTTTATGCAAATCTTCTCTGGATTGCAATGTGTCTGTTGAGAAATCAGCTGATAGTCAGTTTTATAGGAGCTACTTTGTAGGTAATTAACTGCTTTTCTCTTGTTGCTTTTGATTCTCTCTTTGTCTTTAAATTTTGCCATTTATTTATGATGTGTTCTATTGTAGGCCTCTTAGGGTTAATCTTGGGAATATAATTATAAAGAATAAAATAGTAATAAATATGTACCTATCAATAATCACTTTAAATGTATATTAGTTAAATGCTTCTATCAAAAAAAAATAGTGTAGCTGAATGGAAAAGAAAACAAGACCCATGTATATGCTACCTACAAGAACCTGACCTCAAAATGAAAGACGCACACAGACTGAAATTAAAGAGATGGTAAAAGATATTTCATGTGAATAGAAGTAAAAAAGCAAGGTAGGGTAGCAATGTTTTTATAATACAAAATAAACTTTAAAACAAAGACTATAGTAAGAGACAGAGTAGGACATTACATATTGATAAAGGTCCAACAAGAGGAAATAACATTTATGTGCAAGATATAGGAGCATCTAAGTATATAAAGTAAATATATTGATCTGAACAGATTGATTTCAACTAATAAAATTGAAGAAGTGATCAAAAGACTCCCAACAAACAAATGCCCTGGACCGGATGGCTTCACAGAGAAATTTTACCAAACATTCAAAGAAGAATTAATATCTATTGCCTTCAAACTATTCAAAAAATCAGAGGCCATCATTATCCTGATTCCAAAACCAGATTAAAGACACTACAAAGAAAAGAAATTATAGACCAATATCTCCAATGAGCAGTGATGCAAAAATCCTCAACAAAGTATTAGCAAACTGAATTCAACAATACATTAAAAATCATACATTATAATCAAGTGGGATTTATTCATGGGATGCAAAGTTGCTACAATATCTGAAAATCAATAAACACAATATGCCACATTAACAAAAAAAATGAGAAAAATCACATGATCATAACAATAGATGCAGAAAAAGCATTTGATAAAACACAGCACTCATTTATGAATTATAATAAAAAAAAACTTTGGAAAGTGGGAGTTGAGGGAATTTAACTCAACATAATAAAAGCCATGTATGACAAAACCACTGCTAACATCACACTAAATGGGGGAAAACTAAGTGTTTCCCTTAAGTTCAGGAACAAGACAGAGATGTCCACTTTCACCACTCTTATGCAACATAGTAATGGAAGTCTTAACCATAAAAATCAGACAAGAAGAAAGAAAATGTATCCTAATTGTAAAGAAAGAAGATAAACTGCCCTTATTTGCAGATAACATGATACTATATATAGAACACCCTAAAGATCCAAACAAAAAAAACTACTAGAACTGATAAATAAATTCAGTAATGTAGTAGGATACAAAATAAGTATTCAGAAACTTGTTGCAGTTTTATACACCAAAAATGAACTATCAGAAAGAGATATTAAGAAAACATTCCTTTAACACTTGCATATATATATATATACCTTGTAATACATCTATCCAAGGAGGTAAAAGACATGTACTTAGAAAATTATAACATATTAAAAAAGGAAATCAAAGAAGATACAATATGATTAAATGAAAGCATATTCCACACTCACAGAGAGGAAGAACAAACATTGCTTAAATGTCCATACTACTATAAGTATTCTATAAACTCAATGTAATTCTAATTAAAACACCAATGGCATATTTCACAGAACTAGAACTAATATTTCAAAAAATTATATGGAAGCACAGTAGATTCTGAGTAGCCATAGCAATCTTCAGAAAAAAGTACAAAGTCAGAGGTATCATGCTACAGGTTATTACAATTCACTACAAGATAGTAATCAAAACAAAATGGAGCTGGCATAAAAGCAGACACATTTATCAGTGGAACAGAATATAGAGCCCAGACATAAACCCACACCTATATGACCAATTAATAATTGACAAATAATGAAAAAAAATCTAATGGAATAAAGGCAGTTTATTTAATAAATAGTGTTGGGAACATTGAACAGATAGATACATGACAAAAATGAAACTAGACCACCTTCTTACACTATATACAAGAATACAGTAAAAAAAAGATTAAATATTTAAATATAAGCCTTGAAACCATAAACTCCTAGAACAAAACATAAGTGGTAAAATCTCTGACATTTCTTTTAGCAATATTTTTTTCTGACACATATCCTTGGGCAAAGGAAACAAGAGAAAAAGTAAACAAGTGGGACTGCATCAAACTAAAAATGTTTTCCACAACAAAGGAAAGTATTAACAAAACAAAAAGAAAACCTACTGAATGGGGAAAATATTCCCCAATGATGCATCTGATAAGGGGTTAATACCCCAAATTTCTAAAAACTCATACAACTCAACACCAAAAAAACAAACTAACAATCAAATTAAAATGTGGGTATAGGACCTGAAGAGACCTTCTCCAAAGAGGTCAATAGACATAAGATGCACAACTTTACTAATTATCAGAGAAATGCAAATTAAAACCAGAATTATATATCACTTCACACCTCTCAAAATGGCTATCATCAATAAATCTACCAAAAAAAAAAAATGCTGGTGAGGATGTGGATAAAAGGGAACTCTCATTCTTCACTCTTGGTAGGAATGCAGACTCGAGCCCTTACTATAGAAAACAGTGTGAAGCTTCCTTTTGGTTCTAAAGCCAAGAAATCCAAAACACTAATTTGAAAAAAATATATTTACCCTATGTTAATTGCGGTGTTATTTACAATAGTCAAGATACTGAAGTAATCCAAGTGCCCATCAATAGACCAGTGATCAAAGAAGCTGTGGCACATACATAATATGGAATATTACTTGGTCATACAAGAGAATCAAATCTTACCTTTTGCAACACTATAGAACAGCAGTTTTCAACCTGTGGGTCACAACCCCTTTGGGGGTCGAACGACCCTTTCACAGGGGTCGCCTAAGACCATCGGAAAACACATATATAATTACATATTTTTTGTGTGATTAATCACTATGCTTTAATTATGTTCAATTTGTAACAATGAAAATACATCCTGCATATCAGATATTTACATTATGATTCATAACAGTAGCAAGATTACAGTTATGAAGTAGCAACGAAAATAATTTTATGGTTGGGGGTCACCACAACATGAGGAACTGTATTAAAGGGTCGTGGCATTAGGAAGGTTGAGAACCATTGCTATAGAGGATCCTAGAGGTTAATATGCTAAGTGAAATAAGCCACACAGAGAAAGACAAATGCCATATATTTTCACTATATGTGGAATTTTAAAAAACAAGAAGTGGACAAACAAAACAAAAGCAGAGGCATAGAAACAGAAAACAAACTGATGGGTGTCAGGAGGTAGAGTTTGGGGAGAGGGTATCAATGAAAAAGGTGAAAAGGAAAAAAAAAGAGTTGAGGCCAGGAGGTAGATCTAAGGCACTCTTTTCCCAACAACAAAAACAAAGAGCCTAGTGTCTTATGTGCATGTGCTATAAAATTTAAATAAGTAAATAAATAGTGTAAGAACTTTTAGAACATGTCTGTTAATATTTTGTTTCCTCATTTATATTGTACTTTAGATTCCATATATAAGTGAAATCACATAGTATTTATTATTTCACTTATTATAACACCCTCTAGGTTCATCCATATTGTTGCAAAAGGCAATATTTTATTGATGGGTAATATTTTTTATATGTAAATCACAT
>NW_005368608.1:49035-53406 GCF_000412655.1 Myotis brandtii | reverse complement strand
CATCCACTGATGGACACCTAGGTTGCTTCTGTGTCTTGGCTATTGTACATAATTTTGTAATGCATGTGTGCATACATTTTTTCAAATTAATGATTTAATTTTCTTTGGATAAATACCCAGAAGTGGAATTTCTGGATCATATGGTTGTTCAAGTTTTCATTTTAGAGGAATCTCCATACTGATTTCCATAGTGGATGCACCAATTTACAGTGGTACCAACAGCACATGAGGGTTTCCTTTCTCCACATCTTGGCTAACATTTTTAGTTGTTGACTCTCTGATAATAGCCATTCTGATAGGTTTGAAGGTATCTCATTACAGTTTTTGGAAAAGTGTCCACTCATGTCCCCTGCCCCATTTTTAAATATAAGTTATTATATGAGAAAAAATACTTTTATTAAAGCAATATAATATTCTGGATTAAATTATTTAAAAAAAAACATGAAACAAAAACAACATCTATATATATATAAAAGCCTAAATGACCGTTTGACCAGTAGCTATGATGAGCACTGACCACCAGGGGGCAGACACTCAATGCACAGGCATGGAAACATGGAACAGACTGATGAATCTCAGAGGAGAAGAGGAGAGGGAAGGGCGTGAAGAGATTAACCAAAGATCTTACATGCATTCTAGGAGCCTGGTGCATGAATTCATTCACCCATGGGGTACCTCAGCCTGTCCTACAGGGATTGGGCCAAAACCGGCCTGGTGCATGGGTTCATCCATCAGTGGTGGGGTCCCTCGGCCTGGCCTGCGGGGATCAGGTTGAAACTGGCAGTCCGACATCCCCGAAGTGTTCCAGATTGCGAGGGGGTTCAGGCCAGGCCAAGGGACTTCACCAGTGAACGAATCCATGCACTGGGCCTCTAGTATTAGTAGAAATGTGGTGAAATCTAAATAATGTTCATATTTTACATAATAAAGCTGCATCAATGTTAATTCTTAGTTGTGGCAAATTTTCCATGATTATATAAGATGTTAACATTAAGGGGATCTGGGGGGAGTATATACACAATCCTCTATATTAAGTTCACAACTTTTCTACATATATAAAATTGTCCCAAAATATAAAATAAAATAAAAAAGTATTGCAGGATAATTGATTATCCATTTGCAAAAATAACTGAAAATTAAATCAGACCTCTACATCACCCATAAAAGTCAATTCCAGGTGAATTATTAATCTAAATATAAATTGAGAAAGAAAGTCACAGTGATATAGACAGAGAGAAATAAAGCTTTTAGAAGATAAGAGAATATTTTTAATACCTCAAAGAAGCAATAATTCTTAATCAATATAGCAAAAAATAAAAATGAACAGATAAATAAAATGTATTAAAGAAGGAAATCAAAACATTATGAACTTCTATTTATAAAGAGACATTATTAAGAATATGAAAAGATAAATCTAGGGTAAAACAATGTATGTGCAACATGTAAAACTGTAATGATTTATTATCTACAATATATGAATCTATATATATAAAAGACTAATATGCTAAGTGTCCAACCATCCAACTGGTCGCTATGATGTGCACTGATCACCAGGGGGCAGAAGCTCAACACAGTTGCTGCTGTGTTTCACACAGAGAAACGGCACCATGAACCTGGCACCCAGAAAGCAACACTCTGCTTCCCCCAGTTGGGACACGGCCCCACCACCACCCCTGAGCGACAGCCCACCAAATTGCAGCCAATGCTGCTGAGACCCCATAGTGCAAAATTCAGCCCACAGCCCAGCCCAGCCCGAAACGGTGGCTGTGGGCACCGGGTAATGATGTCACGTAGCAACACCTGGCTTCCTTTCCCTAGCAATGACTAGCCTCCTTGCAGTTTCTTCAGCCTGGGATCATGACTTGCTTTATAGCCAGGTGCAAACATTCACAGTTTAACCTAATGTCTGTGAAGTGTTTTCCTGTGACTCATCTCATTTGATCCTCACAGAAGTCCTGGAGTAGGTAGATAGGAGACTTGGTGGAATCCTATTTTCTTTTCATTAGCTGGAAAATGGAGATTTAGAAAGCTTATAAACTTGACCCGACTGAAAAGAAGTAAGAAATGGTGAACTTTGAAAATGACTTCAGGTTTCTCACTGTGCAGAATATAGACAAACACTGCTGCAGTTCAATATTTTACCCTTAGATCTCCCTGCATGATCTACAATAATAATCTTAGTGTTGATATTTACTGCTGTGTTGCTGACAATTACCTGAAAGAGAAGTTGGGGTGTTTTACTGGGCTAGAAAAAGTTTAGCTAAATCAGAAAGCAGGTCTAATTAAGCAAGTTTATCTATATATATATAAAGCTCTCGCTGGCACCAATAGCATGTGTGTATTTCAATCTGTAATTGTTGATCATGACTTTGGTTGACACTTTTATTATAGAGAAAGGGCGGATAGCAATATTAAAATATTTCTTCTAATTAATTTCCTTTCAATGTGCATGAATAATGCACTGGGCCTCTAGTCAGAAATAAAAGATAAACAATCCATTCTAAAAATTGGGCTGAACAGTTGAACAGGTATTTCATAAAATTGTACTAGTAAATCCAAAGGGTCAAAATATATATGGTGTTCAATAACACTAGTAATCAAGAAAATACAAATATACAACAGTAGGATGTCACTATGTACCCACTTTAATTTTTTTGGCAAAAAATTAAAGATGTTGGCATGATCTATGAACAACTGGAACTCTGGCACACTTCTAATTATTGTATAAACTGGTATAATTGATTTCAACAATAGTTGGTAACTAGTAGAGTTGAAGATATGCATGCCCTATAATTTAGCTATTCTCACTTTCAGGTACATAGGTAAAGCTAAAATACAAAACATATAATATATATATTATATATTATATATATAATTGGCTAATCAGGGTGATATGCAAATTAACCGCCAACAAAGATGGCGGCTAATTTGCATACTGCAGGCAGGGTAGGACAGCTGCAAGCTGCCATCCAGGCCCCCCTGTGCGTAGGGGGCGGGCGGGGGCTGGGGCAAAGACAAGTGGTGCTGATCGCTTCGCCCTAGCCCTCACCGGCCCACCAGAGACAGGGGGCCCACTCCCATGTGTGACCTGGGGGTGGGGGGGGGGATCAGCAGCATGGCTTGCCTTAGCTTGAGCCCCGTCCCCCCACCGGGAGCCAGCCAGCCGAGGGCCAGGAAGGTGGGACGCAACCCTGGAGCACTGGAGCCACCCAGGCTCTCCCTGCCTCCCGCGCTTCATGAATGGCAAGTTTCCATGGAGGCAGCAGCTATGGGATGCAGAGCAGGAGACAGGGGAGCAGGCCAAGCTCGGCTGGGGCTCGGGCTTGATGGAGGGCACCAGCGCGGAGGAGATCTCCCCAGCGGGTGGTGGCTCCCCCTGCCACCGGGGAGATCTCCTCCATGCCCGTGCCCTCTGTGGAGTCCGAGCTGCACTCGGCCGCTCCCCTGTTTCCTGCTCTGCGTCCTGAAGCCGCCTCCACGGAAACTTGCCATTCATGAAGCCTGAGTGGTGGGGAGGAGGAGGCACCTAAGAAGTCCCGGGCCTCCGGGCGGCGGGAGCTGGGAACTTTGTGCCAGGGCGCTCCTGACATGGCCATGGCAGAGGGGAGCTGGGACTCTGGCCACTGCCGCCACCGCCCCTCAGCTGGCTCTGGGTGCTTGGTGCACTGGCTACTGCTGCTGCTTTGGCTGGTGGAAGCTCCGCTGCTGCTTGGGGTCCAGGCGCAGGTGGCAGGCCAGGGGCCTGGGCCAGATCAGCAGCCCCTGCCGCTGCCGCCTCAGCAGCAACAGAATGGGCAGCAATACAGTGGTGAGCAGGGCCTGAGCCCCGCCCGCAAGCCGGGGACATGGGGCCCTCTCCGATAGATAGAGAGAGAGAGAGAGAGAGAGAGGCAGAATTTGGCACCCCACATCCCTCCCTGATCAACCACTCCGATTCCAAGCCAGCGAGGGCTGCCTTCAGGCCACAGCTCCAGGTCCCTCACCCCCACCCCAGGCCCGAGAGCACAGTGCTGGGCAGGGGCACCCAGGGGTTCAGGAATGCAGCACGAGGGGCCGGCAGGAGGTTGGGGGGGGGCTATGTTTACAGCACCAATTTCCCCACTTCTGCCCTGGCCTGCATCCCTCCTCCTTCCCGTCAGAGGCCCAGCTCCTGCCTACATGCTTGCTGGGCAGGCCCAAGTGCACTGGGGAGTGAGCCATGGTGATTGGGATGGCCGCTTCCTGGGAGGGGACGGCCAGACCACAGGGATTCATGAAGGCTATGAGGCCCGTGGGGCATGCGCAGCCCTCGGGCGGCAGGAGTGGCCGGCCTAGCCCAGTCTGGCTTCAGTGGGGCCAGTGGGAGCCCGAGGCCACCCCAACCCCCACAGG
>NW_005368608.1:41514-48359 GCF_000412655.1 Myotis brandtii | reverse complement strand
AGGGGCCCGGAGGAAGGGAGGACAATTGAAGAAAACCATGTCTAGACTTTCCCCAGCCCTCTCCTTCTTTCTGCTGCCTACAAGAGCCCCAGGCCCGGCCACAGTTCTGTCTCCACCTTTTAGTCCCCTATTCTCCAACCACAGAGGAAAGAAATAAGGAAGGAGTCTGTGCTGCCTTCAGAAAGTATATATATACCTGATCAGCCAGTTGCCTTCCTCAGAGGGAGGCCAGACTTCGGCTTCGGCCCGCTCCTCACAGGGACATCAGTAGGACATCCTGT
This sequence comes from Myotis brandtii, assembly GCF_000412655.1. Taxonomy (NCBI): domain Eukaryota; kingdom Metazoa; phylum Chordata; class Mammalia; order Chiroptera; family Vespertilionidae; genus Myotis; species Myotis brandtii. The sequence continues at coordinate 48,078 of NW_005368608.1, read as the reverse complement.
GAGGGCTCCCAGACTGTTAGAGGGGGCAGGCTGGGCTGAGGGATGCCTCCCGAGTGCACAAATTTTTGTGCACTGGGCCACTAGTATATATATAATATATGATAGATACATATGATCTATCTATATCTACATCTATATCTGGGGCTCATACAGGAGAATGGGTGATTTTTATTTGCGTGGAATTAAATCCCTACATGTCTAAAGTCCCATTTCCTTTAGTACAGTCATAGAAGTATATCTGGGGTTTCAGTAAAGCTAGAAGCAAAGCCAGTGTTAAGAGTTTCCTTTCTATGTTGGAGCTGGGTCCAGTTCAGCATCAGGTTATTTATGGTCCATTAGTCCATTGTATGTGGGGTCCACATAGCTGTGGGCCATGTGGGCAAATGCAGGGAAGCAGGAGCAAAGAGCCCCACAAGCCCAGACTCACAGAAATCCCAAGAGAGTCAAGAGGTTAAGAACATAAGAGAATTGATTTGTTCAGGGAATTTAGTATTCTAAATCTTTGTGGGCTTGCAGTGGCCATGTCCATTCTGGCCATATCTCTCTGTCCCCAGGTGTGATTGACAATAAAGTGTCTTCCCAATGTCATTCCAAATTTACTGGACATGCATGTATCTTTCCTTTATCCAGTCCCCTTCCCCCAACGTTTTGCTGGGAACATGCCTATAATGTCTGGACTTCCCTTTGCTCCTTTCCTATTATTATTAATGAATTAATTACAATGGTATCATAGCAATGTTCTATTTCTTCATGAGGATGGTGATTACACAGATGCTTATTTCCTGGTTATTCATCATTAAGCTGTACATTTGTATTTCATGTACTTGTTAAATGTGTGCCATATTTCACAACTAAGAATGTATCCTAAATGACTAAGAATAATTGGATATACTTACTATAAAGTTCAAGGCCTTACTGTTTTAGTCATTTTTCAAAAGACTGAATGAATTGAACATTAATAAAGCAAAATTCTAAAAAAAAAAATACCAGAAAGGTGTTTTTCATCTTTATAGAATAATCATAAGGAGGTTTAAAGTAAATACTTCAAGGTTTGGGATGATTTAAATAGCATTTTTATTTGTCTGGTTTATAGAAATATTTAATGAAATGTGTTTACATCTAGTTAGCAGATTCAGCTTTCACAAAGAATTACCATTTCTAATTATATAAAAAAGTATTTAAATTGTGTTTTCCTTTCATTAACTACAAGGAAGTACTTAAAAAATAAATCCAAACACAGGCAAAAATAAATTTTCAAGTATGTATTTAGTCTCCATTTTTCTACACAATAACTTAGTTTTGCATGTATTCTACTTTTATTCAAGTAGTATTTTTAAATATATTTCTATACTTGCATAATTCTTATAACATTTGAATTTTGTTGTCATGGAAACTCAAAGCTTATTGATATAATTCAATAGTGCTGATTAGTGAGAAAAATATTTTGACACCCTGTTATTTGCATCTTTGAATTTGGTATGCACAACAAAAGCATTTATGTAAAGTCAAAGGCATAGCACAGAAGTCATATTTAACTTTATTAGACTTTTAAGTCTTTTGTAAATCTAAGGGATAAAATATGATATCCAGTTGTGAATTTGTTGTATTCCTGTCATAGTAAGGGAGGTTGAATATCTTTCCACTATATTTTTTTATAATTTATATTTATTTTTCTCTTAACTTTATATTTTTAAATATTTAAAATATTTTTTCTATTAATTGCATCAGCATTTGCTATATTAATTCCTAATCTAAATCACTTATAGTGAATATTTCACCCAGTTTGTCATTTTGCTATTACCTTTGCATTCATTGTATTTTTATTTTGTTTAACGATAATTTTTAATTTTTATGTGAGCAAATGTGTAAATAGTATACAATTAAATAATTTTATAAATCTGATCCTTTAAAAATCCTAATTCATAGCATTTTTTTTTCAAAGAAAATGTATTTGGGCTTAAATATATCATCAAATTTCATTGTCTCTGGTTCAGGCAGTATATCTTTAACTTTAGCCACATACTCTTCATGTTTCCCTTTGAAGTTATTTTTTTTTATAATTTGGTAAATATATACCACTTTTTTGTTTATTGGGGTTATCTATAATGTATTTAAACAAAATAGGTATTGCTTTTTTAAAATTATATATTAATTTTCAAACTGAAGCACCATCAATAGACTTTATTTTGAAAATTAGTTCATTTAAGCTTCCTTTGTGCCCCTTTCCTCCAGTTCTCAAATTGTGTTGATAAGCTCCGAGATTTTTTCTTATCTTATTTAATGATTATTTTACAACTATAGGCCCAGTGCACGAAATTTGTGCAAGGGGGGTGTTCCTCAGACCGGCCTGCACCCTCTCCAATCTGGGACCCCTTGGGGGATGTCCGACTACCGGTTTAGGCCCGATTCCACAATCCGGGACTGCTGGCTCCTAACTGCTCCCCTGACGGCCTGATTGATACCTAACTGCTCCCTGCTGGCCCGATCGCCCCCCAAGTGCCCTGCCCTGCAGGCCTGATCACCCCCAATTGCTCTCCCCTACTGGCCTCGTCTCCCCTATCTGCCCTCCCCTGATGGCCTGGTCGCCCCTAACTGCACTGCCCTGCCAGCCTGTTTGCCCCCAACTGCCCTCCCCTGCTGGCCATCTTGTGGCGGCCATCCTGTGGCAATGTCATGGCAGCCATCTTGTGGTGGCCATCTTGTGACTATGTGGGAGCAGCCATCTTGTGGCAGCCATCTTGTGACAATGTGGGGTGGCCATCTTTGTGGTGGCCATCTTGTGGTGACGTGGGGGCGGCCATGTTGTGACGAAGTCACAGTGGCCATCTGGTGATGATGTCGCACGACGCCAACTAGGCTTTTATTATATAGGATTATAGGACATTTATTTCAATGTTAAGCATCTACATTATTTTCTATAATCTTTCTTCCTACACTTAAAGTTATTTAATAATAATTACTAACATGTTATGCTATAGCTTTCCCATTATTTTAGGGCCTGGGGTCTTCATAATTAAGCTCAGAGAGTCAGTTGTTAATATATGCAAATTAGAGGCCAAATGCACGAAATTCATGCAAGGGGTTCGGCCCTTGCAGTCCTGGTTTTGTCTGGAAGGTCATCTGGAAGGATATCTGGAATGTTGTTCGGCTGTCCGGTGTAATTAGCATATTATGCTTTTATTATTATAGATTTGTTGAGATTCCTAGAAACTGACTTTTGCTAGCCAAATTCACAAAACCAGAATGCTGGTGTAAACTATTCTAAGAAAAGTATCAATGATACAGAATATTTTTTTTATTCTAGTTTTCATTCTCTTTTGTAGATAAATCTACATGAGAGAACTTTTGTGAGCTAAAAGTTACTTGATGTGCTTCAGTTCTAATCACCAAAAGTATTTCAGTGCATTTGATGGCTGAGAATCTACTGTACCTGCGTCTATCATCTTTGTACATATATCTGAGAAAATGGTCTTTCTTTCTAGTCATGGTTGGATGGTCTCTGCCAATATTTTCCTCACTCTTTTCTGTGACTGACACCTTCTAACTGACACATTCTTGCATAAGATATTCCTTTTCATCAGGGTACATTTAAATCCTGAGTTAGAGATTATCCTGTCTTCTTAAGGTAATTAGTAATTTCTGCTATGTATTCCATTAGAGATTTTAAAAAATTGTCTGAAAGAACAAACCATTTAATTATTTCTTAGGCGGGCACCCTCAATGTTTCCCTCATATAATGTTAGAGTTGCCCATTAAGGACATAATTTATTTTAATATAAACAAAGATTTTGTAAATGTGAGTTGAATACTGATAAAAGTGAATTGGTGCTGGTGAAAATAATTATACATTTATACCCTCATAAAATAGATTGTTTTTTTCTAAAATATTTGTCTTAAAGAACACAGCTCATTAACCATTTCATCCATTCATAATCAATGGAAAATTATACTAGTGGTCACAGACTAAATACTTTTAATTTGATACTTTTGATATGCATTATCTGTCCAACATAGTCTTAAATACTCTATTATGTTTACAAAATACATGTTTATTTTACCTGCCTGATCCTTGAAGACATTAAAATGTGAAGCCTCTACTGGAACATGACTATTACTGAAGTAAAAGCTGTGCCTAACATTTCACTAAATTCAAGCAGTATTTTTCACTGAATTTAATAAAAACAGGGTATCAATTAGGGTGCAGTCAGGGAAACAGATAGCAAGTTAGGAATTTCAAACATCAGGGATTGTATTCAGAAATGTCACCAAAAGTATTAAAATGGCTAGAGAAACAAAAGAGAAAAGAGTTTTTGAAGGGACAAAAAAGGAGAAGGGATAGTACCCAGAAGTCATGAAAGTGGTAAAGGACCTGGATGGGTTTCTCTGAGCATGCATCTGCTGCTGTACTGCTTGACACTCTGCCAGCTCCCAGAAACTGCAGCTAGGACTCTTTGACAACATGTGCTCTCTCTTCACAGGCTGTTGTAATCTGCAGTTGCCCTCTTCCTTGTTGCTGCTCCATCAACTATCAAACTACCTTGGCTGTTGAGAATCCAAAGTAGAAAGCTTCTCTCTCCTTAACTCTTTGTCTTCCCAATAGCATCTCCTACTGGCAAAACCAATATAACTTGACAATTTATCTGTGTTCAGTAGGATAGAACATAGAAGGGAGGGTGTGAAATTCGAGACCACAGATAAATCACCAGCAAAGTTTCAATGTAGACAGGTAAGAATAAAGGGGAAAAAAGGTTCAAACGAAGCATCAGTATTAAGGAGTTAACCTATTATCTGTATTTCATTGATATGGGTTGTCTCACCATGCCATACATTAATTAGAATAATTAATCTATAGTTTTATATTTAAAAGATATGCTTAAATATGACTTTCATATAAAAGAATATTCTGATGTATTTAAATTTCCAAGCTAATAATTAATGATGAAATAACAATTTATATAAATTGAATATCTATAATAGTGAAGGGGAAATAAGGGTGGTTAAAATTTGGTTTTACTTATGGACATAAATTCAAGGTCAGCTATACTTAAAAATGCTGTTTACATGAATTTCCTAAGACTCTGGTAAAACTAGGACTATAATTAATGTCAGAAATATTCTGGCAGTAGTTGACAAAGTTTAGTTAGGTGACAGATTAAAAATTCAGCTTCAGTATGACTCTTGCTCTTTTGCTATCTGAATGGGCTATTTAGATTGCAAATGTGATCATCTTCCCAAATCTAAAAAATTGCAATGTACATACATCACTTATAGGTAGGATTTTGACCCCTACACATTTCTCCCATTTAGTAGAGTATACATGTACAGTCGGAACCTATACTTAGTAACTTGTTGATATTCTTCAGAATATTTGTAGTAAACACTCCCATAATGTCCTTGTGTCTCAGATCCACTCATTGCTAAATAAAAACAGTGACAACAATAAAACCTTTTATCTTTCTGTTTCAGGGATACATAGGTTAAAAGAAGTATCATGATAAATAGAAAGTAATTCACCATGACAAAACCATGCCTTGCATAACTTTGCCTCCAGAAACTTTTCTGTTCCTGGTCATAATTAGTCACTCTGGGTCAAGAAGAAAAGTAAGTTCCTCAGGTTCTCCTTGAGCTAGGAAAAAGAGTAATTTATGAAAAATGTTATCTAGAAATACCCCCTCTACCACCTCTAAAAATAAGTGAAATGGTTTTGTGTTTTGGATAAGCTGTGACTTTCCTGTGACCTTCCTGATTTCCTTCTTCTCCTGTAGCTCAACTATACAGTTTACATTAGTTAGTTACTTAAAATATTTCAAGTCTTTTTATACATCTTTACTCTTATTCATATTGGTTATGTGTAATATTTAAAAAGGGCCTATTGTCTAAGGCTTTATTTATGTTTTAATTCTTGCTACCAATAAGGAACTTTTGCTGGCATGAACTTGAATTTCAGAAACTCATTTATATACTTCTGGATTTCATTATGAAAGAAGTTCAACAACAGAAATAAATTTTGTGTCAGCTACTTTTTCTTTGATTAGTTCCAGGTTATTCTTGATTTTCATAATTAAATCAAAGTAATAACAATGTTCATCTACTTTTTCTAAGTTATTTCCTATGGTCTTGAATTCAAAAGTGTTTTTTTTTAATTTCATCATATGATGATAATGTAATTACAATGAGTGTTGTAATTGAAATTCATAATATAATTTTTATGGCATACTGTTTTTTAGTCTTTACAAAAATTTGCTAAAGCAAACAAAAATTTTACAGAAGAATTAAATGCATATTTCTGCTCACCCACAGGAAAAAAATAAAACAAGAAAAAAAAGTAAAAAGGAAAGAAAGAAAGAAAGAAAGAAAGAAAGAAAGAAAGAAGAAAGAAAGAACCATCTGAAATAATAAAGATCTGAGACTTAGGGAAATTAAATAGAAATAGGTTCAACTTTTCTGCTATAATAGCTAAACAAATATCTCTATTGTAACTTACAAAGATTATATGTTGGTATTAAATACAAGCAAAATAACAGAGACAAAGTTTAATAAACTTTTAAAATTTGTATTGTTAGA
>NW_005368608.1:32315-41479 GCF_000412655.1 Myotis brandtii | reverse complement strand
CTGCTTCCATTGAATATGAATGTATATCCTGGGGTCATGCACATTAAACCCAGTCTTTCACTTTGGCTTGATCTGTAATCCCAGTAATGAGAATTTATGCTTAGGAGGATCACCTGAAGGCCTTAAAACATCCTTGATAATTTCAAGGAAGGTTAAGTTATGTTGATTGGAATGTACTTAGGAAAAAGTGTGACCTCTCACACATTTTACATTTTAAGCAAAGTTTGCTGCTTTTATTCATTAAAGAAGTGATACATATTTATTAGTGAAAATTGGAGAAACACAGCAAGTAAGATAAAAATCCCACCAGCAATCCTACCACACAGGAAAATTTACTTCTGGAATTTTAGTGTCTTTCCTGCCAGTATTTTTAATATGTTTGGGTATTTTTGTTATTGTTCCTCATCTGTTTGTTTATATTTTTGTTTCTGTAATTGTAATCATAAGGTATAAACATCTTAATCCTGCCTTATATTTTTCAAGTTATTACATTTTATAAAAATAATTTTCATAATTGAATAATACTAAATTGACTAGTTGACTGGTTTGCTCATTGATTAGTTCACTTTGTCAATTGCTTGATATTTAGGCTATTTCCATAATTTTTCTTGTGAAAGTATGGTAGTTGATATATTTGTAGATGTAACTTTTACTATAAGTTGCTGAAGACAAATCCTCAGAAGAAAAACCTGTTTGTTATGACCTCAGAAATTTTAGAGAGCATATATAATTTTTTCTGATAAATTCTGAGTGAATTAAAAAACTCAGAAACACCAATAAGAAAGGATATGTGCACCCCTATGTTCATAGCAGCACAATTTATAATAGCTAAGATTTGGAAACAACCTAAATGCCCTTCAGCAGATGAGTGGATGAGAAAACTGTGGTACATCTACACAAAGGAATACTAGGCTGCTGTAAAAAAGAAGTAATTCTTACCATTTCCAACAACTTGAGTGGAACTGGACAGCATTATACTAAGCGAAATAAGTCAGTCAGAGAAAGATAAATATCACATGATCTCACTCATTTGTGGAATATAATGAACAACATAAACCGATGAACAAAAATAGAACCAGAGCCATAAAAGCATCGAACAGACTGTCTGATCAGGATTTAATCTCCAAAAGTCATAGGGAACTCATATAACTTAACAAAAGGAAGATAAATAATCCAATCAAAAAATGGGCAAAGTACCTAAATAGATACTTCTCCAAAGTGGACATACAGAAGGCCAAGAAACATATGAAAAAATGCCTAAAGTCACTAATCATCTGAGAGATGCAAATCAAAATGACAATGAGGTACCATCTCACACCTGTCAGAATGGCAGTCATCAAAAACTCCACAAATGATGAGTGTTAGGGAGGATGTGGAGAAAAAGAAACTCTTGTGCACTGCTGATGGGAATGCAGACTGGTGCAGCCACTGTGGAAAACAGTATGGAGTTTCCTCAAAAACTTAAAAATGGAACTCTCATTTGACCCAGTAATCCCACTTCTAGGAATATATCCCAAGAAACTAGAAACACCAATCAGAAAGGATATATGCACCCATATGTTCATAGCAGCACAATTTACAATAGCTAAGATTTGGAAACAGCCTAAGTGCCCATCAGCAGATGAATGGATTGAAAACCAGTGGTACATCTACACAATGGAATACTATGCTGCTCTAAAAAAAACACAGCTCTTACCATTTACAACAGCTTGGATGGACCTGGAGAGAAGGATAAGTATCACATGATCTCACTAATTTGTGGAATACAATGAACAATGTAAACTGATGAACAAAATAGATTCAGAGACATAGAAACATTGAACATACCTCAGAGAGAAGACAGAGGAGGTTGGGAGGGGACTAAGATATCAACCAAAGGACTTATAAGCATGCCAATGGACACAGACAGTAGGGGGGTGAGGGCATGTCCTGGAGGGTAGGAGTGGCTGGGTAGAGGTTAATGGGGGAAAAAAAGGAGACATATACACTGAGTGACCAGATTATTATGACCACCTGACGTTTGTAGGCAAATTACCTATAATTTTGCGCTAAAGTTGCTAGAGGGCCAGACCATTATAAATAGGGAAGCAGGTTGTTTACTACGACAGTAGAAGTGAATTTTTTCTGAAGATATGGGTAAACAATGCGATTTAACAACCTTTGAATGTGGGAGATATATATATATATTCTCCAGATTATTATGACCACCCCATCAGTACTCGAGTATCAGCAAAACAGCCGAAGGCCTGTTCGAACACCTTTGCTGTCTGCAGTTACCAAGATAAAACGTCTCCAATTCGTACAGGAACACAAGGATTGGACAGTCGAGCATTGGAAAAAAGTCATGTGGTCCAATGAATCACGTTTCCAGTTACATCATGCAGATGGCAGAATGAGAATTTGGCGGAAGCAGCATGAAAGCATGCACCCCATATGCATGGGTACAACCCTTCAAGCTGGTGGGGGCAGTGTTATGGTTTGGGGCATGTTTTCCTGGCATGATTTGGGCCCTTTAATTCGTGTGGAACAATGTCTGAATAGCACAACATACCTAAGTATCGTTGCTGATCAAGTTCATCCTATCATGTTGATGGCGTATCCCAATGGAGATGGCTTCTTCCAACAAGACAATGCGCCATGCCACGGTGCTCGTATTGTGCAGGAGTGCTTTCAAGAACATGAGGGAGACTTTACCTTGCTTAGGTGGCCCCCACAATCACCAGATCTCAATCCAATTAAGCATTTGTGGGACGAAGTTAATAGAGCCATCAGGCAGCTGGTTCCACAACCATCAAATCTCACAGAACTGGACAGTGCTATTCATCAGGCATGGTGTCAGATTCCTCGCATCACCTTTCAACATCTCGTGGAGTCAATGCCAAGAAGAATCGCCGCAGTATTGAAGGCAAAAGGTGGCCCAACGAAGTACTGACGGGGTGCTCCTAATAATCTGGCCACTCAGTGTATATATATGTATCCCACGTTCAAAGGCTGTTGAATCGCGTTGTTTACCCATATCTTCAGAAAAAAAATCACTTCTACTATTGTGGTAAACAACCTGCTTCCCTATTTGTAATGGTCTGGCCCTCTAGCAACTTCAGTGCGAAATTATAGCAAATTTGCTTACAAATGTCAGGTGGTCATAATAATCTAGCCACTCAGTGTATACTTTCAACAATAAATGATTTAAATTAAAAATAAAAAGCTGTGGTACATTTACACAATGGAATACTACACAACTGTAAAAAAGGAGAAACTTGCCCTAGCTGTTTTGGCTCAGTGGATATAGTGCCAGCCTGCAGGCTGAAGGGTCTCAGGTTTGATTCTGGGCAAGGGCACATGCCTGGGTTTTGGGCACTATGCCTAGTGGGGGGAGTGCAGGAGACAGCTGATCAATGATTCTCATCATTGATGTTTCTATTTCTCTCTCCCTCTCCTTTCCTCTCTGATATTAATAAATATATATTTAAACAAAGAAGAAACTCTTACCATTTGCAATGGCATGGATGGACCTGGAGAGTATTATGCTAGACAAAATAATCCAGTCAGAGAAAGATAAATATCACATGCTCTCACTCATATTTGGAATCTCATGAACAAAATAAACTGAAGAAGAAAATAGATCCAGAGGCATAGAAGCATGGAACAGACTAAGGAATTTCAGAGGGAAGGCAGGGATGAGGAGTGGGGGGAGTTATTAACTGGCAAACTTACAAGCATATATCCATATCTCATGGACACAGACAATAGTGTGATGAAAGCTTGGGAGCGGCGGGTACAGGGTGGAAGGCATCAATGGAGAAAAACAAAACAAAACACACACACAACAAAGGGGACATCTGTAATACTTTCAACAATATAAATTAAAACTAACTAAATAAATACTTTAAAGATGTAAGACCTGATAGCATAAAATTGTTAGAAGAAAACAGAGGAAAAAACTTACTGATATTGGTCAGGACAACTTTTTTTTTTATATGATTCTATCATAAGCAATCAGAGCAAAATAGACAAATGGGATTACATTTGCATCAAACTAAAAAACTTTTGCACAACAATTAAAGCAATCATAAAATTGAATAGACAACCTATGGAATGGGAGAAATCATTTGTAAGCCATACATATGATAAGGGATAAATATAAAAATTATATAATTCAGTTAACTCAATTAAAAGAAAACAAATAACCTGATTAAAAAATGGGCGAAGGAACTAAATAGATATTTCTCCAAAGAATATTTACAAATGGACAACAGATATATGAAAAGGTGCTCAACATCACTTATCATTAGGGAAATACAAATCAAAACCACAATGAGATATCACCTCAAAACTGTTAGAATGGCTACAATAAAAAAAGAAAAAATAATAATGCTTGGATAGGATATGGAGTAAAGGTTACCCTTATACACTGTTGGTGGCAATGGTAACTGGTACAGGCACTATGGAAAACTGTATGAAGATGCCACAAAAATATTTTTTTTAAATATATTTTATTGATTTTTTACAGAGAGGAAGGGAGAGGGATAGAGAGTTAGAAACATTGATGAGAGAGAAACATCAACCAGCTGCCTCCTGCACACTCCCTACTGGGGATGTGCCCGCAACCAAAGTACATGCCCTTGACTGGAATCAAACCTGGGACCTTTCAGTCTGCAGGCTGACGCTCTATCCACTGAGCCAAACCGGGTAGGGCACCACAAAAATATTAAAAGTAGAACTACCATACAATCAAGTGGTCCCATTTCTGAGGAAATATATAAAGGAAACAAAATCATGATCTAAAGAGATATTTGCACTTCACTGTTCACAGCAGCATTATTCACAGCTAGAGGCCCAGTGCACAAAAATTTGTGCACTCGAGAGGGGGGTCCCTCAGCCTGGCCTGTGCCCTCTTTCAGTCTGGGACCCCTTGGGGGATGACCACCTGATGGCTTAGGGCCGCTCCCCAGGGGATTGGGCCTAAGCTGGCAGTCAGACATCCCTCTGGCAGCCCGGGAGCCCTCGGGGGATGTCCACTTGCTAGCGGGGAACAGGCCTAAGTTACAGTCTGACATCCTTAGTGCTGCTGAGGAGGCGGGAGAGGCTCCCACTACCACCGCTGTACTGGCAGACATCAGCCTGGCTTGTGGCTGAGCAGAGCTCCCCCTGTGGGAGCGCACTGACCACCACCAGGGGGCAGCTTCTGCATTGAGCATCTGATCCAGGGTGGTCGGTGTGTGTCATAGTGACCAATCATTCCCAGTCTTTCTGCTGTTAGGGTCAATTTACATATTACCCTTTTATTATATAGGATAGAGGCCTGGTGCATGGGTGGGTGCCAGCTGGTTTGCCTTGAAGGGTGTCCCGGATCAGGGTAGGGGTCCCTCTGGGGTGCCTGGCCAGCCTGGATGAGGGGCTGAAGGCCATTTTCAGACTGCCCACACCCCCTTCAGAGTGGGGGTCCCCGCTGGAGTGCCTGACCAGCCTGGGTGAGTGGCTGATGGCTGTTTGCAGGCTAGCCACAACCCCTTCAGGGTGGGGGTCCCCGCTGGGGTGCCTGGCCAGCCTGGGTGAGGGACTGATGGCTGTTTTCAGGCTGGCCATTCCCCCAGCAGGGATCCTCACCTCATGAGGGTTTGGCCAGCTTGGGTGAGGGGCTGATGGCTGTTTGCGGGCTGGCCATGGCCCCCAGCCACCCAAGCTCCCAGTGGAGGCTGGCTGGAAGCAGATATCTGGGATTTATTTAGCTTCTATAATTGAAACTTTGTTGCCTTGAGAGGAGGCCACGGCAGGCCAGGGCAGGCAGGAAGCTTGGCTTCCTCCATCGCCGTGGCAACTACGCCTCCTGCTTGCTCCAGCTGCATGGCTGCCAGCCGCCATCTTGGTTGGGTTAATTTGCATATAGTCGCTCTGATTGGCTGGTGGGCGTGGCTTGGGGCATAGCGGAGGTGCGGTCAATTTGCTTGTTTCTCTTTTATTAGATTAGATAGCCAAGTTATGGAAATAATCTAAGCATCTATCTAATGGATAAAAAAGATGTGATATCTACACTACTAAAAGAGAAACATGCAAATTGGTGTCACTCCAATACACCCACCAGCCAATCAGAGTGACTATGCAAATTAACCCAAAAAAGATGGCGGTTAATTTGCATATGCAGGCATGGAGCGAAGACTGAAGGCTCTAGCTGGAGTGAAGACTGAAGACTGAAGATTGAAGACTGAATAGGCTTGGCTTCTCTTCTGCAGGCAGACCAAAGGCCTGGGTACCAGGTGCTGGAGGGAAACTGGTGCCAGCAGCCAGGGGAAGAAAGGCCTATTCCGCGAATCTTCATGCAACGGGCTTCTAGTATATAATAAAATATCTTAACCATAATTAAAAGAAAATTCTGCCACTTGTGACAGCTTGGATAAACCTGTAGGACATTATGCTACATTAAATAAGCCAGACAAAGGCAAATATTGTATGATCTCACTTATAGGTGGATGTGGTATCTAAAAAATATAAATTAAACTCATAAAAGTGTAGAATAGGAGAGTGATTACCAGGAGTTGGAGGGTGGGGCAGGGGAACAGGAGATGCTGCTCAAAAAGTACAAAGTTTTGGTTTTGTGGGATAAATAAATCTAGAGCTGTAATGTACAAACATAACGATTACACTTAATAATATTGTATTGAACATTGGAAATGTCCTAAGTTTAGATGTATTTCAGGTGTAGTCATCACACAAAATTATAATCAGGCAAGGAGGTGATATGTTAATTATCTTGAATGTAGTAATCATTTCACTTTGTATATGTATATCAAATCAAGTTGTATACCTTAAATATATATAATTTCAGTCCCAAAATCTTGGAGTCCTCTTTAAATTGTCTAATTCTCTGACACTTTACATTTAATTCACCTTCACAAATTTTAGCTTGTATCTTTAAATTTATTCCAACCTTGACCACTTCTCTCCACTTTTGCTATAACCACTCTGTTTTAAGCCCCTATCATCTCTTGTCAAAATGAAAGCAAGAGTCTGTTACATGGTCTTTCTACTCCTGTCTTATTTTATGTTACTCTTTTTTCTTCACAGAGCATCCAGAAAATTAAATTTAAGACATAGTTCATATTATAGTACTTCTCTGCTAAAAAAAAAAAATGTTTAAATGGCTGTCTATCTCATTTTGAGTGAACACCAAATTCTTTTAATAATATCCAAATCCTTATGAGATCTGCCTCCTCTGGCACATTGGTTTTGCTATTTTTCAAAGAATACATAAGGAATGCTCCCCTTTTAGGTACTTTGCACTTGTAGTTCCCTCTGACAAGCATTCTTCTCTCAGATACTATCAGATATCTACTTGGACACTTCCCTCACTTCCTTAAGCTCTTTGCTCAGTTATCATCTTAGCAAAGAGGCTTTCCTTAATCACCTATTTACTCAATTCAATATTTCCTATTACCTTTGTCCTTTTATTTTTTCACTAGAGGCCCAGTGCATGAAATTCGTGCATGGGTATTGTCCCTAGGCCTGGCCGGCGATCAGGGCTGATCAGGGCGTTTCTTCCCCCGGCTGCTGGCTGCTGACTGGAGCCTTCCTTCATTCTGCACCAACCCCTGGTGGTCAGCACATGTCATAGTGAGCGGTCGGACTCCCGGTTGGTTGATCTCCAAGGGTACAATTTGCATATTAGCTTTTTATTATAAAGGACAGCACTAGCTATTATCTATCTATCATCTATCTATCTATCTATCTATCTATCTATCTATCTATCATCTATCTATCACCTACTAGAGGCCCAGTGCATGAATTCGTGCACCAGTGGGGTCCCTCAGCCTAGCCTGTGGGATTGGGCTGAAACTGGCTCTCCAACATACCCCGAGGAGTCCTGAATTGCAAGAAGGTGCAGGCTAGGCTGAGGGACCCCCCCAGTGCACAATTGGGGTTGGGGAGGGACACAGGAGATTGTTCAGCCAGGGAGGGACCACAGGAGGTCTCCAGGGCTTGTTCGTCCTGTCTCACTCAGTCCCGATCCACTGGACACCAGCAGCAAACTAACCTACAGGTCGGAGCGTCTGCCCCCTGGTTGTCAGTGCATGTCATATTGACTGGTCGACTGTCTGCCCCCTGGTGGTAAGTGCACGTCATAGTGACTGGTTGACCGGTCAACTGTCTGCCCCCTGTTGGTCAGTGCATGTCATAGTGAGTGATTGAGCAACCCTAGTGTATCATTAGCATAGTATGGTTTGATTGGTTGAATGGATGACTGGATGGCCAGACACTTAACATATTAGGCTTTTATTATATAGGATCTATCTATCTATTATCTATCAGCCATCTGGACATATCTATAACTATATTTATAAGTAGATATAAACATATTTACTCATCTGTTTTACTAATTATTCTTTTGTACCACTAAAATGCAAGGATACATGGTCATTGCAACTAGGGACAACTTATTTCCATAGTGCTATCACCCTAAAATCTAGAACAGCAAACATGATTCAAAATAAGTGTTGAACAAGTAAGACAACATAAAAAATTTGGTAAATGAATGACTAGTACAAGCAAATGAAAGTATAAATCAATTTTGAGATTTAGAAGCCTAATTTTATTTAGCAACAACTACATTACATTTGTTTTAAAATATAAAGCACTTAATTGTTTTTATCTAGTGTTAATTAAATCATGTAAAGCGATAGTTTCCACAATTGTAAAGATTCCCCAGAAATATCTGTGAGACTTTAAAAAATACAGAATTCTAGGTCTCCAAAGGTAATTAATAGATGTAGTGTGGAACTGGCAACTCTATATTAAAAAGCCCCTTAAGTGAAGATAGACATCTAGCCTTGAGAAACACCAATTTATGTAAGACATTTGGCATTAATCTGAGTCATGTTTCTAGGGGACTGATTCTCCTATTGAAACTTGGAGAAGTGAGAGAAATGTAGAAGAAAGTAGGGAATGAGTCATTGGCACCATTGAGCAAACCATCAATGAAATAAATAACAGATTCACCATATAATCCTGCTCTGCTCAGATATATTTGGCATTGGCTGGGATACATTTACATTTAAGATAGTTGACATGAGGGATGAAGAAACGTCATTATGCAGTTGTCTTACTGAAGATAAGAACACTGAATAGGAATTCCAAAACTTTTTGGCACTATGACATGCAAATAAAACAAA
>NW_005368608.1:29608-32286 GCF_000412655.1 Myotis brandtii | reverse complement strand
AATTGGAATATGAAATTAATTTGTTTTTCAGATTAGCATAAACTTTATTTGAGATATTTAGAAAAACCATAAGATATGGCCAAAATGAACTTGTAGAAGGTTGCCTTTGGTTCTGATTATGCTAAGCTTGCAGAAATTGACAAAATGTTCTTCTCTTCTAAGGGCCTGGGAATGCATAAAGAGAATTGTAAATGCTCATAAGGATGGTCAATTAAAAAACATTTTTAGTCAAGAGCTGTCCCTAGAATTGGAGGCTGTAAAATTAGGACTCTCAAATGGTTTCTGTTTTCTATAACTACAATAAATTAAGATGTAGAATGAGATTGAAGAGTAGCAGAAATTTAAATTATTTTGAGGAATATTTAGAAATATTCAAATGTGCAGAATTTAACATTTAGAATCCAAATATACAATATATATGCATTATATACATACTCACCCTTACACACAATCTCTATGCTTACATATCAAAATGGTTAAAGTTATTTTTTGTAGTAGGACTATGGCATGTTTTTTCTTTTAGTTATTTATCATTTTAAAATATTTCTACAGTGAGCACGATGTTTTAAATTATAATCAGAATATGTTTACTGCAATCATTCCTCTGAGAGCTAGTTTTCTCCCTGAGTGTGGCTGTTAAATAAAATTGGGAGCAGAAATACATTTCTGTGCAAATTAAATTCATTCAAAATATTACTTTCTATCTCTCCTTTTTTGCTGCTTAGGACCACAAAAATTCTTGCTTTTCTACATGTATATATATCTACAGTGGAGTTTCCAATTTATGCACATTTTAACCTATAAAATATGAAATTCTGAAGGCTTGTTCTTTTCTCTGAAGTCATTTTCCTTTGAATGCCAGTTGCAATTTCGTTTTGTTACTTTAAATACATGAGTCATTTAAAGTCTTTTATTTGTATCCTTTATTTCACTCAGTTATAGTTATTCTGTATTAATAGAAATTATGGCAATATTTTGCTTAAGTACTGACTATTATTCAAGTGCTATACTTGAAAACAATTTAAGCCTCTCAACACTTATGTAAATTTAAACACTGTGTCCCCAATTTAAGAATCAGTAATTTACACTTGAAAAGGTTAAGTGAGTTGCCAAAGGTTAAGACTTTGTTCTGCAAAATTAAGGCAGTATACTGGTTTTGTAAGAATTGCTCAGATTGAAATTGGTTTTCCTTTTATTTATATTGTAATGCTGTCTACCTTCTTTTTGTAATGTGCATATGGATTAATGCCAACTATGACAGTCACTTTAAGCATGTGTACCCTTCATTAAATTTTCTCAGAGAAACTGAGATCCCCAAGATTTTTGTAAGTAATTCTCTGGTCCATAAAGAAGAAATGACAGTCTTTACCTACTTCACAAGATTGTTGTAAGATAAATATGATTGTTATTATTATATTATGATTGTATTCATTCATTCTTAATGTGTCTAAAGAAAATATATTATGCATTATACATATTTTAGGTGCTGGAGATACATCTTGGAAAGAATTTACAAATTGTGTAAGTGATGGTATATGGAAGAGGAAAGAAAAGGGAGAACAAGTAAACAGGAAGCTACAATTGCAATATTAAATGATGTATACAGAATGCTTTGAAAGATCATAGGAAGGCAACTTACCAAGATTTAGAGAAGGAAAACTGCAAGTAGTTTATTTAAAAAGTTACGAAATTTTTACTTGTTACTGCAAGAAATTGAAAAAAAACAACAACACCACACAGTGAAGTGTTTTAAACAAGACTTGGTTTTATCTGATCAATTTTGACTTTTGGAAGAATGCATTGTCTGTGCCTCATGAAGAACATGGATTAGAGGGGTTAAACCAATTGGAGGTTATTGTTCAATAATCCAAATGAAAAATGATGGTGGGCCTAAGAAAAGTAATGATAGTGAAGACTGAGTGAAATGGATGAATTCAAGAATTTTGGAAGGTATTGATTTGTGCTTCATTATGTTTGTCAAAAAGTAAGGGACAAAATCCAGTTTTCTGGCTCAGAGAATTGTATGGTTATTGGGGTAATTAACTGAGGGGAGACTAAATAGTATTTTATAATACTACTAGGGGCCTGGTGCACGAAATTCGTGCACTGGGGGTGGGTGTCCCTCAACCCAACCTGCCCCCTCTCACATACTGGGAGCCCACAAGGGATGTCCTAGTGATGGCTTAGGCCCGCTCACTGTTCCCCTTGGGGAGCAGGCCTAAGCTGCAGTCTGGCCTCCCTTTGTGGGAGCTGACCCAGCTGATCAGGGGAAGGCACCAGCCCCATCACCCTGCTGCTGCAGCCACTGCCAGTCACCGCAGCCAGCAAGGTTTTTTCATCAACCGTATTCCAGTCCCTTCACCATGAAAAAATGACAACTTTATTTAGGCATTTTCAAGATGTGTCTTTCATATAATAATAATTTCTTTATTATTTTTTTTATCCTCACCTGAGGTTATGTTTCCATTGATTTTTAGAGAATGTGGAAGAGAACGGGAAAGACAGAGAGAAACATCAAAGTGAGAGGAACACTTTGATTGGCTGTCTCCTGCATGAGCCCTGACCTGGGCCCCGGCCAGGGAGGAGCCTGTAACCTAGGTACATGCCCTTGGTCCCAGAATTGAACCCAGACCCTGCCATCGGCAGGCCAAGGCATTATCCACTGAGCCAAACCGGCT
>NW_005368608.1:24410-29077 GCF_000412655.1 Myotis brandtii | reverse complement strand
CCCATCACTGGCTCCACCCCCCACCCCAGGCCTGATGCCTCTGGTACAGGCGTCAGGCCTGGGCAGGGGACCCCCATCTCCCCCGATCACCAACTCTGCCTCCCGCCCTGCCTGACGCCTCTGGCCCAGGTGTCAGGCCTGGGCAGGGGACCCCCATCTCCCTCTGATCGCCAGCTTGGTCCCCCGCCCAGGCCTGACACCTCACGCCGAGGCGTCAGGCCAGGGCAGAGGGCCCCCAGGCCCCTCCAATTGCCGGCTCTGACCCCCGCCCAGGCCTGACGCCTCTGGCCCAGGCTTCAGGCCTGGAAAAAGGACCCCCATCTCCCCCCAATCACTGGCTCCGCCCTCACCCAGGCTTGACACCTCGGCCAAAGGTATGAGGCCTGGGCAGGGGACCCCCATCTCCCCCCAATCACCGGCTTTTGGGCAGCTTCTGGGGCTTCTGGGGCCAGCCTGCAGCCCAACAGGCAGCAGGCAGGCAGCTTCTGGGGTCGCACACGGGGGCCTGGATGGCAGCTCTCGCGCTGGCAGCTACACTGTCCCGCCCTGCCTGCAGTATGCAAATTAGCCGCCATCTTTGTTGGCATTTAATTTGCATATCATGCTGATTAGCCAATGGGAGGTGTAGCAAAGGTACGGTCAATTACCATGTTTGTCTATTATTAGATGGGATATATTTGTTTCTTATATTTGTTCCTTTCCTTTTTAAAACTCAACCTGTTTTCTAAGCTGTGACCACATTAATTTTCTTTGCATTGCCAAGTTAGAGACTGTGGTAAGTCTTGTTATCCTGTTTAATAAGGCTTTTTATGTCCCATGTAATTATAATAGGTTCTGTTGGTCTTTCTGAGAGAAAAAAACAAGCAAACAAATAAACAAAAAACATCTGTGTTGTGATATGAAAGAAAAGGTAAAAAAGAAAAGATATTCCAGACATTATTATTATTATATGCTGAGTCACAGGGAGAGAAATAAGAGAAAAAGATGAAGAGAAACTGATATTTTCAAGCAAAGAATTTTAAGTGGCTGTACAACAGATTGTGTGGGAGAGGAGAAAGAGATGGCGGTCAGATATTATTGTCTTAGTTTTCTATTGCTAAGTAACAAGTAGTGGCTAATTTATTAGCACACAGTTATTTATGTCAGTAGTCCTGGTAGCTTGACTGGATACTCTACATAAGGCCCCACAAGGCCAAAGCCAAGCCATCTGCCAACCTGTGCTGTTGGGAGGCTCTGTGGAAGAAACTACCTCTAAGCTTATTCAGGTATGTGGCGGAATTTAGTTCTGTGCGGTTATAGGATTCAGATTCCTGTTTCTTTGCTGGTTCGTGACTGGGGGTTGGTATATTTTCTAGAGGCAAACCACATTCCTTGGATCATGGCTCTTTTCTTCTTCAAAGTGAGCAAAAAAGCATCATAAGTATTTGTGCTTCAAATCTCCTTGACTTCCTCTCTGCAGAATTTCTCTTCCTTTTCTTTCTCAGCTTTTCAGGGCTCATATAATTACATTTTTTCCCATTGGGATAATCCAGAAATATTGCTATTATAAGGCCAACTGATTCATAACTTCAATTATATCTGCAGAGTTCCCTTTATCATGTAAGGGTAATGTTCACAGGTATGATATCATACCACATTCAGAGTCCCTGAGATTAGGGTATAAAATATTTTTAAGGGCTATGATTGTGTTACAAAGGAAAGATGTCAGATGTTATGTTTCCAGTTTATGAAGGTATCCATAACTCATCCTATGTATTTTGGATTTTTTTTTCTAAACAATTAGCTTACTTGGACTAATAGAGCACATCTATTCCAATCATTGTTCTAAGTAATTTTTATTATCACATTGATTAATTTTATAATTTTATAATGCTTTTACTTATCTCATTCTCATAACAACTTTGGTGGCAGATATTATTAGTTGTAGTCCATATTACAATCGCTTCTCTGTCTTTTGGCTAAGATCAAGTGCAATACTCCATATTACAGATGGGAAAACTAAGGAACAAATGTTTAAGAAACCTACCAAATATTCCACAAATAGTAAATACCAGAGTTAGAATTTCAGTCCACACCATTCACTACTTTCATAGATTTTCTTTCTTAAAGAAGATGCCTGAGGATTCTCAGAGGGAAGGCAGAGGAGGGAAGAGGTCAACCCAAGAATGTATATGCATATATGCATAACCCATGGATACAGACAATAGTGAGGTGAGAGCCTGGGGAGGGGACCAGAGTGGGGAGGAGGGGCCAATGGGGAAAAAAGGGGGACATCTGTAATACTTTCAACAATAAATATAAATAAAAAATAAAAATAATTTGCCAAAAACAGATGAAAGCTATCAAAAATTTATAAACAGAGAAAAATAAAACAAGATCAGATTTGTATTTCAAAGGGATTGCTCTGACTTCCACATTGATAATGCATTAGTTCAAAATAAGACTTGTAGTAAGAAAATTAGTTAAATGGTTTTTACAGTAATGTTGGCAAGAGACTGTAGAATTAAGTGAACCTGTGTGAGGGATGTTTGAGAAGCAAAATCACACTTTATGCTTGAATGGATATGAGTGGATAGGATAGAGAGATCAAAGATGTTTCTCAGTTTTCTGATTTTGGCAACTGAATGGAGATAATATGTGACCGTGGACAAGGAGCAGCTTGGGTGTGAATAAGGAAAAGGGGAGAGGAGATAGTGAATCTTGCTGATGACAACTTGAGTTTGAAAATAGTCTTAATATGCTCATTTTCTCCCATAGGCAATTGGCTATGTGGATCTTGATCTTAGTAGAAAGATCTACACTGGAACATAAATTAAGTTAGGAAGTGACGTGACTAGATTTACATTTAAAAATCATCTCTCAGGAAAAAAAATAAAACTGTATGCATTTGATTACAAAAAAAATCATCTCTTAGGCAGTTGTGTATAGTATGGAGGTGTCTGCTTATGACAAACTAAAATGCAGATGTTTTTTCAAAAATCAATATGTGTAAACTCTTTTTGTTAAACCTTACCTTTAAAAATTTGTTGCATAGAAGCATGGAACAGACTGAAAAATTTCAGAGGGAAAGCACAGTGGGGGAGTGGATGGGGAGTGATTAACCAGGGAACTTATATGCATATGTGCATAGCCCCTGGACACAGAGTGGTGAAGGCCTGGGAGAGGTGGGTGCTGGATGGAAGGGGTTAATGGGGGAGAACACCAAACAAAGGGGACATCTGTAATACTTTCAACACTAAAGATAGATGTTAAAATATTGTTACTGATGCCTTTCATATTAACTCTGCCACAGGAGCATCTCACAAATGTCTAAGAGATCATTCTGGCTGCTTTTAGGAGAAAGCATTGCAAATATGGAGGGGATGGGGCAAAATATATTGACTTCCAAGTTAAATACAGTTGGTGGCTTTAACCACAGTGGTCAAATGGTGGTGTTGGTAAAGATAAAATGAATAAATAAAATACTAAAAAATAAAATTGAGCCAAACCGGTTTGGCTCAGTGGATAGAACGTCGGCCTGCAGACTGAAGGGTCCCAGGTTCGATTTCGGTCAAGGGCATGTACCTTGGTTGCGGGCACATCCCCAGTAGGATCCCCAGTAGGAGGTGTGCAGGAGGCAGCGGGTCGATGTTTCTCATCGATGTTTCTAACTATCTATCCCTCTCCCTTCCTCTCTGTAAAAAATCAATAAAAGATATATTTTAAAAAATCATAATAAAATTGAATTTTAAAATTTGGTTTTTTCCCTTCAACTTAAATTTAGGTTGTATAATGTTACAAAATCGCCAAATTTATATTATGAAGTGTAGTTGAAGTGTTGTTCTGTGATTATTTAAATCAATACTATGTAATCTAAAAATACATCCTATATAATAGAAGCATAATATGCAAATTGACCAAACTGCAGAAGGACCAATCCCTAGGACACACACTGATCATCAAGGGGCAGATGCTCAATGCAGGAGCTGCCCCCTGGTGGTCAGTGCACTCCAACAGAGGGAAAGCTGCTCAGGCAGAAGCCAGGCTCAGGGCTGGTGAGTGTAGCAGCATGGCAGGAGCCCCTCCTACTTCTGCTGCAGGTGGACAGTAAGGAGCAAGGGGGGCCGGACTGAGAGAGCCCTGGACTGTGAGAGGAATGCCTGACTGCTGGCTTAGGCCTGATCCCCGGAGCTAAGGTGCTGGCCAGGCTGAGGGATCCACCACTAGTGCACAAATCTTGTGCACTGGGCCTCTAGTCCTATCTAATAATAGAGAAAAATGGTAATTAGCCGTACCTCCACTACCCTTCCCATTGGCTAATCAGGGCGATATGCAAATTAACTGCAAACCAAGATGGCGGCCGGCAGCCAGGCAGCTTGAAGTGAACAGGGAAGCTTGCTTGCTTCAGTGACAGAGGAAGCCAACGTTCCCCGCCTGCCTTGCTGGCCTCTGAGCTTGCAGTTTAAGAAACAATGTTACAAATATAGAAGCTAAACAAAACCCCAGAAACCTGCTTTCAGCCAGCCGGGCTTCAGCCAGCAGGACCCCAACATTGTTTCAATTATAGAACAAACGCAGATCCCTGCTTTCAGCCAGCCGGGATCTCAGAGCTGGAGTGAGCAGGACCGCAACAGTGTTACAATTATAGAACCCAAACAAACCAGATACCTGCTTTCAGCAGCCGAGGC
>NW_005368608.1:20991-23869 GCF_000412655.1 Myotis brandtii | reverse complement strand
CGGGCCCTGCTCTGTGTGTGACAGGGTACAGAGCCCCAACCGCCCTGATGGGCCCTGCTCTGTGAGTGACAGGGGGCAGCGCCCCAACCCCCTGATTGGCCCTGCTCTGTGAGTGACAGGGGGCAGCGCCCCAACCCCCTGATTGGCCCTGCTCTGTGAGTGACAGGGGGCAGCGCCCCAACCCCCTGATTGGCCCTGCTCTGTGAGTGACAGGGGGCAGCGCCCCAACCCCCTGATTGGCCCTGCTCTGTGAGTGACAGGGGGCAGCGCCCCAACCCCCTGATTGGCCCTGCTCTGTGAGTGACAGGGGGCAGCGCCCCAACCCCCTGATTGGCCCTGCTCTGTGCGTGACAGGGGGTGGCGCCGCAACCTCCCCATTGACCCTGCCTTGAGTGTGACAGGGGGCGGTGCCCCAACCCCCCAATCGGCCCTACCCTGAGCATGACTGAGGGTGGCATCGCAACCTCCCGATCCGCCCTGCTCTGTGCATGACAGGGGGCGGCGCCCCAACTCCCCAATCGGCCCTGCTCTGAGCCCGACCAGGGGCTGCACCTAGGGATTGGGCCTGCCCTCTGCCACCTGGGAGCAGGCCTAAGCCAGCAGGTCGTTATCTCCCGAGGGGTCCCAGACTGTGAGAGGGCACAGGCTGGGCTGAGGGACCCCCCCTCCGCCCGGAGTGCACAAATTTTTGTGCACCGGGCCTATAATATTTATATAATTGCTAATGATTATCTTTTCTCATGAATTTCCTTTCTTTCATAAAGTCTATTTAAATAACCTAAACTAAGCCCATGTGTCTATTTTGTTATTCTTTGGAAGTTTAATTTTTAATTGCCCAACTAATTTTGTAATTCTAAGAGACATTGTCCGTAAAGTATCTTCGGCACCAATTTTCTCGTGGCATCCATTTTTGACTACACTAGTTATCACCTATAATTTTTTCATTCAAGCAGTATCACCAACAAAATCTTAGCACATGTTTCTCATTTGATTTTGTTAATTAAATTAGGAATATGCTGTAATTCGTGAGTGTTGTATTTGTTTTAATTTATTAATTTTACAGGGAGGCAAAATGTCTTTAATGACTAATATACCCTTAGAAATAGTCCAAGTTACCAATTCACAAAGTGTCTTACCCTGTCATTTTAAGACACTATAATAGTACAGTGGATCACTTATGTATTTGTTCCACTCACCTTATATCAACCTAGTGGACTGGTGCATGAATTCGTGAACACTGAAAGGAAATTAATTAGAAAAAATATTTTAATATCGTTATCTGCCTTGCTCTATAATAGAAGTGCCAACCAAATTCACAATCAACAATGACAGATCGAAACACATGCATGCGATTGGCGCCAGAGAGCTTTATATGTATTGTGCATGTGTGAGTCAATTTAGCCTTTTATATGTAGAGAATAAACTTGCTTAATTAGACCTGCTTTCTGATTTAGCTAAACTTTTTCCAGTCCAGTGAAGCACCCCCAACTTCTCTTTCAGGTAATTGCCAGCAACACAGCAGTAAATATCAACACAAAGCAGATAATTATTGTAGATCATGCAGGGAGACAAAAGGGTAAAATATTTAACTGCAGCAGTGTTTGACTATATTCTGTGGAGTGAGAAAACCTGAAGTCATTTTCAAGACCCACCACCCTTCCCCCTTCTTCCCCTTCTTTGACTTTTACCAAATTATTATCTGATTATTTGATAATAGCCACTCTGACTGGTGTGATGTGGTATCTCATTGTATTGGGGTTTTTTAGCTTAACCAACAGAAATTTATTTTATTTTATGTTATTTTTTAATTACTGTTGCCATTTAATATTATTTTATATTAGTTTCAGGTGTACAACATAGTTGGCAGTCATTTATATATCTGCAAAGTGACCACCCCAATAATTCTAGAACCTACTTGGTACTAGAATATAGAATATAGTATAATTATATATTCTAGAATTATACTATATTACATTTACATCTGTCTGTTTTTATAACTGACAATTTATACTTCTTAATCCCTTAATGAATTTACCCCTTTATTATTATAAATAGCTCTCTTTGTCTTCTGTTATAGTTTTTTGTTTAGTTACCTCTGCTTTCTTTTATGGTTTTAGTTGCATAAAATATATTTTTCCATCTCTTTACTTTCAGTCTATATGTGACATTAAAGCTGAAAACTGATATATAATTTTAAGCTGATAACTTTAATTACATACAAAACTTGATCCTTCTACCCTTTTTTTAATGTTTGTAAGCCATTATTTACCTGTTTTATAGTGTTCATTTATTAACAAATTGTTGTAATTATATTTATTTTTAATACTTCCAAGGGAGGGGGGAAAGAGAACTCCTGAAATAATGTCAACATTAAATAAATAAATAAATGTCAACAAATAACATGTTGAAAAAGGTGTAAATAAAAGTGGACTCTTGTGCACTCTTAGTAAGACTGCAAATTGGTGCAACAATGATAGAAATCATTATGAAGATTCCTGAAAAAAACTAAAAACAGAACTATCATATGACCCAACAACTCCACTTCTGGGTATTTATCTAAAGAAAACAAAAACATTTTTTGAAAAGATATTTGCACCCTTATGTTCATTGCAGCATTATTTTTAATAGTAAAGATATGGAAGCAACTTAGGTATCCATGAATAGATAAATGGACAATTATATTGTTTATCTATATCTATCTATTATATATATACTAGAGGCCCGGTGCACAAAAATTTGTGCAATCGGGGGGGGGGGGTCCCCTCAGCCCAGCCTGGGCCCTCTCGCAGTCTGGGACCCCCCGGGGGATGACCACCTGCTGGTTTAGGCCCACTCCCCGGGGGATTGGGCCTAAGCTGGCAATCAGACATCCCTCTGG
>NW_005368608.1:13613-19691 GCF_000412655.1 Myotis brandtii | reverse complement strand
TAAATAATAAAATCTTACCATTTGGAACAACATGAGTGTGCCTAGATATATTAAGCTAAGTAAAATAAGTCAGACAAGGAAAATATTGTATGGATTCACTTCTATGTAGAATTTAATAAAACAAAACAAATAAAAAATCACACAAAACAAAAGCATACTCACTAAATACAGACCAAAGGGCTGCCAGAGGGGAGGAGTTGGGAGAAAGAACTATAAAGGTGAAGGGGTATGTAGTCAATAATATTGTGATAAGTATACTAGATTACTAGAAGTATTAGGGTATTCTAATTTTAAAGTATAAAAATGTAAAATCACTATATTGTACATCTGAAACTAATATAACAATTAAAATATTATATGCTAACTGTACTTAGAAATATATAAAATGAAGAGAATTGGGAAGTCAGACCCCCACATATAAAAAATAAAGAAATAAAATTTAAAAAGAGAAAATAAAGTAAAATAAAATATGTAAGAAACTCATACAACTCAAAACAAAACAAAAATCTGTTAAAGAAAGGACAGAGATTCTGAATAGATATTTTTGCAAAGAAGACATACAAATGGCCAATTGGTACACAAAAAAGTGTTCAACCTCACTAACTATCAGAGAAATGCAAATCAAAACCAGAATGAGATATTTCCTCACACCTGTTAGAATGGTTACCATAAAAAAGACAAAAAAATGACAAGGGTTGGTGAGAATATAGCAAAAAATGGAACCCTTGTGCACTGTTGATGAGGATGCAAATTTATACAGCCACTATGAAAAGCAGTATGGAGGTTATTCAAAATATTAAAAATGGAACTGCCATTTGTTCCAGTGATTCTACTTCTGGGAATATAACCTAAGTACCCCAAACCACCAATCAGAAAGAATATATGCATCCCTATGTTCATAGAAGCCCTATTTACAATAGTCAAGATTTGAAGCAGGTTAATTGTCCATCAGTAGATGAATGGTTAAAAGCACAGTGGTATATTTACACAATAGAATATTACTTGGCCATAAAAAAGAAATAAACCTTACCCTTTGTGGCAGCATGGATGGACCTGACAACATTATGTTAAGTGAAATAAGTCAGTCAGAGAAAGACAAGTACCATATGATTTCACTCATATGTGGAATCTAATGAACACAATGAACTAATAAGCAAAACAGAAAAAAGGTTCATAGATAGAGAGCAGGCTGACAGCTGTTGGGCGGGAGAGGGGGTTGTTTGGTGAGAGAGGGTGAGATTGAGCAAAAGAAAGAAAATAAAAGAGAAAAAATTTATGGGCTCAGACAACAGTGTCATGATTGCTTGGGGGAGGAAGTGGGGAGGAGCTGTAAGGGAGTATAGGAAGGATAAATGGTGTTGAACAGAGATTTGACTTGGGGTGGTGAACACACAATGCGGTGTGTGGATGATGTGTTGTAGAATTGTTCACCTGAATCCTGTATAATTTTGCTAACCAATGTCACCCCAATAAATTCAAGAAAAAAGAAAAAAGAAAACAAGAACTAGATGAGATATCTGCATTTGCATGATCATTGTAGCATTATTCACAATACACAAGAAATTTGATGCAACCTAAGTGTCCACCTATGGACCTTGAAGGGATTATGGTAATTGAATTCAGTCAGACAAAGAAAGACTAATATTGTATGATGTCATGTATATGTACTATATAGAAATGCTAAACTCATTGAAATGGAATTTAATACTGGTTGTCAGGGCCTGGGGTTTGAGGAAATAGGGATATTCATCAAAGGATACACATTTTCAGTTATAAGATTAGTAAATGCTGGTGATCTAATTTATAGCATGGTGACTAGAGTTAATAAAATCATATTATAGTGCCTGAAACAGTCTGCATTCTTACCAGCAGTGTACTAGGGTCCCTGTTCTTCACAACTTGCCAGCATTTGTTTGTTGATTTATTGATGGTAGCTATTCTGTCAAGTGTGAGGTGATACCTCATTGTAGTTTTAATTTTCATCCCTCTGATGTTCAGTGTCGTTGAGCACTTTTTAATATGTCTCTTGGACTTCTGTATGTCCACTTTGGAGAAGTGTCTGTTCAGGTCCTTTTGCTAATTTTTAAATTGGATTGTTTGTCTTCCTTTTGTTAAGTTGCATGAGTTCTTTATATATTTTGGAAATTAAGCCCTTATAATATGTTCTCCCATACACTGGGTTCACTTTTCATTTTGATGGTCATTTCTTTTCCCATGTAAAAGCTTTTTAGTTTGATGTAGTCCCATTTGGGTTTTTTTTCTTTATTTCTCTTGCTCTGGTAGATGTTTCAGTGAAAATTCTGTTGTGTGAGATGTCTGAGATTTTGCTGCCTATGTTTTCTTCCAGGATTTTTATAGTTTCATGACTTGCATTTAAGTATTTTATTTATTTTGAGTGTCTTCTTGTGTATGGCGTAAGTTGGTGGTCTAATTTTATTGTTTTGCATGTACCTGACTAATTATTCCAACACCATTTATTGACGATACTAGTTTTACTCCAGGGTATGCTCTTGCCTCCTTTGTCCAATTTTAGTTAAGTTTAATGGCTTGGGTCTATTTCTGGGTTCTCTGCTCTATTTAATTGATCTATATGCCTGTTCTTGTGCCAGTACCAGGCTATCTAGTTTAGAATGGCTTCGTAGTATTATTTGATAGCCAGAATCGTGATCCCTCTAACTTTGTACTTTCTCAACGTTGCCACTCTTATTCAGGATCTTTATTGGTCCCATATGCATTTTGGAGTATTTGTTCTAGATCTATGAAATATGCCATTGGTGTGTTAATAAGGATTTACTTGAATCCATATATTGCTTTGGGTAGTATGGACATTTTAATGATGTTAATTCTTCCAATCCATGAACATGGTATATGCTTCTTCTTGTTTGTATTTTCCTCTATTTCTTTTTCAATGTCCTGAAGTTTTCTGAGTACAGCTGGTAGAAATTCAGACTGGTGCTGCCACTATGGAAAACTCTAGTTTCCTCAAAAAATTAAAAATGGAACTACCATTTGACCCAGTAACCCCACTTCTAGGACTGTATCCTAAGAATCTCTAAACACCAATCAGAAAGAATATATACACCCCTATGTTCACAGCAGCACTATTTATATTAGCTAAGATTTGGAAACAGCCCTAGTGCCCATCAGTAGATGAGTGGATAAAAATGTTGTGGTACATTTACACAATGGAATATTATACACCTGGAAAAAGAAGGATCTCTTACCCTTTGAGACAGCATGGAGGGATTTAGCCAATGGAAATTATCATGATAAGCAAAATATCATATCCTTACCAGCACTTGTTAACCAATGTCACCCCAGTATATTCAATAAAAGCCAGTCAAAGTAAGACAAACATCACAGGATCTCACTTATATGTAGAATCTAATGAACAAAATAAACTGATGAACAAAATATATCCAGAGATATGGAAGCATGGGACAGACTAACGAATCTCAGAGGGAGAGACTGAGGAGGGTGGAAAGAGATCAACCAAAGAACTTATATGAATATAAGCATTGCACATGGACACAGATAATAGAGTGGCGAAGGCCTGGAGTGGGACAGGAGCCTGATGGAGGGTGGCAAGTGGAGGAAAAAAGGGGACATCTGTATTATTCTCAACAATAAAGATAAATAAATATAATACCATAGTATATATTTGAAAGTTGCTAAGAAAAATTTATAATATTCTCACCCCAAGGCAGAAGAGGTAATGTGAGGTAATAATGTTAACTACCTGTACATGTAATCATTTTGCAACATATACATTTTTTCAAATCTTCAGATTTGTATACCTTAAACTTACACAAAGTTTTATGTCAATATATCTCAATAGAGCTGGGATAAACAAAGAAATGAGCTATGACACCACAAAGGCATAGAGGAATCTTAAATGCATATATTAAGAGAAGAAAGTCTTAAAAAAGCTAAAATCTGTGTGACTCCAATTAAAGGACATTTTAGAAAAGGCAAAACTGTCTAGAGTCTAGACAGTAAAACAAATTAGAGGTTTTCTGGGACTTAGGGATGGAAGGGATGCACAGGACAATTTTAAGGAGTGATACTCTTCTCTATGATACTGTAATGGCTGTTACATGACCTTATGCATTTGTCAAGACCCATAGAATGTACACCACAGAGAGGGAATCCTAATGCAAACATTGAACTTTAGTTAGTAATGATATAACAATATTAGTTCATTAATTGTAGCAAATATTCCATCCTAATGAAAAATATTAATGAAGGAGAAAATTTAGGAGAAGGGGGTATATGGGAACTTTTTATACTTTTTCTGTTATCATAGAACTATTTTAAAAACTAAATTTTATTGAAAACAAGTAAAATGTAAATTTATAAGATGAGTTTAGATAAAAATGCACAAATGATGATATGATATTAACTAAACTGAACAGGGCCTAGTAAAAGAGAGAGAATAAAAACAGGAGAAATCTGTTTCTGGAGAATTAAAAAGGAAATCATATTTTTATGATTGAATCAAAATTTAGAGATTAACTAGTCTAGCTTTATTATTCCTGCTAACATTTGAACATATGCCGTGGTTTCCAAGCTGATGATCCATACTGCAATATTACAGATGCTTATTTTGTTTCTGTAATGCATTGCTCACAGGAGTACCTACTTATATTACTGGCCTTATTCTGGGTGCTTGGGATACATTAGTGTACAAAATATCTGCTTTTGTGGAGCTTTTACTACTTCTACAGTTTTAAATACTACACAAGCTATGAAAAGTATAAATCACTCCGATGTGTCCTTTCAAAGTGTGACTTCCACAATTGCAGGTATATTTGCTACATCAAGAAGGAATATCTTCTTATTATAATAGATAACTTTGATCAATTTCTTTTCTTAGATTTATTAATTTTTAGAGAGAGAGGAAGGGAGAGGGAGAGAAAGAAATATGGATGTGAGAGTGGAATATTGATCAGCTGCCTTCTGCATGCCCTTATGTGCCCTGACCAGGAATCAAGCCCGCAATGCCCAACCAAATAAGAAACACCAGCCAGGGCTGGTCTACTTTTCCTTTGTCCTTGTAGTCTTCTGCCTCCCCATTTTTGGATGAATGTTCATTTCTGTGCTAGATCTACTTAAACTTGTGCCCAGTAAGTATGTAATAGAATTCCCAGGCCATATCTCTTTCCCCACAAATCTCTAAAATACATGGATCAAGTTATTGGTACAGACAATAAGCAGTATATTTCCACCCAAATAGACTCATTTCAAAATGTTTGTATAGAGTTTTCAATTTCAGTCCTATGTTAGGAAAATGAGAACAGTAGGAAAAAGTGACTATCCAAGGTTATATATTAAAATTTAGCAAAACCAAGACTAGAACCCTGATTCTGGCTCCAATTCTAATATTTTCCATCCAAGTATTGCAGAAAAATAATTCATTATTTTCTCACTTCCAATTTTCTCAACATAATATTTACTGTAATAAGAAAATGGGTTGTGCCCTGACCGGTTTGGCTCAGTGGATAGAGCGTCAGCCTGCGGACTGAAGGGTCCCAGGTTCGATTCCAGTCAAGGGCATGTACCTTGGTTGCAGGCACATCCCCAGTAGGGAGTGTACAGGAGGCAGCTGATCGATGTTTCTCTCTCATCGATGTTTCTAACTCTCTATCCCTCCCCCTTCCTCTCTGTAAAAAATCAATAAAATATATTTTTTTAAAAAAGAAAATAGGTTGTGATGTAGTCCCATTTGTTTATTTGCTCTTTAGTTTCCATTGCCCTAGGAGCTGTATCAGTGAAGCTATTGCTTCAGCATATGTCTGAGATTTTGCTGCCTGTGGATTCCTCTAATATTTTTGTGGTTTCCTGTTTTACGTGTAAGGCCTTTATACATTATGAGTTTATTTTTGTGTATGGTGTAAGTTGGTGGTCTAGTTTCATTTTTTTGCATGTATCTGTCCAATTTTACCAACACCATTTATTGAAGAGACCGTCTTGACTCCATTGTATATTCTTGCCTCCTTTGTCAAATATTAATTGAGCATAATGGCTTGGGTTGATTTCTGGGTTCTCTGCTCTGTTCCATTGATCTATATGTCTGTT
>NW_005368608.1:8394-13128 GCF_000412655.1 Myotis brandtii | reverse complement strand
CCTTATGTTCATATCAGCACAATTTACAATAGCTAAGATTTGGAAACAGCCTAAGTGACCATCAGCAGATGAGTGGATTAAAAAACTGTGGTACATCTACACAATGGCATACTTCGTGGCAGTAAAAAAGAAGGAATTCTTACAATTTGCAACAGCATGGATGGAACTGGAGAGCATTATGCTAAGTGAAATAAGCCAGTCAGAGAAAGATAAATATCACATGATCTCACTCATTTGTGGATTATAATGAACGGCATAAACTGATGAAAAAAAAAAAACAGATCCAAAGAAGCATTGATCAGACTGTCAAACCTCAGAGGTTAGGTAGGGGAGGGCGGGGGTAAAGAGGAGAGATCAACCAAAGGACTTGTATGCATGCATATAAGCCTAACCAATGGACACAGATAACAGGGGGTGTGGGCATGAGTGGAGGGTTTGGGGGTCAATGGGAGGGTAAGGACACATATGTAATACCTTAATCAATAAAGAAAAAAAAGAAAATAGGTTGTGTACATAATTTACATTGTTAAATGTTCAGTAACTTTACAAAAAAACAAAAATAATATATTGAAGATTGCAATATTTGTAACCCACTGAATATATCTTATTAAGCACATTTGTTTTTCATTCAGATTTTCTGTTATCTGACCTATAATAGAAATAACAGAAAAAAGTCCCATTTGCCTTAAAGCATACACAGACAAACATACACTTCTTTGAAAAGAAGCTTGTTATAACTTAAAGTTGAACATAACTAAATGGCATAAAATTAACACAACCAATCAAGTCCACATGTATGTACCTTGTAAGACATAAAATTAAACCAGCTATTAAAATAAATACAATAAATATCTTTTTTGCTTATATGGATAGCTTTCTAAAATATAAGATACATTTTTTAAGAGAATGTACATTTTCTAATAGTTGAAACTGCTTGTATACACAGTTAAACTACAGACAAAGAATGTCTAATGGAGAACTGAAAATAAAATATTTTTATTGAAATTTTTTAATGAAGCAAATTTATTTTACCTATCTTATAATCTATATTAATAAAAGCTTAGGTGGCTTCTTGCCCTTGCATCATCACAAGATGGCCACCCCTATGTCGTCACAAGATGGCCACCACAAGATGGCCAGCAGGGGTGGGCAGTTGGGGGCGACCAGGCCTGCAGGGGAAGGCAGTTGGGGGCCATTAGGCCACCTGGGGAGGGAAGTTGGGGGCAATCGGGCCAGCAGGTAGGGCAGTTGGGGGCAATCGGGCTGGCAGGGCAGCAGTTAGGCATCAATCAGGATGGCAGGGGAGAGGTTAGGGGGTGATCAGGCTGGCAGGCAGAAGCGGTTAGGGGCAATCAAGGCAGACCGCAGGCAGGCAGACCGGCAAGCAGTTAGGAGCCAGCAGTTCTGGATTTTGATAGAGATTGGGCCTAAACCGGCAGTCAGACATCTCCTGAGGAGTCCCAGATTGGAGAAGGTGCAGGCTGGGCTGAGGGACACCCCTCCAGTGAACGAATTTCATGCACTGGGCCTCTAGTAGGTAGAATAAAAGAAGTAGACTATAGGACCATCAGTAGTCATTTCTCAAAAAAAAAAAAAGGAAAAAGATTTTTATAAGTCTCTTGGTGAATGGGTAGACAGAATATAAACCACAAAATGAGGGAATGATGGAATGAAAGAAAAAGAGGGTTTATACAGCTTGGTAAGAATGTTTGCTTCCAGCATGCTTCAGGCACATTTATTACACTTAAGGGCACATCAACGTAGGGAATAAAAGAGCTTTGTTATTTTGTCTTATAGACTGACTTAGTCTGTTGCAAAAGTTCTGTGGTTCTTGATCTTTTCCCCTGATGTGCTTCTCAGAAATTAAAAGGAAGGGTAAATGGGCAGGACCTGAATTTATAAATAAATGACTGAGCCACACATTCTAATACATCTTCTTCTGACCAAAATTTAAGCTAATCATAATCAAGTTGGTATTATTAAACATATCCATTGTAGTCCTGCAGTGAGTTCAAAGCAATTAGACCTTCAGATGTAAAGGTAGTATAAGCATACCAATGAAATAATGGATAATAATTTATAATTATTCCAGCTGACTTGCCTTAAGCACAGAAATGCATTCCATTTTCAGAATAACAGAAAATGTTATTCAGTAATTACATTAAAATATTATGTCAAATGAACATTCACTGAGAAGTGATTCAAATTTCTAAGAAATATCAATTTAAAGATATCATGTTTACCTTGAGACACCATTTCATTGTTTCAATTTATATATATATACATCCATGTGTGTGTGTGTGTGTGCTGACACAGATCAGGGTAGTCATCATTAATCATCTTAATGAAAGGTGGGGCTAAGGGTACAGACATATTCTAGTGGATCCTTGTATACATTCATGGATTAACAGATTTTTTTAATACAAATGTGGAAGTTTATTGGAAGCATATATAAACTCCATCTGGGCAGGGGTGTCCTCAAAGGGGACCCTCTGAGGAGGGGCTCCCAAATGGAAAAAACCTGCTCTCTGTCTCTCTAATGGGAAAAAATCTAAATTCAAAAATCTAAAATCTGTTTTGTGTCCCTTTGTCTCTGATTTATATATGTTGTAGCTCTTTGTCTGACCCGGACCCTTTCTAATTGGACATTCACTAATTTAGGACCCCCATGTATTTCTCATTGGTCACTCTACTACATCGTATCAGTTTCTAAGCTCAAAGCCCACGTGGTGCCCCCCTCTTTCTCTCCTCTTATCTTGCAGCATTCTTCTATCCCTCTTCCTGATACCTTGTGGCTTTTCTTTATCCTCTGTGAATGTATGTCCTCTTCCCCCCTTATTCTGTGGCATTTCTCTATCTCTGCAAGATAAGCATTTTGGCATCTCCAAGCCCCCATCTATGCAATCTTCTCCCATAGACCCTTTTTATTCCCTAGAACTGCCTGTTTTGTCTCTAAGATTCCTTTCAATAATTGATCTGTGTTAAGCTTTTCTGTTAGTGTGTATTAAATTAGACTATATTACTTTATATTATGTACAGGACATTGTGCTTAGTTCTTCGGTCATGTAAAAAAGTTTAGAGAACACTAATGGTTTCATATATCTTATAATTATAGGAAAAGTAAAATATTAAGTATTGTGAAATAGGGGGTACGTTAACTTGTAGGAGTTGAATGGCACCACAAAGTCTAGGATCTCCTCAGCATTGAACCCACAGGCCTCAAATTTCTACCAAAAAATAAATAAATCATTAAGCATTGATTCCGAGAGCATTGTACCACAAAAAGAGGAAGGCTTAAGAAAAGCCTATACATCTATTAGAATGGCCAAAATCTAGAGCACTGACAACACAATATGCTGGTGAGTTTGTAGAGCAATAAGAACTATCATATACTTCTGGTGAAAGTGCAAAATGGTATGGCCACTTTGGAAGACAATTTGACAGTTTTTACAAAACAAAACATACTCTTGTCATATGATCCAGCAATCATGCTTCTTGGTATTTTCCTAAATGAATTGATAACTTATTTCCACATAAAAATCTGTTCACAAGTGTTTATAGCAGCTTCATTCATAATGGCCATAACTTACAACAACCAAAATGTCCTCAGTTTGTAAATAGATAAATAAACTTCTCTATATTCACACAATGGAGTATTATTCAGTGCTAAAAAGATGTGAGATATTAAGACATAAAAACACTTAAGGAACTTTAAATGCCCCTTACTAATTGAAAATGCATCAATGTGAAAAGATTACATAGTATAATATGATTTCAACTATATTACATTGTAGAAAAGGCAAAAACTATAGAGACAGTGAGAAGATCAGTAGTTGCCAAGGGCTAAGTGAGAGAGAGACATAAATAGAAGGATCACAGAGAAGTAAGGCAGTGAAATTACTCTGTATGATACTACAATGGTTTTACATTTGTCAAAACCCATAGAATGTACAACACCAAGAATGAACCCTTTTCTAAACTATAGACTTTGAGTGATTATGATGTGTCAAGTAAGTCCATTAATTGCAACAAATGTGCAACTGTGGTACAAGATATTGATAGTGGGAGAGATTGTGCATGTGTGGGGACAAGGGATATATGTGGATCATCTGTAATCCTGGCTCAATTTTTCTCTGAACCTAAAACTGCTCTAAAAACCAAGTGTAATTTTTTTTGTAAAGGCCATTATAAAGTAATGCTATCTAGAATGCTAATATGTACATTATTATTATGGATTAGCTTTCCAGGTTGGTTGAGTTCTCAGTTTATGAAACAGATGTTTGCCCCAGGGAAAATTAGAAAAAGAATACATCAAATTTTGATAAAATAGTAGGTGGATAGTTCCTGAGGTCTCATATTGCAAATTCTGGGCAGTCAGAGGCAAGACCCATGAGTTACCGAAAAAAGAGCTGAGAGATAACTGAAAAGGCACCTTTCATATTCATAACCAGGCTGATTTGAATGAGCCATGATGGCTGGCGGCACATTGTCTATTTCATAAAAAACACTGTATTTGGTCACTTTAAATAATATTTGCATATCCATTATTTCAGTTAAATAGAACTAATGTTTCTTATAAGAAATAGTGGAAGATATATGTGTATACAAACATCATCTCAAAATCTAGTAAGGGAGATGAGACAGAAAAAAATGCGAAACAGTGTAGAAGTCTGTTGTGCTCTTTTTCTTTGTACTTAAAGACATTATTTATCAACTGTGCCAAACTGCATCAAT
>NW_005368608.1:7136-8356 GCF_000412655.1 Myotis brandtii | reverse complement strand
TTTCCTAAGTAGAAAGAGAATTTATTGAAAGTATATCAGATAACTCATAGAACCCGTGGAAACCTTAGGCTACCAGGCTCAAGAAAATGGAAGAAACCAAAAAAAAAAAGAAAAAAA
The DNA here is from genome assembly GCF_000412655.1 of Myotis brandtii. Classification (NCBI taxonomy): domain Eukaryota; kingdom Metazoa; phylum Chordata; class Mammalia; order Chiroptera; family Vespertilionidae; genus Myotis; species Myotis brandtii. Next base: position 8,239 of record NW_005368608.1, on the reverse strand, counting down.
GAAAATGGAAGAAACCAGGAGAGGTGAAAGTACCAGAGAGCCCAGCTAAAGTCATAAGAAATCGTTCCTAAGGGAGACATTGTCAATGGCATTGCTGTCTGGGAAACCTGGCTGCTGCTGCCACCAACAGACTGTGATGCTAAGCCATCATAACAGTTTCAAAGAGGTTTTGTTTGTTTGTTGTTGTTGTTTTACACTATCTCAGGAAGGAAACTATCCAGCTGGCTGAACCTAAGACAAGTACCTATGAACTATTTTCCAAGGGTTGAGAAGAGGGATCTACAACAGCTCTTTAAAAATTCAGACATTAGAATTGGTCCCTGCTCTCAAGGAGTTAACAGTCTATTGTGAAAGAAAGGTAAATACCAGCTGTACTACAATGTAATAGGTGTTAACAAAGCACAGAATTAGAAGCAGTAAATTCAATGGCAGGGGGCAGGAGGGAAAGACTGGGGAATCTTGGAGAGAAGAACTGACCTGACCGTTAAACTGTCTTAAAGACCTAAGAGTCCACCAAGTTGAGAAGAGTGGAACAAACTTTCAAAACAGCAAGAACAGCTTGTATAAGGTTTCAAGTGTCAAAAGAGCAAGAGTCAAAAGAGCATTGCATAGAGTGCCTTGGTAAGGTGGCATAGGTTTACAATATAGGGTAGGTGTGTATATAAAGAAGTTGGTAGATGTGATGGACAGATGAAAGAAGAGTAACTATCAGAATATGGAAGTAGACCATTTTTTTGTTGATTTCAGATCAGAAGGTACTTAAATACTATTCTAAGGAATTTGGAATTTATTATCTATACTAGTGGCCCGGTGCACGAAATTCATGCAAGGGGGAGGGTGTGTTCCTCAGCCTGGCCTGCACCCTCTCCAATTTGGGACCCCTCGAAGGATGTCCTACTGGCAGTTTACACGGTTCGGGCCTAAACCAGCAGTTGGACATCCCTCTCGCAATCCAGGACTGCTGGCTCCTAAACACTCACCTACCTGCCTGCCTGCCTGATTGCCTCTAACCACTCTGTCTGCTGGCCTGCTCTCCCCCAACTGCCCCCCCCCCCCACCCCGTCCCCCCCCACCTCCCCCCCCCCCCCGGCCCCCTGCCCCCC
>NW_005368608.1:1111-1422 GCF_000412655.1 Myotis brandtii | reverse complement strand
ATTGTTTCCATTGCCAACTTTTTTCTTCCTTGCCAAGTAAGAGAGTTGTGAACTCTTCAGTGATGCCTTCCCCAGGATATTTGCAGATGTGGTTGGGAAAAGTCATTCCATCCCCGACCTTTGCATGTCAGGTGCTGGGGTTCCCGGGTGCCCCCTCGCCTGCACCCCGGCTCTCTGATCCCAATGCGGCTCTCTCTCCCTCCGATCGCCCCCAGGGGTGCCGCCCAGCCTGCGCTTTGGCTCTCTCTCCCTCCGATCGCCATGGAGACCACCTGGATGCAGGCCGGGCAGCACCCCTGGGCCCGCGGGTG
>NW_005368608.1:0-1088 GCF_000412655.1 Myotis brandtii | reverse complement strand
CCCTCGGGGGTGCCGCCTGGCCTGCGCCCTGGCTCTCTCTCCCTCTGTTCGCCATGCAATCACGGGGCACAGGTGAGGGGGCACCCCCACGGCTCTTGCCTGCTGCATGGGTTTCCGAATCGTCCTTCCCTTTCACCTCCCATCATTGAGCCTACATATGCAAATTAACTGCCATCTTTGTTGGCGGTTAACCGCCATCTTTGTTGGCAGTTAATTTGCATATCAACCTAATTAGCCAATGGGAAGCATAGCGGATTTATGGTTAATTACCCTTTTTGTCTTTTATTAGATAGGATCAGTGGTCGACAAACTCATTAGTCAATAGAGCCAAATATCAACAGTACAACGATTGAAATTTCTTTTGAGAGCCACATTTTTTTAAACTTAAACTATATAGGTAGGTACATTGTTATTAACTTAATTAGGGTACTCCTAAGGGTTAGGAAGAGCCACACTCAAGGGGCCAAAGAGCCGCATGTGGCTCCCGAGCCGCAGTTTTCCGACCACGGATCTATACTAATAAAAGCCTAGGTGGTCCTCGTGCCCTTGTGTGCAACATCATCACAAGATGGCCACCACAAAGATGGCCGCCACAAGATGGCCACCACAAGATGGCCACCACAAAGATGGCTTCCACAAGATGGCTGTGCATGCAGTGCAGAGGAGGCTGGTCGTGGTGTCTCTGCCATCTCACGCAGAGGAGGCGGGTCCCAGTTGAGGAGGTGGGTCGCAGCAGGGGAGGGTAGTTGGGGGCAATCGGGCCATCAGGGGAGTAGTTAGGCATCAATCAGGCTGGCAGGAAAGTGATTAGAGGATGATCAGGCTGGCAGGCAGAAGCAGTTAGGGGCAATCAGGCCGGAAGGCAGGGAAGTGGTGAGGAGACTGCAGTCCCGGATTATGAGAGAGATCGGCCTAAACCAGCAGTCGGACATCCCCCAAGGGGTCCCTGATTGGAGAGGGTGCAGGCTGGGCTGAGGGAACCCCCCCCCCCCCATGCATGAATTTTGTGAACCAGGCCTCTAGTGTAGGCAATAAAAGGCCCTTAGGACTTTTAGTAGAAGATATATATAATATATATATCCTAATAT
>NW_005368607.1:0-750 GCF_000412655.1 Myotis brandtii | reverse complement strand
TGTTCATTATATTCCATAAATGAATGAGATCATGTGACATTTATCGTTCTCTAACTGGCTTATTTCACTTAGCATAATGCTCTCCAGTTCCATCCATGCTGTTGCAAATGGTAAGAATTCCTTCTTTTTTACTGCAGCATAGTATTCCATTGTGTAGATGTACCACAAGTTTTTAATCCACTCATCTGCTGATGGGCACTTAGGCTATTTCCAAATCTTAGCTATGATCCAATATTTGGTTATTAAAATATATATATATGAAATAAAACTTAAAAAGACTTTTTTATATTTTTTAATTTTATTGGGGTGACATTACTCAACATGAACATATAGGTTTTATGTGTGGATTACTAATTTACAGCATCTGTATATAGGACCAAATGCCCATCACCCAAAGTCAAATCTCCTGTCCCTCATATTAGGGCCCCTTTCTTTGCCCACCTCCCTCTCTCTGGCAACCACCACACTGCTGTTTGTGTTCTTAACTTTCAGTTTTATATTCCACATATGAGTTAAGTCATATAGTTTTAGCTTTTTCTGCTTGACTTATTTCACTTCGCATAATGTTCTCAAGGTCCATCCATGTTGTAAATGATGCTATCCCATCCTTTCTTATGGCTGTATAGTACTCCATTGTATATATATACACCACATCTTCTTTATCCAGTCCTCTATCATAGGGCATTTTGGCTGTTTCCAATTCACATCATTGTCACTATGAATAATGCTGCAATGAACATAGGGGTGCAT
>NW_005368606.1:0-949 GCF_000412655.1 Myotis brandtii | reverse complement strand
AATGTTGTAACTTATAATCAGGATGTGAAATTTAAAATGCTTTTATGAATAAATCTCAAATATTTTAATTTCCGGAGGCATGAATAACCCAACCCTCCTTTTTTTTCTCTCCCTGTAGCCTTCATTGTTTTCCAAAAAATATACTGAAAAAAATTACTTCTAAGACTGTCCAATATATGCAGAAAGAATTCTGATATTATATCTGCATGAAAGTAAATCTTTTATTATGTTAAGACTTGTGTCTGCCATAAAATGATAAGGTTGACATGTTTGAGCTTGGGGGCAAAGTCATCTCAAAACAGGATGCTGGGCCCAGCCAGGATGGCTCAGTGGTTGAGTGTTGACCTATGAACCAGGAGGTCATGGTTCGATTCCCTGTCAGGGCACATGCCTGGGTTGTAGGCTTCATCCCCAGTGGGGATCATGTAGGAGGCATCAGATCAATGATTCTCTCATCTTTGATGTTTCTATCTCTCTCCCTCTCTTTTCCTCTCTGAAATAAATAAAAATATAGTTTTTAAAAAGTTATTTGGAAAAGAAAAAGTTAATTGGAAAAATCCCCACACAGGATGCCGGGTCCTATCTACCTTGTGTAGGTAGGGAGTTGCTTGTGTTTCTTTCCAAATCATCTGTGACTATACAGAAATATGACCTTCCCACCTTGTTCTGAAAGAAACAGGGTTTACCTTAGAAGGTTCTCCTGTTGCCTCTGAAGACATCTCCTCACTTGAGTAAAGATTATAACTTTCCACCAGGGAGACTGAATTGAGCAAACCCCATTTTATGCATGGGAGAGAAATCGGGACTTAGAGCTTTCTGAACTTGAAAGGAACATTGCTAATACTGTTTTTTACTTTTCTTTTGCTTTAACAATTTTATTTATTTTTTTGGGGGGGGGGAATATTTGTGGTTAGAGCAAGACATTTATTTTCTATCCCGTATGTGCAGA
>NW_005368605.1:0-1092 GCF_000412655.1 Myotis brandtii | reverse complement strand
GCTTACTTAGGTTGCTAAGGCATTAGAGCCATTTCAGCCTAATGGCTTCTGTGTTTACTTACTTGAACAGTTGCTGTAGACTGTAACTTCCATAATAAGGTGCAAACAAGGTTATTGAGATTGTATAGTAAACACCATGATACATGTACCTTTGCTGTTTGAAATTTGTTTCTACATCTGAATTAAAAATATTGAACTAACTAAACTTTGAAAAACACATAAACAACTAACAGTTGCTATAAGAATCTTACCTAATAATAGACAAACATGAAAATTCACCGTACCTTCACTATGCTAACCAGCCAATCAGGAGAGTATGCAAATTAACCCAACAAAGATGGCGGTTAATTTGCATATGTAGGCTCCAAGCAGCGGAACGAAGCCTGACAGCTCCTGGGCTGGAACAGCGAAGCCTGACGGAAGCCCTGTGTGTTTATGTCTCCCTTCAGGCCCCAACAGCCCCAAGCCTCACCACCTCGGTGCTGGGGCTGCTGGGGGCCGGATTGGAGACACAAACACTCAGAGGAGCCTTGCACCCAGAAGCCCCAAGCCCCGTTGAGGTGGTGCTGGGGATGCTGAGGGCTTGATCGAAGACACAGATCCGCAGCCCCAGCACCCAGCAGCCCCAAGCCCCGCCATCAAGGTACTAGGGCTGCTGGGGGTATCAGAGACACAAACCCACAGGCCTGGCACCCAGCGGCCCCAAGACCAGCCACTGCGGTGCTGGGGCTGCTGGAGGCCAGATGAGAGACACAAACACATAGGAGGGCCCGGCACCCAGCAGACCCAAAGCCAGCCACTGTGGTGCTGGGGCTGCTGGGGGCAGGATCGGAGACACAAGCCCGAAGGACTGGCACCCAGCAGTCCCGGCACCCAGCAGACTCAAGCCCTGCCACCATGGTGCTGGGCTGCTGGGAGCCGGATCAGAGACACAAACCCGCAGAGGGGGCCCTAAACCCAGGAGCACCAAGCCCCGCCACCACAGTGCTGGAGCTGCTGGGGGCAGGGTTGGAGACACAAACCCACAGTGGGAGCCGGCACCCAGCAGCCTCAAGGCCCACCACCTCGGCGCTGGGGCTGCTGAGGGCAGGA
>NW_005368604.1:0-217 GCF_000412655.1 Myotis brandtii | reverse complement strand
CCCCATGAGTAGCTCAGGAGCATAATACCCACCCAAGTATAGGGGACTGAGCTCAGTCATTGACTAGACACAACCAGAGAGAGAGAGAACGAGAGAGGGAGAGAGAGAGAGAGAGAGAGAGAGAGAGAGAGAGAGAGAGAGAGAAGCAACACACAACATGGGCATTTCTTGGTGATGGACGCAAGGATGAGCCATTAGCTTTCAACACCTATAGCAG
>NW_005368603.1:0-781 GCF_000412655.1 Myotis brandtii | reverse complement strand
ATAAATAAATAAATACATAAATACATAAATAAATAAAAACAAAAAAAACCCAACATCAATTCAGCTGCCTCCTGCACACTCCCTACTAGGGATGTGCCCACAACCAAGGTATATACCCTTGACCGGAATCAAACCTAGGACCCTTCAGTCTGCAAGCCAGGCTGATGCTCTATCCAGTGAGCCAAACCAGTCAGGGATTCTTTTATTCTTATCCACTCATTCTCTTTGTACCTCCTCTATACTGATGTGTGGTCCTTCCCCTATTTGTCCAATTCATTAACCTTTCTTTCTGTATATAATCTCTGCCTCTACAGATTCTGTCCAATCCCTTTCTTCTGGGTATTTCTAGTTTTCATTTTTTGGTTTATTTGTTTGTTTGTGGGGTTTTCTCCCCATATATTTTTTCTCTTACCTTTTTTCCTTTCTCAATATCATTTTTTGAACTCTATTATCTCTCCTAATTCTCTTTTCTCTGGTGGTCATGTTAGAGTTAACAGTGTCATAAGTACATTAATCTTTGTTACCTTTATTTTGTGTCCTCTCAGGTTGTATTTTGTGCTGTTCGGTAAACCTGGTAAAGATCGAGCCACATAACAAGACACCCTGAGAGGAGACTCCATCCATGAATGGGAAAATAGACCACAAAACGCTACTATACCAAGATAACCCGAATATCTCAAGTAGGGGGCATCCCTAGAATATCCAGTCAAGAAGACCTGAGATACTACAGCACTGGTCCCACAAAATATACTATCTAATAAAAGAAAAACATGGTAATTAG
>NW_005368602.1:0-558 GCF_000412655.1 Myotis brandtii | reverse complement strand
TATCAGGTAGTATGATTCCTCCAACTTTGTTCTTTTTCTCAATATTGCTGAGGCTATCCTTTCGTGTGTGTGTGTGTGTGTGTGTGTGTGTGTGTGTGTGTGTTGTTCCATATAAATTTTTGGATTATTTGTTCTAGTTCTGCAAGATTACTTTGAGAACAATTTTGGACAAAAGCCTGATTAGAATGGTTTTAAGAGAGAATGGAAGGAGAGGAAGGAGAGATGTTGAGGAAGCAAGTATGGACATTAAAAAGAAAGAGTTTTGTACTAAAGGTGAAAAACAGTAATGTATTGTCTTTTAATTAATAGGTGACATTTACTGAGCACTTACTGTGTGACAAACACTCTTTTAGGCACGTCTATTAACTTGTTTAATGAGGAATAAGAAATATAGACAATCCTTGCTTTGCATGATAGAGCAAGACCATGCCGGCTAAAACCATATGGGAAAGATTCTGAGTGTTATGTGACTTTTAAAAATTTTTGTCAAAACATTCTACATTTTAACTAGCTCTTAATGTTGGTTATTAATGTATTGGAAAGTGAAGAAAATAGTAA
>NW_005368601.1:0-901 GCF_000412655.1 Myotis brandtii | reverse complement strand
CTCACCACCCTGTAGGCTGCTCCCAGTGGACAAGGACCAAGAGCTTCTCCATCCCATCCACTGGCTGCTGAGCAGTGCGGGCCCTGCGAGTCCAGCTGTGGGGTCAGCGGCGGCCCAGATCTGCTCCACCACCTTCCTGCTCTGTGACTTTCCACCAGTCTCCCTGAACTTCTGTTTCCTCATCAGTAAAATGGGAATAATGATAAGAAGAATGTCTATCTCAGAGGGCTGTTGCGAGGGTTAAAGGAAATGATGCATGCAAAATGATTGGCTCAGTAAAGGTTAGCGCTGTTACTCCCTTAGCTCCTATCTAAACCCTGCAGTGAAGTATTGGGAGCCACTATTAAACCATTGCTAGTATTTTCCTTATGTCAACAAATGTACACAAAGTGCCAGGAGCCAGGCTCTCTCTAGGACCCTGTTTCTTTTTTTAAAAATATTTTTTATCGATTTTTTACAGAGAAGAAGGGAGAGGGATAGAGAGTTAGAAACATCGATGAGAGAGAAACATCAATCAGCTGCCTCCTGCACACTACCTACTGGGGATGTGCCTGCAACCAAGGTACATGCCCTTGACCGGAATCGAACCTGGGACCCTTCAGTCCGCAGGCCGACGCTCTATCCACTGAGCCAAACCAGTCAGGGCTAGGACCCTGTTTCTTAATGCCTTTTTATTTCCAACATCTCTTTTTGGGGTGAAAAGCACAATGAGCAGAGTTCGTTGTGGAGAGAGCCCCTCATCTCCCATTCCTCCCATCCTCCTCCTTGTTGCACAGGCTCCCCTCTCTCGTACCTGGTACCCTCCCACTGACCCTGGGCTCCCCTGAGCTCCACCCTGGAACACTCAGGCACCTGGGCCCTTATCTTTTGATTAAGACACAGCCAGGCCCTTTACAGAGAG
>NW_005368600.1:2228-2669 GCF_000412655.1 Myotis brandtii | reverse complement strand
CTTATCTGGTCCCCGACACAAAGTGGGGCTTTGCAGGCACAAATTACAGCCGCTCTCCAACGGCACGGGGAGAGGAGACCCCGGCCAATTAGCTCCTCCGAGCCGGGCCCCGCGGGGGTCGCCGCGGCTTGTCAAACGCCATGAAATATTTTGCCCAAAGCTCATTATAATAATGAACCCGCGTTTCTTCCCTCCGGAGAATAATTAGCAGCCTCCCCAATGGGGCCGAGCAGCCATGTGGAGGCTGCCCCCTAATTGTCCCCTTGACTTCATCTGCGACAAGCCAGCCTTCGGGCCCTGAGCCTGCTCCTGGGAGGGCAGCAGCCTCCTGGGCACAGAAGCGAGGTGGGTGGGTCCCGCCTGCAGAGAGACCACCGACCTGGCCGGGGAGACTCCTCAGAGGGCACCCCCCAGCCCCAGGTACCCACGCCAGTGACGTGC
>NW_005368600.1:0-390 GCF_000412655.1 Myotis brandtii | reverse complement strand
CACCAGGCACGCCCTCCTCAGCCTCCCGGTCCGGGTCCACACCGCCTGGGGAGGCAGGGTCACTGCCCAGCTCCCAGCCCCAGCACGGGGCACCCCAAGAACTCCTGGGGACACAGGTGTAACCCGCAGGCGGGGACACCACGGCCCCATCCGGCTGGAGAGCCTCCTTTTATAGGCACCACAGAGCCCCGCAGAGAGCACCCCAACACACAGGGGACCCCAACACACAGGGGATCCCCCCCTGCCCACAGGCTGAAGCCCAGACCCCGCAGGGACTGTATTGGAGACGGGGCCTTTCGGGGGCGATTCAGCCGAAATGGGGCCCGTGGGTGGGCCCTGGTCTATAGGGGTCGTGTCCTCAGAGGAGGAGAGCGAGACCAGGGCTCCCTC
>NW_005368599.1:0-712 GCF_000412655.1 Myotis brandtii | reverse complement strand
CTTGCCTGCCCCACATGGGGATTGAGCCTGTACCCGGGCATATCACCTGACTGGGAATCAAACCATGACCTCCTGGTTCATAGGTCGATGCTCAACCCTGACTCACACTGGCTGGCCCTGCTATTATTTTCAGTTTAGATTCCTATGGGAGGCATTTTATGGAGCAGTGACCTCTACTGATGGCCAGCAATTTCCCACAGCCTCCCTTTATTCTAGAAATCAACTCAGGTTTTGTAGGTTATTAGCTTGAGAAGGGGTAGGAGCCTGTGGATCTACAAAATGTGGGGGATAACAAATTTAGAGGTTATCAGACAAAAAAGGCAAAGGTAAAATAATTTCAGAGATGCCAAAGCTTTCTTGTACCTAAAATTATGAAATACATTTCTTAAAGTCATTATTCCACAGATTTTCTTAAGACTTATCACAGATGTTTAAATGATGACTTTTTTTTGGAACCATTAGGAAGAGAACAGAAGAGAATTAGGGTATAATGATCCAAAGGGAGTACGGAGACTTGGAACCACTAAGCAGGAGAAGTGAACCAAGAGGAGCCCAGAGAAGATATTGTTGTGGTGGATGCCTTATGTTTGGGTTGGTTTTTCCTGCATGCCCATGAACTCGGAGCGCTAGAATGCTAAAATCCCAGGAGTCATTGACCGCATAAAACCCAGCAACATTATTATTGAAAGTTTTTTGCAGCTTTTTACACATT
>NW_005368598.1:0-737 GCF_000412655.1 Myotis brandtii | reverse complement strand
GACCACATGACTTTTTTCCAATGCTCGACTGTCCAATCCTTATGTTCCTGTGCAAATTGGAGATGTTTTATCTTGGTAACTGCAGACAGCAAAGGTGTTTGAACAGGCCTTCGGCTTCCATATTCTATACAATGCAGTGTAAAGCTAATATGCCTACAAACGTCAAGTGGTCATAATAGTCTGGCCACTCAGTGTATGTATGTCCCACATTCAAGGGTTGTTGGATCGCATTGTTTACCCATGTCTTCAGAGGAAAGATCACTTCTGCTGTCCTGGTAAGCAACCTGCTTCCCTATTTATAATGGTCTGGCCCTCTAGCAACTTCAGCGCGAAGTTATAGCTAATTTGCCTACAAACGTCAGGTAGTCATAATAATCTGGCCACTCAGTATATATATATATATATTTCTGAATATTTTGCTACAAAGGACCTTAAGCAAATAAAAGTTGGATGATTTCAAATAATTATTTTTTTAAATATGTTTTTATTGATCTGAGAGAGAGAGAGGAAAGGCAGAGAGAGAGACAGAAACATCAATAGGCTGCCTCCTGCATGCCTCCCACTGGGGATTGAGCCCATAATCCAGGCATTTGCCCTGACTGGGAATTGAACTGGTGACCTCCTGGCGTATAGATCAATGGACGCTCAACCACTGAGCTATACCAGCTGGACTCAAATTATTTTGAATTAATGTTTTATAAAATTGAAAATTGAAAAAGTTTGTAAATTTTTGTATG
>NW_005368597.1:0-483 GCF_000412655.1 Myotis brandtii | reverse complement strand
AACTTTGTTGCTTTCAGTGGAGCTCAGAGCTGGGCCAGGGAACTGTGGCTTTCTCCATCACTGGAGCAAGCAAGCCTCCTGCTTGCTCCAGCTCCGTGGCTGCCGGCCGCCATCTTGGTTGGGTTAATTTGCATATAGTTGCTCTGATTGGCTGGTGGGCGTAGCCTAAGGTGTAGCAAAAGTACGGTCAATTTGCATGTTTGTCTTTATTAGTATAGGACTAGAGACCTGATGCACAAAAATTCATGCAAGAGTAGGCCTTCCTTCCCCCGGCTGCCGGCACCAGCTTTCCTCTGGCACCTGGGACCTGGGCTGCTTCCCTCCTCTGGCCACCCTCAGACACCCAGGACCTGGAATGCTTCCCTTGGACTGCCCACAGGCACCTGGAACCCGACCTGGCTTCCCTCCGGCCCAGGCTTGGTCTGGAAGGAAGTCTGGAATGACACCTGGAAGACATCCAGTCTAATTAACATATTACCCTTT
>NW_005368596.1:0-769 GCF_000412655.1 Myotis brandtii | reverse complement strand
TCCACCGAAAAGTAAATTTGCAGCAATTCCTGTAGACCAGCGGTTATCAACCTTGTTCTCAACCTGTGGGTCGCGACCCCTTTGGTGGTCGAACGACCCTTTCACAGGGGTCGCCTAAGACCATCCTGCATATCAGATATTTACATTACGATTCATAACAGTAGCAACATTACAGTTATGAAGTAGCAACGAAAATAATTTTATGGTTGGGTCACAACATGAGGAACTGTATTTAAAGGGCCAGAAGGTTGAGAACCACTGCTGTAGACGCTGTGGGTAAAACAGTACTACCACAACCTCTAATATAACATATTAAAACTTTATTAAGATATGCTTCCACGCTCTGAGGGCCAGTTCCTGCCTCAAACCTCGCCCTCCCGGGAAACAGCTTGGGGAGGGCGCAGCCCTTGGCAATGCGACCCAGGACTCAGTGTGTCCACACTCCGGAAAGCCGGTTCCTGTCTCAAACCTCGCCCTTACCGGAAACAGCTCAGGGAGGGCGCAGCTGTTGCTAAGAGGACCCAGGACTCAGTGCGGCCATGCTCTGAGGGCGGGTTCCTGCCTGAAACCTTGCCGCCCTCTTGGGAAACAGCTTGGGGAGGGTGCAGCCATTTCCAAGATGACCTCTGCAGGACTGACTTCCTTCCAGTTTGTCGAGCCTCGCTCGTGACGTTACACCCAGGGTTTTTATTATCGTAATATATGGGCTTGTTCTATCAACAGTGGGCAATCTTTAAAATAGTATTAAAGACAAACATAAAATGGCATA
>NW_005368595.1:0-268 GCF_000412655.1 Myotis brandtii | reverse complement strand
CTTTGCAGAGTGCCCTCTCGCACTCCAGGACCCCTCAAGAGATGTCGAAGAGCCGGTTTCGGCCTGATCCCCGTAGGCCAGGCTGAGGGACCCCACCTGCCAGAGGGACCCCGTTCACTTTGCAAACGCACCTGTTGAGCCAGAGTGCCACCCCAGGTGCTGCTGGCTGAGGAGGGACCTCAGGAGGTTGGCTCCAGGGCGTGTTCGGCCCTTCTCACCAGTCCCACCCCTCTGGCCACCTTTTAATTAATTTCCTTTCAATGTGCAC
>NW_005368594.1:0-612 GCF_000412655.1 Myotis brandtii | reverse complement strand
ACCCTTTAGTGGTTGCCAATAGTACTTAGATCGAAATCGAAGTTTCTTCCTATGGCCTGTTGGCTTGTACAATCGGGCCTCTGCTTTTGTTGCCCACTTACCACTCCCCCTTACAGCGTATACTCCACCTTCAGAGGCTTAAGTTTACTTTTCTAAACTCCTTCTTACTTTAGAGCTGTGTTTGTGTTTGTGTATATGCGCGTGCTATATGCCAGCCACCGTGGTTGGAACCCTGACATGATATTTCTTACTTTCCACAGCATAATCTGGGAGGTTGTCACTGTAAATCTCATTTTACCTATGAAGTTATGACTCGTCCAAGATCACTGAGCTGTGAAATGGACCAAACAAGGTTGGGCCCCACAGTTACCTGACTCCTGGACCAGTGGTCTTCCTGCTGCATTGCCGTTACTCGTAGCAGTTACACTGGTCTGCAAGCATTTCCCAAATCGCATAATTTTGAAGGCTTCCCTCCAGGTTTCCGCAGTGCTGCCCAAAGTTGAAGACTTTGCTCTTCTTCAGTGGTCCCTGTTACTCTGAAAAACGAGTTGATGAAGGCAAGAAACTGAACACCAAGAGATGAGAGAGCTAAGGGAAGTCAGGAGTCCCATG
>NW_005368593.1:0-534 GCF_000412655.1 Myotis brandtii | reverse complement strand
ATGTCTGAGCTAAGATTCAAATCAGTTTCTTTTTGACCCCAAAGCCCATGCTCTTGCCCTTCTACCAAGACTTCCAAGCCAAGTTCATCCTCTAAGTCATCAGAGCCCAGCTCAGAGACTGATTCAGCAAATCCTGCACCTCCTCCATCCCTGCTATGATCAGTCTCTTGCCACTTTTACTGGGACAGTGGCTAGGATGGTATATGGGCATGTCTGTGTGTGGGTGGGTAGATACTCTTCTCCTCAAAACTCATTTTGTGGTAGTTATTAGACAGGTACAAGGAGTCTAAGAAGGAAGGGAAGTAGAATGAACTCCAGTAAAAACTTGGACTAAAATAGCATCATTGTGGAAAGATGTTAAAAATAACTTCACTTGTGATGATTGGTTCAAATCCTGCCTCTGTCACTCACTAGCTGTGTAACCTTGGTCAAGTGATTTGACATTTCTGTACCTCAGTTTCCTCATTTGTAAATAAGGATTACAATAATAGCAATGCCTGTAAAGCAATGTCTATAAATCCACTTTGTAGCACT
>NW_005368592.1:0-1361 GCF_000412655.1 Myotis brandtii | reverse complement strand
GGGATGGGGGGAGGGGTTCTGGGGCAGAGGAGCCCCCAGGCGGGAGGGAGGCGGGCACACGGTGGCGGCCGGAGGTCTAATGGAACCCGTCGTGTCCCGTAGGAGCTGGAGAAGCAGTACACCCCCAGCAGATGGACTGTCCTCCGCGGAGCAGAGGAAGCCCTGAGGACCTACTCACAGATAGGAAGCGAGGGTAAGGGCACCCCTCTCGGCCGCTTGGGTGGACTTTGGCGTGTGACAGCGGTTCAGAACCTGGGGCTGGGGGTGGAGCCGCTGCCCAGCCAGCGCTCAGGGCAGTTCCCAAGGCCTGGGCACTGTCTAAGCCTCCCAGTGCGCTCAGGCCCGGTGCCAGGAGAGCGCGGGAGGCCCAGCCAACCGTGCCCCTTGCCCCTCCTGCCCTGCCAGCCATGCCAGGCCTTAAGGCCACACGCCCGGTGGCACAGGGTGACGGAGTGAACAAAGGAAGGTCTCTTTTTCATTAAAGACATCGGGGCTTGGGGACCTGTGGGCTAGTGAACGCCAAGCTGGGTCCCCCCTCGGCCTGGGTTTGCAGAGCGCTGCGCTGTGGTTTCAACGCTCCGGGGAGGCGGACTTCGCGGGAAGCGTGAGCAAGAGGCAGCCACCTCCCTCCGTGGGAAAATGGGTTGTTGGCGCAGACTCCTCCAAGCTGGCTGGTGGCTGTCCCACCTGAGGTGCCAGCAGGAGGCGCAGGCTGGGGGCTGGTTCCGTCCCCACAGAGCCGGGCGGAGCTGAGTCCTGGGCTCTTCAGAGCTCCCTGCTGAGCCCAGCTGGGAGCCAAATACACCCTATTTGCTCAGTAAATATTTGAGGGCGCAGTGCCACCCGCATGAGTTTGGAGAAAACCTGTTTGTCTGTCTTACTCGTCTGGAGGGGGAGAGGGGGTCTCCCATTAGTAGCAGGAGCTGAGACGACGGTGCTGCCGTGGCCGCAGACACTGTCCTCAGTCCCCGCGCTCCGTGGCCCCGGGTCAGCTTGCAGCCCGTGTCCCTCTCCCTCCCGCTCCCACAGACCAGCCGGCCCAGAGGTGCCTCGAGACGGGAGCATCTCCCTCAGGGCCAGGCGAGTGGGGTGGAACCTGTCGCTATTTAAAATGCTGACATTTTGTTCATTGTGGACTTTGGGGCATTAATTTTAATTTAAAAAATATCTTGCATTTAAATATCATTTGTCTTATGATTGGTCAGCTCCAGCTGCCATAACACAGTGCCATCGGCTGGTGAGGCTTAAACAACAGAAATCGGTTTCTTGCAGCTCTGGAAGCTGAGAAGTCCTAGATCAAGGGGCCAGCCAATTTGGTTCCCTGGGGAGGGGCCTCTTCCTGGCTTGCAGACAACCAGCCT
>NW_005368591.1:0-838 GCF_000412655.1 Myotis brandtii | reverse complement strand
TATTCCAAGTCATGAATATATGAAACCAGTTGGCTATGTCTCTTTCTATATGAGTTATTACATATATAAAACCCTAATATGCAAATAGACCGAATGGCGGAACAAACAAACAACTGGTCGCTACGACGTGTGCTGACCACCAGGGGGCCCATGCTGAACATGGCAGGTGTTGGCAGCAGGCAGCAGAGCGCTGAACATGGCCCACATCCGGTGCCGGGCCATGGTGGGATGGTGGAGCAGGTGAGCGGGGGTGCCAGACCAAGGATGAGGTGCATTCGCTGCCACTGGGGAGAGCCTCTGGTGGTTACTGAAAATTCTTTGCTCCCTCGTGCTGAGGTCCTGCCAGGTGCTTGTACCTGCTGACGGCGCTAGAGCTGCCCCCCCCCCGCTCCTGAGGGGTGATCCGGGCCAGCAGCCGCCTCTCGCACTCGCTACTGGCAATGGCCCCGCTCACACCTGCTGCTGTAACCAGAGCCACTGCTCGCACCCACTGCCGGCACCGGCCTTGCTCACACTTGCAGCTGGCGCCAGAGCTGCAGCTTGCACCCACTGCTGGCACCTGGTACTGGCCCTGATCGCCCCTGTGGGCTTCTCTACTTCCCCTTACTCCTGAGGGGCAATCGGGGTGGCAGCAGCCACTTGCACCCGCTGCTGGCACCGGCCCCAATCACTTTGCGCTGTCAGCAGGTATGAGCGGGGCCGGATCTGTCAGCGCGTGGGAGCAGCAGCTGCAGGAACAGGGCTGCTGGCAGACAGGAGACCGGGGGCCATGGTGGGTGGGGCCAGCTGGGGACATGGAGAATAGGCCGAGACCCGCCCCTGTGCCCACCGCAGCCTC
>NW_005368590.1:0-758 GCF_000412655.1 Myotis brandtii | reverse complement strand
ATCAAGCCTCTGCCCCGGCTTGGGCAGGGCCCCTGCAGCTCCGATGAAGCATCTGCCCCGGGCAGGGCCCCCCAGCTCGGATCAAGCCTCTGCTGGGGCTTGGGCAGGGCCCCCCGGCTCCAATCAAGCCTCTGCCGCGGCTTGGGCAGGGCCCCCCCCCCACACTCCCTGCTCTGATCAAGCCTCTGCTGGGGCTTGGGCAGGGCACCCTGCTCCTCTCTAGCCCTGCTCAAGCCTCTGATGCCTCACCCCCATGGCACCAAGGCTCGTAGGCCAGGAGTGGCCAGGGGTGTTCTGGGACCGAGGCTGCTCAGGGTCTACACTGGGGCCTGCAGGCTGCCTGGGTACCTAGGATGTTCCCAGGACCTAGGCAGCTGGGCGCCTGTATATGCAAATTAGCCTGCCATCTTGGTCACTCCTGATTGGCTGGTGGGCGTGGCTTGTGGGCATCATGGAGGTACGGTCAATTTGCATCTTTCTCTTTTATTAGTATAGGTTGTGTGCAGGGAGTCTTTCCTTTGAGAGGATATTTTCACAGTGAAGGTTCAGAAATGATCAAATAAGTGTAGGAAACATCATGTGTTTCAAATGGCACTGGATTTCTAGTCTTCCTTCATTTTGCCTCCTCCAAGCCAACCTATGTCACACTCCTTGCTCATGAGACACAAGGAGGGCAAAGATCATAGGACTGCTCCAGAGAAAGAAAGGTTTTTGCATGTGGGGAGAAGTCTTTTTTATTTTTTCCCAGAGAAATCTAT
>NW_005368589.1:0-636 GCF_000412655.1 Myotis brandtii | reverse complement strand
TCTCCTATCCCTTTCCCTTCCTCTCTCTCAATAAAAATATTTAAAAAAAAATAAGGAAAGTGGTGCATATCCCCAAAATTGGAAAATAGGTCCTCCAACAAGTAAATGTGCACCCATGCTCATAACGGCACCTTTCACAAGAGCCAAAGGGTGGAAAGCCCCAGCTTTTCCAATGGCACACGGGCAGTGGGGTGATGCGGGTAAAGCACTGATGTCGGAGTCACCCTGGCCCTACTCTCGCTCTCTCTCTTTCTCACTCCGGGACCTGCACAATCACTCTTGTGCTCTCCCTACTTTGGGTTCCTCCTCTATGGAATGGGGCCTCGCCAAGCTGTGTCGGGGCCCAGCAGCTGCTATTTGGGAAAGTGATTCTGAAAATGTGAGCTGAATTAAGCTAATATTTATGGAGGGCTTATGAGTCGAGTTTCTGCACTGAACATTTTTCACTGTCTATCTCATTTAATCCTCATAACGAACCCACTTTACAGAAGAGGAAGCTGTGGTTTAAAGAAAATCAGAGGCAGAGCCCGGTTTCAAGCCCAGGCTGCTCTGACCGGAAGGCCGCACTGCCACACGGGTTACCATGGTCCGGGAGAGCGGGCTCAGCTGTGCTCAGCACATCTCTAGATCAACACC
>NW_005368588.1:0-642 GCF_000412655.1 Myotis brandtii | reverse complement strand
GTTTTTCTCTCATCAATGTTTCTAACTATCCCTCTCCTTTCTTCTTTGTAAAAAAATCAATAAAATATATCTAAAAGATAAAATAAAATAAAAAAATAAAAATAAAAATGAACCTTGACTCACACATGCACAATACGTGTAAAGCTCTCGCTGGCACCAATCGCACACGTGCGTTTCGATCTGTCATTGTCAATCGTGAATTTGGTTGTTTTTGTTGACATTCTGAAGCTGAAAGTAAGTGACATCATTGACAGAATATGTCTGAAGTCCATCTATTGGCACAACGTACCTCTGAAGCCAAAAGAAGCTGGCGTCATCGACAGAATGTATTAAGAGTATTTTTACTCTTAATGTATATACAGGGAGATATTAGAATAACTTTAATCAATTTATCAGTCATTGTTTTAATCAATGTTTTTATATCATGCTTTTGTTGTTTATCATATTTTTGTTTTCATATCATGTTTTTGTTTTCATATCATGTCTTTGTTGTTATATCATGTTATTATTCTTTATTTATTAATCAATTTATATATTATTGCCATATATACTTTACTAATTTTCTTTCATCTCTGATACTTCTACTATAGAGAAAGGACTAATAGCATATTAAAATATTTCTTCTAATTAATTTCCTTTCAA
>NW_005368587.1:0-555 GCF_000412655.1 Myotis brandtii | reverse complement strand
TGCTCTATCCACTGAGCCAAACCGGTCAGGGCTTATTAGAACATTTTGACTATAGTTCTTATGCTGTACTTTACTTCCCCATGACTATTCTATTACAACCAATTTTTACTTTTTAACTGGAGGCCTGGTGCACGACATTTGTGCACTGTGGTGGGAGGAGGGGGTGGCGTGCCTCAGCCCAGGCTGCACCCTTTCCAATCTGGAACCCCTTGGGGGGATGTCTGACTGCCCTCTCCTGCCAGCCTGGTCACCCCCAACTGCTCTCCCCTGCCAGCCTGGCCACCAGTAACTACCCTCCTCTGCCTGCCATCTTGTGGCGGCCATCTTTGGACCACATGGGGGCAGCCATCTTGTGCGAGGGCGTGACGGTCAATTTATATATTACTTATTTACTATATGGGATTCCTTCAACCTTTTCACCCATCCCACTTACCCCTCCCATCAGTCAGCCATCAAAATGTTCTCTGTATCTGAGTCTATTTCTGTTATGCTTGCTCATTTATTTTGTTTTTAGATTTAATTGTTGATAGATATGCATTTAATGTCATTTTGTTA
>NW_005368586.1:0-500 GCF_000412655.1 Myotis brandtii | reverse complement strand
TAAAGTTTCCCTTAAGTTATTTAGGTGGTGCTGGGGCGGCTGAGCCTGCTGGGGGCCTGATAGAAGACACAAACACGCAACGGGGGGCCTGTACCCAGCAGCCCCAAGGCCCGCCACCTTGGTGCTGGGGCTGCTGGGGGTATCAGAGACACAAACCCGCAGGCCCGGCACCCAGCAGACCCAAGGCCTTCGTGGCAGCACTAAGGAGCAGCAAGCCAAGCGGTAGGAAGCAGCAAGCAGGTGGGCAGTAACAAGGGAGGGGTCCCGGACTGCAAGAGGGCACATGCTGGGCTAAGGGACCCCCCACCCATCCCCAGTGCACGAATTTCGTGCACCGGGCCTCTAGTAAGTTAATAAAACATGAAGATTTCAAAGTGAAAGGAAAACGTGCCTTTTCAAATTGATATTAAGATTTCAGCCATTGAGATGAAATTATTTCAAATTATAAGTAGAAATTATAAAACCTTATTTTTCATTATCAATAGAAAAATATCAATGAA
>NW_005368585.1:1133-1680 GCF_000412655.1 Myotis brandtii | reverse complement strand
TTTGCCGAGCCACAGTTTGCCGACCACTGGCCTAGACGAACCTCAGAGTAATGATGCCACGTGAACGGTGCAAGATGAAAACTATGTGTACTATGGGATCACATTCCCCTCGAGTCTAAGAAAATGACAAGAAATCTGTAGTGACAGAAGCAGGACAAGTAGCTGCCTGGGGACGGAGGGGCAGGCACAGGAGCGAGGGAGGGATGAGGAAGGACCGGGAAGAGCCTCCGGAGGCAGTGGACACATCTCCTTGTTAAGTGTGGTTGTGGCTTCACAGGTGTGTAACACTGTCAGCAGTTATCAAATGCACACTTCAATATGTGCCCTTTCTGTGTCAATTATACCTCAAGCAATCTGCTAAAATAAGTTAAAAGTATGTGTAAAAGGTTCCTGGTGTCTGAAGTGCTCTCTCTGCCTTGAGCACATCCGCATGGCAGGGAAGCTAGTTCACGTGAAGAATTCAGAGCAGCCACTCTTCCTGAGCCTGCCGTGTGCAGGAAGCTGTGCTGATGCCCGGGACCAGGTCAAGGCCGCATGCCTATGGCCG
>NW_005368585.1:0-1118 GCF_000412655.1 Myotis brandtii | reverse complement strand
TTTTGGGGGGGGGGGGGTAAGGCTGAGCTCCCCACCAGGAGGACCAGTCAGGCCCCAGGGAGCGCTGGGGGGTCGGGGTGGGGCAGCAGTCTGAGCGGGAGCCCATTCATTGGCAGAAATGACAAAAACTAAAGTACAAACGATGCCAATTACAGCCACAGTCACTGGACTGTGGAGACTTCAGGACTCCACACTCCCTAGCAGAGCAGGGGGAGCTTGTCTCTCCCCACCACCTCCTCCCTGAATAAGTGCCTTTTCACTCCCTGTGCCCTTGTCTCCGTGCCTCGGGGCTGCAGACTTCCTGAGAAACCCCACTCACCGTCCTTTCCACCTGCTAACACCGCCCGTCCTTCAGGGCCTGGCTTGGGCTGTCAGGAAGCTTCCAGACCTGCCCACCGGGTTAGGTGCCCACCCAGCCTCTCTGTGATCCGGCCCTCATCACACCGTAGTGGACCTGCAGCTGATCGCAGGCCTCTCCTGGGCTGGATGGTGCCTCCCCTGGGACACAGGCCACGACTTGTCAGTCTCCGTGTTCCTTATCCTAGCAGTTTCTGGAATAACGTAGGCACTCAGCTACATTTGCAATAATCGATCATTGCAATAATTAATCAATACATGAATGAACAAAGACACAAAGACAGGGAGATTAGCTCGGGTAATGCCCCTCGGCCTTTCTCACCCCCGTCCTCTCTGATAAATGTGAAGGGTGTGCTGTCCCCCGTCTCAGGCACTCAGACTTCGAGGTGTCCACAGTCCTCCCCACGCCTGTGCAGACACCTGCCGCTCTCCATCAGCCAGCATGCTTCTCTCCATCTTGCTCTTCTAATCGTGTTACCAAAACAATTTGCAATTTATTTCATTATCCCAACTTTAAACACAGAACGTGGTTGTTTTTTTTTCAAAATACACTCGCTCCGCACCTTCAAACTCGGATTCAGTGCCTGGTATGGGGTGCAGCCTCTCTGTACTCGGCTGTGGAAAACCCGCCTGTCACGGAGTCAGGTTGCGCTGATGGTAGCAGAGGGCTGACTGAAGCCATTGGCGACTGGACAGCGAGCGGGATGCAGACTCAGAGGGCACGTCAGAGGAAGAACGGGTTAAACTGGGCACAGTCATAT
>NW_005368584.1:0-2786 GCF_000412655.1 Myotis brandtii | reverse complement strand
ACAAATTTTTTGCACTGGGCCTCTAGTAATAAATAAATATTAGAAATATTAACACTATTTATCAATTGTTATTATATGTACATACATAAAGGATATGAATTTCCCTCCAAAAAGAGAAGAAAAATTTTATCTTCTCTCCAAAAAGAAAGAAAAAAATGTACATAGAATCTGGAATTCAATAAAAAATTAATTTTTACTTCAATTTATATTTGTCCTACTAATGATACAAACTAATTTAAATACAATACTCCTAAGGAGAACACTTAAACCATTTACTCTATAATACAACATTAATATAGAAAAGCATTCTTGTACTTTCAATGCTTATTTGATATCTGAATGGCAGACCAGATAACTCCCATAAAAATATAATTTCCAGCCCTGGCTGATGGCCCAGTTGGTTGGAGTGTCATCCTATCCCACACAACAAGAAGGTTGAGGGTTCCATTCTTGGTCAGGGCACATAGGGCATATACCTAGATTGCGGGAGGCAACCAATTGATGTTTATTATCGCTCTCTCTTTTTCTCTCTCTCTTTGCCACACTCTCTCTAGACATATCCTTGGGTGAATATAGAATAGATATAATTTCCATGTTGCCATTGTTTTTCTTTATAAATTAGACCATATACAGGGTATTCCCCAAAAATGTATTTAAAATGTGTGTATACATTTTTTGGGATATCTTATATTTTAGGAAATATCATTCTTACCTTACTATGAATATAGTTTTAAAAAGTTATAAAGATCCAAATATATCTTTAAGCTAGAATACTGAGCAGAACCATGGTCTTTGGTGTTTTGTTAAATCAATCTAGCAAGTAAGAGTTCCAATGAACTTTAGAGCTCTCATTTCTTCATTGCAGAAATAGGCAGAGACTTCGAGTGTTTACTGAATTATTTTCCCTGGGTCACAGAGTCAGGATTAGAATTCCAATGACCATTGCCCTTTCAACACAGCACACTTCCATGTTATTTCATTTGCTTCATTTGAACTTCAAATTACTGGTTTACAGAGCAACTTTGAGAGACAAACTCAGTTTTAAAAGTCATCAGGGTGATTGATATTCTAATACTAAAATATAAATTTCTTAATACTAGTAGTTTATGATTATTCTTCCAAAGTTTGAACCTTTATGAAAAGGAAATCGTTAAAGAAAATAAAGATTTTAATATAGTGTTTTGTTAGAGATCAGGCCTATATTGGTAGTAAAGCATTTGTCTTCATTAAGCTATCTTTTTCCAGTCATACAAAGAGATAAACAGTTTCAAAAATGGCAGGGAATCATGGGAATGAACTATCTTAGTAATATTCCACTCCCCTGAGTCATAGTGCTAGAATCCTACAGTATGCCATTTATAAGATTTTGTTAAAGCTTTAAGAGCATTCCAATATTTGATCTCTTCCCTATTTGGTTAGAAACCTCATCTTCTCATCTTACCTAAATAAGACTTTTAAAACAGCAGCAATTACAAGTGGTCGGAAGAATTAAAATTTTAAAGGGCAGAGCGCTGATAAAAGTACAGATATCAGGAATGGTCTCACTGTCCAGATCACTGTACACAGCAGGAATGGAATGCAGACGCCTGTGAAATCCAATAGGTAATTATTCTGAAAGTCTCAACCCTGTGGTTCATGGAATCAGAGAATTAAGGGAAGACTGAAACCTAATTTTCTATCTTTTAGGAATAAAAAAAGAATATGAAGGAGAAGAATTCCAAAAATTATCATATCATCAAGTTTTCAATAACGTAATGTGATAGTAAACAAGGTTGAAGGTTGTGGCTGAAAACAATTGAGTTACTAGGGTGAGGTAAAGAGAGGAAGTAGCAAAGAGGAAGGACAAGCTGTGACCACATTAGCCAGATCCTTAGCTCAGACATATAATTGAATTATTGGTGTGCAACCATTCAACATAATCAAATTTCCTAATCCCACCCCCCATGCACTTGTGAAAGTCCTTAAATATAATGGTCTATTTTAAAATAAATTTTTGTTTTCAAAATAATTTTCCCCTCCATGTCTTACATTTTTGTCTAAGAACCTTGCACTTGTGCCTGTGCATTTCAAATGAATGTTGGGCATTTTTTAATGCTATTTTTAATCTGCTGGGCATTCTGGACATTCCTGGTATTTATAGTTTACTAACTTATTTCCTCATGTAATCTCACCAAATCCTGATACCTCCCACATAGAAATTACTTAACAGGTGCTGTCCATATTGGTAACTTCATCTTTGGATGCGGTTAAACATAGTGTTGAATAAGCTCCTACAAATTAAGTTCTGTTTTTCAGGATGAGTTTAGTCGTAAGCTTATTAAGGAAAGATAGCCATGGCTTTAAAACTGAAGAAATATGAATCACAATCTCTCAATAGTGTTAATAAGCTGCTGAAAGGACGAGTTTATGCTTTTCTTAAATATGTACTCTTTGGTCCATGTTACTTGGAGGAATCACTTTTGCATTTTCTGTATCTATTATTAGATACTATAATTGAATTTTTTTATATAACATGACCATTAAAGAATCACACAGAAAAGAGCACATTAGTGTTATCTAATACTTGAAGTTGCTATCATATTGATTTGAATTCCTTCAATTTTTCTGTAATCCACTGTAAAATACACACATCTTCATGAAATCATATCTCATTCACCCATGGCACGAAGCAAAATGCATTCTTTTCCAACATTAAATCTTCCACACAGACTTCAAATTCCCTCCTTTGCCACTGGCTGCAGAATTTGGTGTCATCACTTGTCTCCCTTTTTCCCTGGATCCTCCTT
>NW_005368583.1:0-1772 GCF_000412655.1 Myotis brandtii | reverse complement strand
ATTATATTGAGACCTAAGATGACTTTACAAAAAAAAAATTCAAAAACAATCAACACTGCCCATTAAAATAACAAACACGAAACAAATGGAAAAAAAAAATAAGCAAATAGAAAACAACAGAAACTATCAATAACCAAAACTGAAACAATCCCTAACCCACAAGAAGAGCAAATGCTGAAGGGAAATGACTTTCAACTTGAATTGTATACAAGTTTTATAGCATCAAAGGTAGTATTATATTGAGACCTAAGATGACTTTACAAAAAAAAATTTCTAAAACAATCAGAATAAGAAAAAGATTTAGACTGGCATATTTCCAGAAAAAAAATAATCTACCTCCCATATCGCCTCATTCATGAAACTAAGGAAAGCATATCTTTCAAAATCAGGGAGTGAAACAAGATATAGGGAACACTGTGGTTGATTCATTTCTCATTTTAAAATTTGCAGTGCTGTCTGAATCTTCACAATGTCTACATGCATTCATTATAACAATGTCTACACCTTGATAAATGTACTGAGTAGATTTAATGTGTGCTATTAGAAGTACAATGAATTATCACATGATAATTTATTAGCTTATTTTCTGTTGGATATCTATCTATTTATGACTTGAATCAATAGTTATTAAGGTAAGTTAATTAAGAACTACAGAGAGTCCACTGTACTGGAGGAGTCGGGGATTAACTTAACTAACATTTTGAGGGTTACATAGATACTCTTAAGATACCACTGTTATTTTCTTCCAGGTTTTAGGAAAAAAATAAACTTCTGAAAGCTGAAAAAAGTTGACAATATTATGTCACATAGAAGAAGGACAAAGGCAGCTGTGACACATGAACTCAAGCATTTCTGACGTGTATTTCTTCCCTGGCATCTGCAATCATTGGACCAATAAAAAGCAGAAATGACACACTGCCATTCTCTGGGCTTTAAGGAGCTGGCAGCTGTTACTTTCTGTGTCTTGAGATGCTTGTTCTTTGAAGTACCATGCTGTGGGAAGAGGCCATGTAGAGATGTTCTGGCTGACAGGGCCAGACGAGGTCTCAGCTCACAGCTGGGATTAACCTCTAGAACCTGAGCAAGGCTTCAGATCATGTCAGCCGCCACTTTTCAAGCCACCTCTCATGATGCTATGTGGAGCAGGAGATGAGATGTTGCCGCGAGCCTTAGACAGAACTGCAGATTTCTGAGCAGAAGAAACAACTGTTGTTGTTACGTAGCAAAAGATAACTAGAATTCCTAGATATATAAGCCCAAGGAACTCAATGATGGCATAATTATGGACTAAAGGCTGGAAGTTAAGTGGTATAAAGTAGGGTGTAAAGTGAATTGACTAGGATTTCCCATTGAATAACAAAGGGAAGTAAAAGGGAATGGTGAGAAATTTCCTAGAGTTGGCCCTTACTTCGTGAGAAAAAGTACAGAAGAAAGCTCACCATTGGAAAGAAGTGTGTGTGTGTGGGGGGGGAGGCTTTCGGGGTTCCAGAAATATTTTGCTTCATTTAGTTGCAGAGGAAAATGAGCCACCTTAACAGAAATGAAGAGGCAACAGGACAGTTGTTCCTACTGAGTCAGAAAATACTTTTGGACAGTGACAAAGAGCTAGAACTTAGTTCATCTTCAGAGTTGGAAACTTCCCAGCGCTTTTCCTACAGAGAATTTTTTGAGCCTCCCATGGCTAAGCAGCTAGATAGCATGATTACTTAAAGTGTAATTCCAAAAATTGTGAGCAAATTCCAAAAGTTGCTCCTCCAGAATTCAGGAGAGCT
>NW_005368582.1:467-809 GCF_000412655.1 Myotis brandtii | reverse complement strand
TGCATCTCATGGAGTGTTTTTAACAGATGTTCCCTGGGCATCAACTCTGTGCTCCTTTCGCTGTCAGGAGCTGGAACATTCTGGAGAAGACAAGCATAGTTCCTGCCTGGCTGGCATGGCTCAGGGGTGAGCATCAACCTTTGAATCAGGAGGTCACAGTTCGATTCCTGCTCAGGGCACATTCCTGGGGTTGTAGGCTCGATCCCCAGTAGCAGGCGTGCAGGAGGCAGCTAATCAATGATTCTCTCTCATCATTGATGTTTCTATCTCTCTCTCTCTCCCTTCCTCTCTGAAATCAATCTCTATATATAAAAGGCTAATATGCAAAGTGTCCCCTCGGGA
>NW_005368582.1:0-283 GCF_000412655.1 Myotis brandtii | reverse complement strand
AAATAATTGCTCATCTTCAAGAGTCCGTGTCTGGAAATAGGCCCCCCCAAAACCAACAAGAAAACAAAGAAACACAAACCTGACCATGACGCAGGCCCAGAGAAAAGCACAGATACAACCACCTCAATCACACCCTGCCCTGGGAAAGCCACGGTCCGCGGGAGGCGTGGGCTGCATGGGGCCTTTTGAAACACACATCTATGCTCAAGTTCGATTTGACTCGGAGGCACTGCAGCTTGGTTGTCAATTTTGTAATTGTGTTGACACTAAAAATAACTTAAAA
>NW_005368581.1:0-595 GCF_000412655.1 Myotis brandtii | reverse complement strand
CCTCAGCTCAGCTCCTTCCCTGACTAGCAGCAAGTGACCTTGATCAGCTCACTTAGCCTACAGTCCTTTTCTGGGGGAAATGTTTGCTGGAGCAATCACCATTATCCGATCTAATAAAAGAGTAATATGCAAATTAACCGTCACTCCAACACAAAGATGGCAGTGCCCCTAGCCACAAGATGGTGGCACCCAGTCCTCTCAGCCCTGCTGGAGTCCTCCAGTCCCAGGGGGTGGCCGCTGAGAGCAGGGCCTGCTTAGCTGTCACCAATGACGACACGAGAGCAGCCAAGCGGACCCCACAGACAGCAGAGAACCACAGAGAGCGGGCCTAAGCAGTCAGTAGGACATCCCCTGAAGGCTCCCGGATTGGAGAGGGTGCAGGTCAGGCTGAGGGACCCCCCCCCCCCGGGCATGAATTTTGTGCACCGGGCCTCTAGTGTTCTATAGAGCAGAAGCTTTACTTCTGATATCACCACTCTCATGGGTTCTTGATGGTGACCAAAAGTCAAACCTCCTTCCTCCTGGAGGGAAGGGTGAGGAGGAGGAGGAGGGGCGGGAACCAAGGCCTGGATCTGTGGGGATAGCCCCTTTCAGG
>NW_005368580.1:0-861 GCF_000412655.1 Myotis brandtii | reverse complement strand
ATATAAATAAATAAATAATAAAAAATAAATAAAATTATACTCTTTGCCTGGAACAGACAAAAATATAAAGAGTGCAGAAACCACAACTTGGGAGGAGGTGTGATTTTACCAGGCTATGTCAGGGTGCCGTGAACTTTAATCACAGTTTACAAGTGTGTTAGAGACCATGGTAGGACTCATATCAACTCTGATGGACTCCACTGCTCAGTATCAGGATCCTTTCTGAGACCCCAGGTCACTCCCCGTGCTGCTTATCTCTTTGTCCTTCATGTGGTGAGACAGCCTGCATCCTCTCCTGACAGAGAAGCCCCTCAAGGCCATTCTCTCCCCCAATTTCCTAAGTTCATTCAACCTGCACCCTGCTGCCTCCTCACCCTCCTCTTGGCTACCCTGGAAGCAAGTACACAAAGCCTTTCTTTAGAAAGTGTTTTCACAATGGGAAGACAGGCACTAGCTAAGCAAACAGAACTTACAGAGACTCCAGAAGTCCTAAGGCCACGGTTCCTGATCTCCAGGACTTGGCCCTTCACATCTAAGCTTGGGTTTGGGGCTCACTTCTCCCCTCATCCTCCATACTTCCATGAAGGCCAGCGAGTCCTTTCCTCCATTGCAGGCCCAGTTCCTAAGACAAGAAAGCAGAACATGTGTGACCCCTTCTGTTAGGTGGGCAATCCTTTGCCCATTGCTCCCTAGGAAAAACAATTAGAAATAAAATCAAGATTGCCAGGTGGGGGTATTCGATTAGCTATGAAAATAATTACCCAACTGTTATGAACAGTTACAGGGAACAGTGACATCTCCTTCTCTAGGGAGCTTTTGAAAATGGTAGACTTTCATCTGCCAGGAACAATCAGATATGTC
>NW_005368579.1:0-504 GCF_000412655.1 Myotis brandtii | reverse complement strand
CCCCTTTTCACCTTCTGATTTTTAACTTGAGACTAAAGTCTGTCTTTTTAAAATTCGTATCATTTACAAAGTGTATAACTGTATGTAATATGCTTTCAATAAAAGCCTGTGTTAAGTTTGCTTAGCATTTACCATTAAAATCAGGTAACTGAGGTTCTTGAGCAAAAGAGGAAGAAGCAAGGAAGTAACAAGTGACAATATTATATATCCTGCTACTTAACACAGATGCATTTTTCTATCAATGTGTGAAAAAGAAAGTACTATTTATAAGTAAATTCAGGCTCGAAGTGTATGAAAAGAAAATTTGAGGCAATATTCACAAAATTACACAGGAAATTCAGCACTTCCATTGGTCCTGTTCACTCCATTGGAATGATTCTTAAGTTTAGAATAGTGCAGTACATGCAGTAGTGGCAATTTTCCTGTTATTTCCTTTAACCAAAGTAAAACTTGAAAACCCAGTCCTCATCTTGGACATACCCAAGGCTACAAATTCTGCCATTT
>NW_005368578.1:0-993 GCF_000412655.1 Myotis brandtii | reverse complement strand
CCAGCCCGCGCTGCCGGCTGCAGGCCCAGCCCCACACGGCAGCATTTTGCCTGTGAAAACATTTTGGTGCAATTTTCTGACCCGCAAAAATATTTTTACAGGGAAAACGCACGTCTGGCGTGGAGCTGCTCAGTCTCACTGGTTTGTTTAGCTTCTCGGGAAAATAAACAAAAGTGAGTTTGTGGACACCAGGGGATGGGCTCAGATCACATAACCCTCCGCGGCTCCCGCCAGCGCCCCGCGTGCCCCCCACACAGCAGAGCGATGGACGCGGGCCAGGTCACTCAGCCTGGTCACCCATGAGGCCCCGGGACACAGAGCCCACAGCCCGGGGCAACTGCACCCGGAGCCCACACACTCCTCACCTCTCAGAGGAGTGGCCAGAGCGAAGGGGACCTGCCCACACCCACATGGCGCGGTTGTGCGGGTTCGCTTGCTTGTTTCTTTAGATGTTTGATGTTGTAGTGAGCACTGATTCTTCAAGGAGGCCATTCCCATCGCTGCTTTTACGGGAGGTTGCGGGGCACACCCAAGGTCATCACATGGGCAGGCCAAGGTCATCACTGGGTAGGGCCAAGGTCATCACGTGGGGCAGGCCCAAGGTTACCACACGGGGCTCCAGTTCCTTCCTTCCTCCTCTGTGCTCTTGGGAAAGCCTTGCCCTGGGTGCCTGTCTCCCAATCAACGTCCTTGACTGGGAGGAGAGAGCCAGTCCTGGGCCTTGGCTGCTCCTTAGGGGTCTCCCCAGTTACTGGTAACAGCTGAGGGGTCTGCAGCCAGCTCAGCCAGAGGCCCCACACAGAGGAGCACCCACAGAACCCCCGCCTGGAGCACCCACAGAACCCTGCCTGGAGCCTCCCAGGCGAAGGCCGCTCCCGGTGCCCGCAGCGCTCGGCCGTTCGGATGGCCCAGAAGACAGTCCTGGGGGAAGTGGCCCCGGAATGCAGACGTGGCAGGGACCCTGCATCCAGAAGGCCGGCCCTGCTGAGCCTC
>NW_005368577.1:0-577 GCF_000412655.1 Myotis brandtii | reverse complement strand
TTATTTTTTTGTTTTTTTATCACAGGCACCTGCTCACTTTGGCACTTGGACATAGGAAATCTCATGTTTGTTCCTCGGTGCCTTGATGATGGCAGATTTTGGATTTTGCAGGAGAAAAAAGACCTATTTCAGCTGAAGTTATTCAAACGATAAACTAGTAATGTTATTGTGCCTTTTTTGTTGAAACTCAACATAACTTTTTAGAGACTCAAAAAGAAAAGGATAAGGACTAGCCTGACTGGTGTGGCTTGGGGGTTGGGTGTTGAACAATGAACCAGGAGATCGCGTTTTCAATTCCCAGTCAGGGCATGTGCTTGGGTTGCAGGCTCTATCCCCAGCTGATCCATGATTCTCTCATCATTGATGTTTCTATCTCTCTCTTCCCCTTCCTTCCTCTCTGAAATCAATAAAAACATATTTTTCAAAAAACTGAGTTAGTTATTTAATATGTTTAAAAGATAAAGACTAGAAGATTGGAAGAATATGTGATTCACATATTCTTAACCTTTGATTTATTTTGTTGATAACATTGGTTTTATATCAACAAAACTTATTATATTATTTCTAATATTTATAG
>NW_005368576.1:0-528 GCF_000412655.1 Myotis brandtii | reverse complement strand
CCATGCCTGTCCTGCTGTCCTCCATTTCCGCAGTTACACTGGTCCCTCAGCCACTTCCCTTTCTCTACTCTCAGGCTTCCCTGTCAGCCGGGTCAGGTTCACTCTTGACCAGGGGCAACTAATCTCCTTTCTGAACGACTACTGTAGTGTCAGCATCTCTCGTGTGGGTGTCTAGCATGTTCTATCTTGTATTTTAGTTATTCAGGGTGCATCTGATGGCCACTCTGGCCTTTCCGGTCCTCAGATGGGCTAGTTTGTTCTACCTCAGGACCTTTGCACGTGCTGTTCTTGCAGTCAGGAACACTCCTCCTAGAGCTTCCCGTTACCCCTAGAACACAAGCTGGTGACTGCAGGAACCCCTTTGTCTGTTTGGTTCACCCTTGTATCTCCAGTGTCTGGGACAAAGTGCTTTATTGATTGAATAAATGAAGAGTATCCTAGAATTCTGATTTTCCTTAGGTATCTGGCCTAGGCTTGGAACTAACTGTAGTTTTTGTTATTCTTTAATAATTTTTGCATGAGCTGAAG
>NW_005368575.1:0-748 GCF_000412655.1 Myotis brandtii | reverse complement strand
TAGGGTTTTTTATATACAATATCATGTCATCTGTGAAGAAGCACAGTTTTACTTCTTTTCCAATTTGGATGCCTTTTATTTCTTCTTGTCTAATCGCAATGGCTAATACTTCCAATACTATATCAAACAGGAGTGGTGAGAGTGAGCAAACCTGTCTTGTTTCTGTTTTTAGGGGAAATGGTGTTAGTTTTTGCCCATTGAGTATGATATTGGCTGTGGGTTTGTCATATATGGCTTTTATTATGTTGAGGTATGATACTTCTATTCCCACCTTGCTGAGAGTTTTTATCAAAAATGGGTTTTGGATTTTGCCAAATGCTTTTTCTGCATCAATTGATATAACTATGTCGTTATTATCGCTCAATTTGTTTATGTGATGTATCATGTATATTGATTTGCGGACATTGTACCATCCTTGCATCCTTCGCATAAACCTACTTGGTAATGGTGAATGATCTTTCTGATATATTGCTGGATCAGATTTGCTAGGATTTTGTTGAGGATTTTGGCATCTATGTTCATGAGGGATATTGGCCTGTAATTCTCTTTCATGGTGTTGTCTTTATCTGGTTTTGGTATTAGGGTGATGCTGGCTTCATAGAATGAGCTTGGAACTGTTTCTTCCTCTTGAATTTTTTGTAGTAGTCTGAGGAGGATAGGTTTTAATTCTTCCTTGAATATTTGGTAAAACTCCCCTGTGAACCATCTGGCCCTGGGCCTTTGTTTGCTGGAAGCTTTTTGATGACTG
>NW_005368574.1:0-453 GCF_000412655.1 Myotis brandtii | reverse complement strand
TGACCCCAGAGAAGTTCTCTGACCCCAGCCGTGGGTAGCAACATACAGGAAAGGGCTATTTGACTGAAAAAATAAAGGGTTTGGAGGTAAATGCTGAGGTTTTGGAACCATAGCTTCGCCTTGAACAAATATTCACCAAACCACACCAGGGGCTTTTACATAAATATCTCCTTGAATTCGAGAGAGGGGGAGAGAGAGAGAGAGAGAGAGAGAGAGAGAGAGCAGAGAGAGAGGAGAGAAGAGAGAGAGAAAGCAGTCTCTCCTGTTATCTTAACAAGACACAGGTGTCCTTGTTCTCGCCTCTGTTGGGCGGGTTTTCTGCATCCACAGAGCTGCTCGGGACATGAGCACACGGCCCCTCAGACACAGGGTTCATGAGGAAGCTCAGGCAGGAATGCACCTTAGGGAGGAGGCCTGTTCCAGACTCCGGGCTGCAGGCAGTCCTGCCCCCAG
>NW_005368573.1:0-623 GCF_000412655.1 Myotis brandtii | reverse complement strand
AGGCTTGATCCCCAGTAGGTGGTGTGCAGGAGGCAGTTGATGATGTTTTACTCTCACATCCATGTTTCTTTCACTCTCCCTCTTTATCTTTCTCTAAAATAAATAAAATATATCTACAAATTCTTTGATACTCCTCGAGTCAAGAGATAAACTCCTTGTATGTGGCGAGCATGTGTGATTGCCGTGATAAATGAAGTATAGCAGAAGTTGCACAAAGTGACTTCCAAGGCTGAATCAGATAAGGAATGCAGCTGGCCCGCTGGCTCCTCTGGGGCACTTGGTCTGGGAGCCTTTACCTACTGTGTAAGAAGTTCAGCTGTTCTGAGGCTGTCGTGTGCAGAGGCCACAGGCAGGAGTCATACCGAGAAACAGACAAAGAGACAGAGAGAGAGGGGCTCATGGACTATATGGCTGCAACTAGGGAGAGGCAAGTGGGGATGGTGGCATTCACCTTGGGTGCAAAATTTAAGGTGGGAGGCACACAAAAAACCCAATAATCAAGATAAATAATATTTTAGTGCAATATTTTTAAAAAGATCAAAACAAATTTAAATGATGAATAAAGTATTAGCATTGTAAATAAAGACAGGATCAGTATTCCTGATTGTTCCTTTCGTTTCTAA
>NW_005368572.1:0-351 GCF_000412655.1 Myotis brandtii | reverse complement strand
CTGGGCTGGAAAAAGTTTATCTAAATCAGAAAGCAGGTCTAATTACGCAAGTTTACCTATGTATATAAAGTTCTCGCTGGCGCCAATTGCACACATGTGTTTTGATCTGTTATTGTCGATCATGAATTTGGTTGACACTTCTATTATAAGAGAAAGGGCAAATGGCAATATTAAAATATTTCTTCTAATTACTTTCCTTTCAACGTGCACAAATTCATGCACCGAGCCACTAGTTATTTTATAAAAATTATCTAACCCTTGTCACCTAAAAGAACATAGGCTTAAGGCTTTAAAATATATTGATTTTAAAAAAAACACTCAATGATTATATGCAATCTATATGCAATGATT
>NW_005368571.1:0-1130 GCF_000412655.1 Myotis brandtii | reverse complement strand
GGTGGTCAGTGCGCTCCCACAGCCAACCTCCTGCTGTCAGCCAACCTCCCCCTGTCCTTCCCCTGTGGCCAGCCAACCTCCCGCAGCCCCTTCCCCCCTCCAGATGCTCCCCGCCCCCATCATCTCGCCCTCTGGATCATCCCAAATGGGGCTGGTTGGCCAACCTCTCACACTCCCTCTACCTGGTTGGCCGGCCCTGATCCACCTCGATCAGGGCCAGCCAACCTCCTGTGGTTCCTTCCCCCAGCTGGCCAGCCAACTTGCCACAGTTCCTCTTCCCGGCCAGCCTACCTCCCATGGTCTTTCACCCTGTTCCTCTCCCCAGCTGGCAGGCCCGGATCAGCCCAGCCCCAATCTGATCTGGGCAAGAGGGCCCATATTGACCCTGATCTCCAAAGAAGCCTAGGGACCCCACCCATGCACTAATTCATGCATTGAACCTCGAGTCTTTAAATAAATGTAAAAAATAACTGTATTAAATGTTGCATTAGACTTCCAAAAAATAAAATTAAAAGTAAAATAAAAATTTCTGGAGCACAAGCAATCATTTACTCTATTGTTGAATCCCAGTATCTTTATATGTCCTTCCATTATTCCTGGAAAACATGATTGGATTCATTGAAATATCTCACTTAAAATTTTTTAAAAATAATTTTTCAATATAGTTGGCATACAATATTATGTTGGCTTCAGGTGTACACTTCAGTGATTAGACATTCTATAACTTACCAACTGATAATCCCAATAAATATCACTCCCATCTGACACCATGAATAATTATTAGAATATCATTGAGCCCTGACCTGTATTGCTCAGTGTTTTGAGCATTGGCCTGAGCACCAAATGGTCACAGGCTCAATTCTGGTCAAGGGCACATACCTAGGTTGCAGGTTCATCCCTGGCCCTGGTCAGGGAGTATGTGGGAAGCAGCCAACTGATGGGTCTCTCTTACATTGATGTTTCTCTCTCTCTTTCTCTCTCTTTCTCTTTTATCCTCTCCTTCCCCCTCTTTTACTCTCTCTGAAAACAATGAAATAAAAAAATCCTCAGATGAGGATTTAATTTTTTTTTAATATAATACAATTAAGTATAACCCCTGTGCTGTACTTTACATCCCCATGACTATTCTG
>NW_005368570.1:0-949 GCF_000412655.1 Myotis brandtii | reverse complement strand
CCTCAATTCTCTCCACACTCTCCTTTAAGCTGGCCCACTGTTAATAAACTTCAACTTGAAGGAGGCACTTCACTAGGAGGCATGGTGCCATGTAAGTATTTCTCCTGCCCTTTGGTAGTCCTACCACGCAGCTAGTTGGTATCCGGGTGACATCTAAATTGTCTCTTGTCCAGTGTTATTATATCCAAATCATACATCCTTCAGCACCAAAAGTTCCAGTGTAATACGAGAAGCATAATGGTTTCAATGAATGGTGGAATCCTATATAATAATCCTATATAATAAAAGGCTAATATGCAAATCGACTGAACGGCGGAACGACTGGTTGCTATGACGTGCACTAACCACCAGGGGGCAGCTGCTCAATGCAGGAGCTGCCCCCTGGTGGTCAGTGCTCTCCCACAGGGGTCAGAAGCCAGGCTCATGGCTGGCAAGCGCAGCGGCGGTGGTGGCGGGAGCCTCTCCCACCTCCAAGGCAGCACTAAGGACGTCTGACTGCGGCGGGGAGCGGGCCTAAGCTGGCATTCAGACAGCCCCTAAGGGCTCCCAGACTGTGAGAGGGCACCCAGAATGCGAGAGAGCACAGGAACTGAGGAACCCCCTCCCCCCCAAGTGCACGAATCTCATGCACCAGGCCTCTAGTCTATAAGAAGCGAGTTCCAGTCCTGACTTGGCCACAACCTGGCTGCCCTGAATCACTCCACCTCTCTATGTCTAATGAGTGGGACTGAATATCAGGTGTGGAAACATCAGTCCTTAAGCTGTCATGGGCCCCCACTAACTGATCATGGTGCTCAGTCCCACTGAGACCAAACCCCTCCTCAGAATTCTCCTAAACACAGTGCTCCAGGGGCCCCGGCCATGACCACATAATAACAGCTGGCCTGTAGAATCCCAATGTGAAAGTCCACGTGTGCTCCCCTAGGACTTAGCCAGCTCTAGCATGCAG
>NW_005368569.1:2086139-2090896 GCF_000412655.1 Myotis brandtii | reverse complement strand
AAGACAAATAGCCCAAAGGAATACAAGGGCAAAAGACTTGAATAGAATAAACAAGTTGTCAAGAAGAAACTCAAGCCTTTCCGGTGTGGCTCCATGGTTGTGCATCAACCCAGAAGCCAAGAAGTTGCTGTTTCGATTCCTGGTCAGGGTACCTGATGGGGGCGGGAGCTGGTCCCCAGTGGGGTTGCACAAGAGACAGCCAATCGATGATGTTTCTCTCTCATCAAAGTTTCTAATTCTCGATCCCTCTCCCTTTTTCTCTCTCTCAAAAAAATCAATAAAAGCATTAAAAAAAAAGAAAAAGAAGAATCTTAAATGGTCAACAAACATGTAAGAATCTTAGCTGGTTAATAATTAGAGAAATGCAATTTTAAATTGCACTGAGATCATTACACATTGACTAAAGCTAAAAAAATCTAATAATTCCAGGATATACATTGTACATGGAAGTGCAAATTGGTACAGCCACCTTGGAAAACAGTATCACCATGTAGAAAAGCAAGCAAAACTAAAAAAATTTTATCTAGGGTCAAATACACACATGGAGGAGGACAAATTAAAAAAAAAGATGGGGGTGGTGGGGGAAGAGAACTATTACAACGGTCAGGGCAGTGTCTACCGCTATGGGAAAGAGAAAAAATGTCATCAGGAAAATTGTGGGAGGGGCTAAAACTACTAGTAAGGTTCTGCTTAGTGAGTGAATGTTGTTGTTAAACTGCTCCAACTATATACACGTTTTTACAGGTTGGTAGGTATATGCATGCAGGTGCACGCACACACACACACACACTCACACAGTAGTTTTCAAAAAAGTTCTGTCCACAAAAAGAGCCTGACCCCAAACCCCAGCCCCAACACACTGGGGTCCAGAGAACCTAAGCATCTTCCTGGATATTTGGCTCCTTACCTGGGAGAGCACCTTCCAGGACAGATCCCTCAAATGAACTCAGGCCTGTTGTCATTCTGATCTGTCACTGTGATCACAATCTCCATCGGATCCTCAATTGCATTCCCGTTGGAAGACACAGCGTGAGAGAGGAGCTGCAAGAGCCAAGGGAGGGTTACTTCAGCCCCAAGGAGAAAAGAAGTGAGAGAAGTGGCCCGACCAGAGAGCGGGCTCCACGTGGTGTCCCCTCCTTCCCACTCTCTGAGACCCGAGTGCATGGACACCTGCAGCAGAGCCCTTTTCTCACACACATGCCGCTGCTCCAATGAGGTCAGCACACTGGCTGAGAGCATGACATGTGAAGACCTGAGGGCTGGAGAGCACACCCACCAGGTCAGAGCTCCCATTCCCTGCACGAAGGCTAGGCAGTCAGGCCCAGCAGATAAAGGGGGAAGCCTAACACTCTGACTTCTTCCAAGCAGGGTAAAATTAGCCCTGGCCACTCCAGTCTAGTGTGTCCTCCTGATTTTTCTGCATTTGGCATCAATACATTACTTCCCAGTTGCCCTCAGCTCACTCTGCTACCAGGCCCAGATGGTTTTTGCTCTCCGACATCATCACTGGCCTCTACTTTTAGCTCCAAGAATAGGCTGATATCTGGGGTCTAAAGTTATGCGTGATGCATAAGGACTTTCCCTGCTTTATTCCTAACAACAAAAGTAATTTAACAACCCCCATATCCAGGTTCTCCCATCATTTCTCTTTATCAATAGGTCTCAAAGTGGCAAATTAAGCCCCTCATACATCCAGAGTCTCGAATCTAGGGATCCTAATCGGTTAACCAAACAATTTGGGAAAGATGAGACCCCATCATTAATAAGCGCCTAAGTGATACTCACTGTGTACTTGGCAATTGCTTCTCTATCCAGAGGCTGGGTCACCTTGAGCCATCCTGTCTCCCTTTCAATAATAAACACATGGATGGGGGGCGCGTCAGCTCCTTGGCCAGAGATGCTGTAGAAAACCTTTGTCTCTTTGTCTCTACTAGACTTGATCTGGAGACAAAACAGACACAGAATTAGCACGGGAGGATCCTTACATTCAGTCTTTCTCCTTCCTCTCCTTGGTGCTTCTCTGCCAAATTCCTCCCAAAGAAATAGAGAACACCCTTCTCTACCTGGACCAGTTTCTTAGGAAACGGGCCTTTCTCATTTTCTGGGCAGCTGATGGGAGGGATAACCCAGTCTCTCTTCTGTCTTCTGAGACCATGGTGGGAGTCAGGAAATGTGAGCACTTCCATCCGGGCTTCAGGGAGAGAATCCTAAAAGGAAAAGAGATGAACAACACAATGAGATAATTCATGAGAAATAATGCCGACCAAACAGTCCAAACTAACCAGTCAACATCTCCATCCTTGTGGCGGTAACAAGTGATTTGAAGTTAATAACAAAATTAACAGCCAAAACAAAACCCAATGAACCCCTTTGCCATAGTAACATGTTCTCTTTTGATCTTTCTTAGTGTTCAGAGTTTAATCATTATACATGCACGATGATAGGTTTGTGGGTTCGATGTTATTTTGTAAGTATATTAAGTCTACAATGTCACACCTGTCAAGTTTTTTTAAATTTTATTTTTCCATTCCAGCTTACATTCAATATTATTTTGTACTAGAGGCCCCATGCACAAAATTCGTGCAAGAGTAGGCCTTCCTTCCCCTGGTTGCTGGCACCGGTTTCCCTCTGGCACCCAGGACCCGGGCTTCCCTCGCAGCCCCAGCTTTGTTGGGAAGGTCGTTTGGAAGGACGTCTGGCCTAATTAGCCTATATACATATCACATTTCACACCTGTCATTTTTAATAGAACAGTATACTCCAATGATTTTGTATCAGAGCTTTTTCAACAACTGGATATCCTGGTGTTTTAAGTTCTTTTCCTTTATATTTTTCCTAGGGTTATAGGTCCCCAAGTAGAGTTATCAGCCAAATTCAGTAAGTTTTGGGAACTGGTACTTAGAACTACTTTCTGATCAATACAAATCCCTTACTCATGTGGTGTCATTATATCTCCAAGGTGTCCATTTGTTCTAACAGAAGCTACTGGGATGAAAACCAAATCCATCCTTTGAGACTTGTATTGAACAGCTTTCATGTGTGATAATGATAACATATGCACACACAGGGAAATAAGATAGTGGATGATGGAAGGAAATAAAAAAATCTTCCAAAGTGTCTAAGTGTTTTAAAGTGATCAGTGGTAACACGGTCAAAGTTCCAGAGGACAATCCCATCCCCCACCATCTATACAGTTACTGGTCACTGTCTGCCCAGTGTGATTCAAGCCCTAGTTTCTGTGTTGTTGTTTTTAAATTTCACTCAAAATGCACAAGACAAACATGAGATGTGACCAAATATCACCTCAAAATCCTTCCCAATTCTGCATACTTCACACACACACACACACACACACACACACACTCACTCTCACACACACCATCTGCACCCTCACATTCACCTCCTAGAGAAGCAGTCCTGCCTGGGTCAAGGGCAGGCTCTGGAGCCAGCTGCCTGGCTTTGAATGCTCACTATGGCACTTCCATCTCCTGGGCAGATTATTTAACGTCTCTGTCCCCCAGTTTCCTAATGGCTAAGAATGGGGATAATATTGGGACCTCCACCTCATAAGGTTCCTGGGAGGAAGAAATGAGATATTAATGCCTGAACATAGTAAGGGCTCCATAAATGACAATGATGGAGAGGATGGTTGAACTGGTTGGAAAACTCTGAGTTATGGTTTTAATGAAGTCAAGTTTTGGACTTGACCCCAGCACAGAACCAAGCACAAACCCGACTGTCAATACTGTAACCTAAGCATAAACACCACCATCTTGCACCGCCATGGTGGCGAACCGGCACTGAGGAGTGCACACAGAGTCACTTGCTCCACTGAAGAGGAAGTCAAAGGCCATGCCTTGCTGACATCAGGATTACAGAATATTTTCAGAGAATGAGAGTAAATGACAATGAGCACTGTGCTGGCAAAACATAACATTAACGTCTTCATGTGTAAAATTAAAGGGAACCGTGCCTAAGCATACTGGACCTGGAATTCGTCCCTCAGAAAAAAGGATACACTAGTTTGAGAAAACCCACCAAGAAAGAGAAAGATCTGCAAAATCACATCTATTCTTATTTCCCCCCACCAGCTTTATTTAGGTATAGTTGACAAATTTATGTATATTTAGTGTGTACACGGTGATGTTTTAATCCTATATAATAAAAGAGTAATATGCCAGTCAACCAAACGGCAAATGACCGGTCACTATGACGTGCACTGACCACCAGGGGGCAGACACTTAATATAGGAGCTGCCCCCTGGTGGTCAGTGCCCTCCCACAGGGGGTGCGCCGCTCAGCCAGAGCTGGGCTCACAGCTGGTGAGCACAGTGGTGGTGAGAGGAGCCTCTCCCGCCTCCCTGGCGGGCCTAAGCCGTCAGTTGGACATTCCCCAAGGCCTCCCAGACTTCAAGAGGGCGCAGGCTGGGCTGAGGGACATGCCCCCCCACCTCCCAGTGCAGGAATTTCGTGCACCGGGCCTTCTAGTATAAATATAAGATCTATTCTTTTTTAAAAATCTGTTCTTACATGAATTAAGACAGAGGTTAAAAAAAAGAGAAAGAGGTAAGATTGTCACCCCTTCTCCTAGTGCAGGACCACCTGGCTCCATGAGAGTCCCTTGAACTAGAGACAAAGCAAAGTGAACTCCAAACCAGCTATGGCAGAGTTGCCACCTACCACTCAATAGCCTCCTTTCATTTCTTATTCAAAAACAAGCAAACAAACAAAAAACCTCTCTCTCTCTCTCTCTCTCTC
>NW_005368569.1:2072610-2086111 GCF_000412655.1 Myotis brandtii | reverse complement strand
ATATATATATAAATTTTATATCCAGCAATTTACCCTAGTGAAGTATTGTATTTCCTATACTACGCTTGCTGCTATGGGTGACCGTGAGGCCAAGTTGTAGCCAATGAGATATAAGCAGAAGTGTTGCCTGAGAATTCCACAAAGGCTTCTTAAGGAGGCAGCCAGACAAGTAAGCGATGCATCTTGCTACCTCCTCCCTTTCTTCTTGTCACCTGGAATAAAGCTGTGACTGCTGGAGCTCTAGCAGCCCTCTTGGATCATGAGGTGTCCTTGAGGCTTGAAGCCATGTACTGTGGATGACAGAACAGAAAGGAAAGGAGGAAGCTGGGCTCCGGATGGCTGTGGGCTCTCCATACCAGCCACAATTTACCTTTACCTTGGTTTTCCTTCACTGGAAAGAGAAATACTGTATTTTGAGTAAGCCACTGTGATTTGTGTTTTTCTATAACATGTATTTGAACCTAGTCACAATCAGCAGACATGGAGGCAGAGGCAACGTTGGCAAAGGTGGGGAGGAAAGGTTGAAAAAAACAAGTTCAAAACTGTCTTTGTTCATAAGAGGCTTTCAGGCATAGCTGCCCAGCAAGAACCCACCGTGCTGAACTTACATGAATGACAGAGTCCATTGAGGACTTGAGTCAGGGACCTATGTTAATATAATTCTGCCAAGTCCCTCATTTTTCTGGCCGGTCCAATTACACCGGGATGATAAATTTCAATCTGTCAGGACTGTCAAGTCCCCTGAATCTCAGGAGTCTTTGGAGAGAAGACCAGGAGCCAGCCGGAGAGGCCTTGGCATGTAGAACCCACTCCACACTTCCAAGGCGGTAGCAGAATGCAACTAGAATGCTCCCCAGAGAGACGTTTCGGTAGGAAGCGCCATGGGAGCACTTTAGAAACTGGCAAAGGCATTTGGCTTTGGCTAACAATTCCCAGAAACATTCTTGCCAAGGACCTGGACAGACATACGTCCTTCCATTCATGGCTGGTCCACCTGTTTGTCCACTGAATAGTTACTGGCCTCCTGGTATGTGCCAGACGGAGGGCCAGGCACTGCCATATAATGGGGAAGGATCTTGTGTAGATTACAGTCCAATGAGGCAAAGGCTTCCCACCGACTCTTCCCTTTCTTTGCCAAGACCCTCTCCACTAGCAACACAAAGAGCAAATGATGAGAGTATTGACCTCTCACTCATTCTTCCTCCAGGAAAGGAGTGATAGGGACAGTTTACAATTACTGAGTACTTATTATATGCCGAGCGTGGTTCTAACATTTCATGTGTATTAACCCATGCAGTTATTATTATCTCCATTTTACAGATAAGGACATTCAAGCACTAACAGATTAAATAACACACCCCTCCCGCATTTACTCAGGTAGTAAATTCAATCCCAGACAAGTCCATGCCCTTATCCACACTATTCTACTCAACCTGCAGAAATAAAGATAATGGCATCTTGCCACCATTCCACCTAATCCCTCTCTACCCAAAAGCAAAAAAAAAAAAAAAATCCCCAACAAAAGTTAGTTCAGTTCAACCGATGGTTCTCAACTGGGGACTATTTTGTTCCCCAGGGGACACTGGCAGTGTCTGGAGACACTTTGGTTGTCACAGCTTTGGGGGTGCAATTAGCAACTAATGGGTAAAGACATGGGATGCTGATAGACAGCACGCAGTGCACGGGACGCAGCACAACAAAAGATTACCCAGCCCCAAATCTGCATGGTGCCAAGTAGCGAACCCCACCTTAGGAAGCAAACTAAAACAATAGTGAACGTTTAAGAAACACTGCAACATACATGGTGGTGGTGGTGGTGGTGGTGGTGCTGGTGGTGGTCATGCACTGCTGCCTTCAGCGTCACTTTGGTGGAGAGCTTCTTGCGGGCAGAGTCCCAGGCGTGAACACGGAAACTCATCTCTGGATTATGCAGCTGTAAAGGCCGTTTGACCATCAGCACCCCATCCGTGCCCACTCTGAATCTGGTGTCATCAGAAACATAGATGGTCCTTGGTTGGCCGGTGCATCCCTCAAAACTCACTGCAGGGCATAAATAACAGCGATTAAGAAATGGGGCAGATTTAAAAACAAGCGCGTTCCTTCTCTAAAAAGCAAACTGGACTCACCTACCAAAAGCCTAAGGCACACAAATTAAGCACAAGCAAAACAAACCATCGTCTGGTGACAGGACCGCAAAGACAGAGCAGTTTGATAGCATCATCCCGCTCTTCACAGTTAGAGGGCGACTGTTTCCTGTGGTCTGCTTTTGTTCTCATCTCCTTGTAAAGTGAAACAAGTAACCTGTCTAGCAAGTAACTTCTGCTTTTCGATAACAACGAAAAGGGGCTTCTCCTTTTCAGATACTCTCCACAATATGAAAACAGCCCCCTAAAATAATGGAAACAGAACATCTATTGAAGTCAAAAGCTAGAGAGCATGGTACAGTCAGATACTGTGGATAGACCACAGAAATAATAGCAACTCCCTACTAAGGTTGTTTTAAGATACACAGAACAGTGTCTGGCACAGAAACACTATATAAAATTTAAATACTATACTTAATTTTTTTATTTTTTTAAATATATTTTATTGATTTTTTACAGAGAGGAAGGGAGAGAGAGAGTTAGAAACATGGATGAGAGAGAACCATCGATCAGCTGCCTCCTGCACATCTCCTACAGGGGATGTGCCCACAACCCAGGTACATGCCCTTGACTGGAATTGAACCTGGGACCTTCCAGTCCGCAGGCCGACGCTCTATCCACTGAGCCAAACCGGTTTCGGCTATACTTAATTTTTTTAAATAAAAAAATTAAAAATATATATATAGCTTTGGTTAATAATTTATCCAACCCCTGTGAGTATCCCACAAAAGACATTGAGAACAGCAGGTATTTACTGAGTGCTGATTGTATGCTTATTATCTGAGACACTGAGAGGCCATTCCTGCTTGCAGGAGGCAGAGGGGAAACTGCTGACTGTCGGCTGGGGAGTCATAGGACTCTTCGACCTGATCATCCAGGAGGAAAGTCAAAGGCAAAAGGCAGAGGACAACTTGGGTGAGGGAACTTAACCAACTGCTTAAAGACAAAACTAGTTTTTTAAAAATGTAGTTGCCCTGGCTGGGTGGCTCCGTTGATTGGAGCATCATCCCATACACCAAAAAGGGTTGTGGATTCAATTCCCAGTCAAGGTACATACCTAGGTTTCAGGTTAGATTGCCGGTTAGGGTATGTCCGGGAGGCAACCGATCAATGTTTTTTCTCTCATATCAATGTTTCTCTCTCCCTCTGAAATCAATAAACATATCCTCAGGTGAGAATTTTTTTAAATTATTTAAAAACATTAGTTATGAAGGTATTAATGCTCAAAAGTGGAGGAGCTGTGGTGAAAAGTATCTACACTAAACATCAGAGTTCCAAGGGACTCATTCATCAGATCCCCACCAACTGTGAACACGACAGACAAAACACCTGCTGTCATTGAGCTTATCTATTGTGGAGGAGATGGACAAATACCAAAACCAAAAATCGCAGATGGAAAAATACCAAAACCAAAAGTCAAATGCAAAAGGCAGAGGACAAAGGCAAGTAACTTCTGCTTTTCGATAACAATGAAAAGGGGCTTCTCCTTTTCAGATACTCTCCACAATATGAAAACAGCCCCCTAAAATAATGGAAACAGAACATCTATTGAATCCACAACATCTTTTTGGTGTATGGGATGATGCTCCCTCCAATCAACGGAGCCATCCAGCCAGGGCAACTACATTTTTAAAAAACTAGTTTTGTCTTTAAGCAGTTGGTTGTAAGTTCCCTCACCCAAGTTGTCCTCTGTGATCAATGCCAGTGGCTATAAAGGAATTAAAGAGGGTACTACAAGAATGACAGCGGGGCAGGGAGGTATGGGAAAAGCACAACTTATATTGGATGGTGAAGGCAGACCTCTCAGAGGCAGAGGCATCCGAGCTGAGGCCTAAAGGAACCAGATTTCTATCATCCCTGGATTCTAGCTATGGGGCAAAATCATCCTTTAAAAATAGCCAAGGCCCCAAACAAAGAGTTCTTGCAGAAAACACGGCTCAAGAGCCTTCCAGGCAGAGGGAACCGTAGATAAAACAGTTCAAACAGTTCGTTCTGGGAAACTCAAGCTGGCCTATTTTCCTCCCATTCAGATAATTGCCCCTCATTCCTCCACTGGAATTTCTATTGTGTCTAAGTGACCTTTTATTAAATTCCTGCGTTTGTGCCCATTTTACACAACTAGACACCTCTCCATTCAGGAGGACCAGGTCTCTGCCAGAAAGCCCTAAAGCCACCGTGACGCCTGAGCTGCAGTTTTCACTTCTTCCACCAGGGGCCACCCTTGCAAATGTTTTTGAAGCCAACAGCCCCACCCTTGTCGGAGAAAGTAAAACCATGTTTGGGGGTGGGAGGGTAAGTACCACGAATACCCCCCATTTTGAAGATGAAGAAACTGAGGCTCAGAGAGGTTAAGAAATTTACCTGACATCCTATAACTACTTTACAGTGGAGCTGGGACTACCCCTCAACATGATGTCTCATGGTTGGCACTCCCTCACCCTGGAGAGAACTTTTTCCTTGGGGCCTTAGCTATTTTTAAAGGATGATTTTGCCCCATAGCTAGAATCCAGGGATGACAGAAATCTGAGGCCAACTCATGCAGTAGTTGGGAGTCTACTACCTGGCAAATAAGGCTGTAATAAATGACAGGAAGGGCAGAGGGGGGGTGGCGACATGAAGAAAGGGCTGGTCTGGTTCTTGGCTGGATTATAAACCCAAGTTCTGCCATGTTCTTGCTGAGTGAGTGGCCTCAGCAAACAAAATGCTCAACCTCCCTGCGCCTCGGTTTTTCCCACTGGAACACGAAGAATACCACCACTGACCAAGCCTACCTCTTCAGGGTTTTGTGAAGATGAGCCATGCCAGTGAATGTGAATCACATTTTGAAAGCAAAAGGACAATGCAAGTCAAAGGAGATTTGTATTTCTTTGCATACACACTAGAAGACAAGTATTTGCTAAGTGGACAGATGAACCCTAAAATAACAACAGGAGCCAAGAAGAAAAACAAAGTCTTTTTTTTTAAAAGATATTTTACTATGCGCCTCGGTTTTTCCCACTGGAACACGAAGAATACCACCACTGACCAAGCCTACCTCTTCAGGGTTTTGTGAAGATGAGCCATGCCAGTGAATGTGAATCACATTTTGAAAGCAAAAGGACAATGCAAGTCAAAGGAGATTTGTATTTCTTTGCATACAAGCTAGAAGACAAGTATTTGCTAAGTGGACAGATGAACCCTAAAATAACAGCAGGAGCCAAGAAGAAAAACAAAGTCTTTTTTTAAAAATAGTTTTTTTTTAAGATATTTTACTGATTTTTAGAGAAAAGGGAAGGAAGAAGGAGAGAAACATGGATGTGAGAGGAAAACATCAATTGGGTGCCGCCTGCACACCTCCTGCCAGGGATCAAGCCCACAGCCTGGGGATCGAACCAGCAACCTTTTGGTGCACGGGGTAACGCCCAACCAACTGAGCAGCACCAGCAAGGGCAAAAATGCAAAGTCTTTCAAAGGATGGGCAGACACCTCCCTGTAAGTCTAAAACAGAAATTCCTTTTTAAACTAGCAAAACAAGATATTTTTCAAATAACCCTCCCCCAGTTCCCTGCAACAGAAATACTGGGGCAACCAACTGGACTGTGTGGGGGCTTGTCACATCACCAGGGAACAAGACTGCCTTGGTTTATCACACTGCATTCCTTCAGCCAGCCAGCTCCAGTCTGGGTAGCGAAAGTTGGGACAAGCATGATTGGACTTGCCAAGGGTGGCGGCCTGAAAAAATGAAAACGGCTTTGCACATAACTTGATGCAAGGCGTTTAACCTGCTTTGGGGCGTCTCATCTTAATGGTGACGAAGCCTCACCCTTAGGGAAGTGACAGAAGAAGTGTGGCCACCAGGCAGCCCCAACCTGAATTTCTAGGTGCTCATTAAGGGTCATTACCTTTCCTGGCAACCTGATCCTCTAGGCTGATAAGCCAGAAATTATAGGACAGACCAGGGGGATCTCCAGATCTGGGAAAGCTCTGGGAAGCTTACTTCAAACCTGGCCAGGGCTGGCCAGTGACGAGGAGCCACAGTGAGCATAAGGCCAGCATGGGGGAGAGAAGAATGGCAAACTGTTGGAACGAGAGGATGAGTACATGGGAATTGGACGTAAGTGAACATTTTCACAATAAAAAAGTTAAACAGAAATAAAGCCAGCAAGAAACTAACTATTCTTTTAAGCCAGGATCTCTTCCTCCTTTCTTAAACCGGTCATTTGGTCACTTGGTCTAAAAAACAAATCCCAGTGATAAGAGCCAAGAACCCAATTTTAATGGGAAAATCTT
The DNA here is from genome assembly GCF_000412655.1 of Myotis brandtii. Lineage (NCBI taxonomy): Eukaryota > Metazoa > Chordata > Mammalia > Chiroptera > Vespertilionidae > Myotis > Myotis brandtii. The sequence goes on along the minus strand of NW_005368569.1, from coordinate 2,079,698 downwards.
TTCACCACCATAACGTTATCATCACCATCAAAAACTACAACCTCAATTAATCAATTCTACTACATTTAAGCAATTTTTAAACATTTTTAATATATTTTGATTGATTTCAGAGAGGAAGGGAGAGGGAGAGATAGAGACATCAATGATTAGAGAGAATCATTGATTGGCTGCCTCCTGCATGCCCCCTACTGGGGATCGAGTCTGCAACCTAGGCCTGTGCCCTGACCAGGAATCAAACTGTGATCCCTGGCTCATAGGTCAATGCTCAACCACTGAGCCACACCAGCCAGGCAACTTTTAAATATTTTTAACATGTATAAAACATTGTGTCCAGCTCTATTCTAAGCACTTTACTAATATTTATCCCAGAACTCTTTGAGGTTGGCACTATCAATGTTGCCTTTTCAAGATGGGAAAATTGAGGCAGCTAGGTAAGTAGTAGAGGTAGGATTGGAACCCAGACAGCCTGGGAGTTCATGACCCTAATCCAGTGATGGCGAACCACTTGAGCTCGGCGTGTCAGCATTTTGAAAAACCCTGACTTAACTCTGGTGCCGTGTCACATATAGAAATTTTTTGATATTTGCAACCATAGTAAAACAAAGGCTTATATTTTTTATATTTATTTTATATACTTAAATGCCATTTAACAAAGAAAAATCAACCAAAAAAATGAGTTCGCATGTCACCTCTGACATGCACGCGTGTCATAGGTTCGCCATCACTGCCCTAACCACAATAGGAATATTTAAGAAAAAGACATTCCAGGTCAGTATGGAATTCTATACACCAGGTGGTTAACAATAATCTGGGTGGAGACAGGTAGGGGGAAGACTAGAAGAAGTGTGGTAGCAGGAGGGGTAGGAGGCAGTTTTCTTTTCATTAAACATATTTTCCTTGTACATCTTTATATTATATTAGAGGCCCGGTGCCTGGATTTGTGCACCAGTGGGATCCCTTGGCCTGACCTGCGCCCTCTCGCAATCCAGGACCCCTCAGGGGACGTTGGAGAGCCGGCCAAGGACCCCACCAGTACACAATCGGGGCCAGGAGGGACTGGCAGGAGGGCTCCAGGGCGTGTCCAGCCCATCTTGCCCAGTCCCGATCAGCTGGGCCCCAGCAGCAAGCTAACCTACTGGTCAGAGCATCTGCCCCCTGGTGGTCAGTGCACATCATAGCGACTGGTCGAATGGTCAAACAAACGGTTGGACACTTAGCATATTAGGCTTTTATTATATAGGATTGCATGTCACAATTACAATGAATTACTTTTTAAAACAACAAAAATAAAAGTGACTTTTCTTGATTTGTATTGATTTCAGAGAGGAAGAGAGCGGTAGAAATATCAATGATGAAAGGGAATCATTGATCGGCTGCCTCCTGCACACCCTACACTGGGGATCGAGCCCACAACCCAGGCATGTGCCCTGACCAGGAATCGAGCCGTGATCCCTTGGGGTTCATAGATCAACACTCAACCACTGAGCCATGCCAGCCGGACAAAATGACTTAAACACATTGTGATTTTGTGTGTTATTCATCCTGCAAGAGTCTCATTTTCTAGCTCATTTGGCGGAAGTAGCAGCTTTCACCAGAAGGCCCTGGAAGAGATGAGTGAAGTTCCAGTGCACATTAAACTCATGACCAGCGCTGGGGCAGCCTCTGGGCGCTCAGCAGCATTCTTCGCTTACAACTGCCATCCTGCCACAGAGCAGTCCAGCTTCAAGGATTCCTCTCCCACCCCCGCCCAGCCCCGTAGCTGGAATGTGAGTGGGTAGGAACAAGACGGTCTGAAAAGCATTTACATATTTCCAGGAGATGTTGAGATTCAAGGACAGGGGCCTGCTGTCAACGCCAGCTAACTGTAGTTGATTTTTTTGGTAACTATAACTCAAGACTGGGATACCCCAGTCACTTAGAAGCAACTATTTGAAAGCAGCGTCTTCCCCACACCACACACAAAGGCGTGCATTATGGATTGTTTCCCTCTCATCAGAACGCATTTGCCACAGCTAACACCAAAGAAGAGGGCATTTAGCTTTCATTCAAGGACCATTTGAACTTGGGCGCTCAGCCTCAGGAAGAGAAAGTCACACACACAACTCGAGGGCTAGATCAGAGAGCCTCTGAGGCTCCTGGGGGTCACACGGCCATTGTATACCCCCAAACCGAAGGCTTCGGTTTCTAACTTAGATAGAGAAGATGAAAGACAAGATGTTTAGCCCGGCCACGGTGGCTCAGTAGTTGGCTGTCGACCTATAAACCAGGAGGTCACGGTCCGATTCCCTGTCAGGGTATATGCCGTGTTCAATCGTACAGGCGGCGGCCAATCAATGATTCTCTCTCATCATTGATGTTTCTATCTCTCTTTCTACCTCTCCCCTCCTCTCTGAAATCAATAAAGATATATTTTTTATTTTATCTTTTTTAAAATATATTTTTATTGATTTCAGAGAGGAAGGGAGAGAGGGGACAGAGGGATAGAAACATCAATGATGAGAGAGAATCATTGATCGGCTGCCTCCCGCACGCCCCTTACTGGGGATCGAGCCCACAACTCAGGCATGTGCCCTTGACCAGAATCGAACCCGGGACCCTTCAGTCCGCAGACAGACGCTCTATCCACTGAGTCAAACCAGCCAGGGCAAGATATATTTTTTAAAAAGACAAGCCGTTTAACCTGATGAATGAAAAGAATCCTGGGAAGACAGACACGGATCACTTAGCTAGGCAAGAGTTTGTTTTTGCTGGTTAGGAACGGTGTTTCAAACTCCAACCACAAAGCCACAATTCTCCATAGCTACCACTGCCTATACAATTCCTTTATAGGTTCCATTTTCTTTGGTGGCTCCGAGTGATTCTGGATCATTTTCCTTTGATGGTGTCCATGAAATTACTAACCTTTATGGGTTCACTGAACACTCATGCCCAGCAGAAAATGTCGTTTTTATGTTTAAAAAGTGGGAGGGAAAGCCTCCAGCGTGTCCACTCTCGGGGATGCCGAGGAGTCAAGTTGCACCATGAAGACTACCCTCTTAGCCCCAATAAGTCTCACATTATGTGTGTCCATTTGCTACTGAGAACCATGAACACAACGCCAGCCGACAGCCTTCCTAGACACAGGTGGCCTGGGCGGTCCTGCTTATAAATGAGCAAACTGAGGCTCCGAGAAGTTGTCACTGAGACCTGGCCAGGCCACACGGCCATCAAGTGGCAGAGCCTGTGGTCCGCCGCCACTATCGGGACTTAACCACAGGCAGCCTCTTCGTATTGATGAGCCATTTTGCAAAATAATTACTACTTGAATGGACCCCAGAAGTTCGTTCACACAAAAGAATAGGACAGGTGGAGAGTAGCTGGAATGTAACAGCAAAGTTTCCAGCCTCCATCTTCCCCCTACACACACTCGCTCTCTCTCCTTGAACGAAGGCTGCTGTGCCTTGGAAATCCAGTTCCAAGCCTCAGAAAACATTAAGTCAGGACAGTGACAGTCAGAAGCCACGTGAAGGATAAAGTTTTGAAGGTCAGATTCAAGAATGTTCTCCTTGCCCAGCCGGTATGACTCAGCAGTTGAGCATTGACCTATAAACCAGGAGGGCACAGTTCAATTCCAGGTCTTGCAGGAGGCAGCCAATCAATGATTCTCTCTCATCACTGACGTCCCTATCTCTCTCTCCCACTTCCCTCCTCTCTGAAATCAATAAAAAAAAAAAAAATTTTTTTTAAAAGAATGTCCTCCTTTAAGTCACCATGTTACATTAGCTAAAATAAATCAGAATTCCTCTCGTGAGCTAGCCTTAAACTCCAAACATTTTTCTGGGAGAGATAAGCAGCTTGGACCATCACGTTGCACAAGCATAACTCGAGTTGTGTGTCCACAAAGCCCGGGTGATGGGCTCTAGGGGTGTCGTCGCCCGGGGTACCCATACCTGCTCAGATCTCCCTTGTTGACAGGGGACCCCAGAGATGGGAAGTTTACTCTCATGAAGCTCAGTGAGGTCTTTCTCCCAGCCTCCCAACATGTCTTTGCCCAGAACACATTTTCATTAAGTGGTCTCTGTCTTCACTTGCACCCAAATAACAGATGTCAACAATGAACGCTGCCTGGGTAGGAAGCAAAGAGCAAAGTCCCCTTCGCTTCTGCTTCCATCAAAACAGACTGAGGTGGAGGGCAGGGCAGGGTGTCAGTGCAGAGAGAAAACAGTGAGCAGTGAGGTCACAGGTGAAGGAAAAATTAGCCCAGTCCCCTGGGAAGGGGCGCCCACAAGGACAAAGGGGTGATCCATCACCCTTGTTCTCCCCGCCGGGTCACTGGGACAGTGTGTTTTTGCTCCTGTCATGGTTCTGCTCAGGCTAATGCCGTTTCTGTTCTTGAACAGCAAACACTGTGATGTTGATCAGAATCAGCCCAGTAAAAAAATGCCATAAATGGCACTTGTGGAAGTGGTTAAATGCCAGCGCAAACACTTGTATAATTTTACATCTGTGTAAATGCAGGTCAAACCAATTTGAGTTCAAATCCCAGCTGTGCTTTTTATGTGCTGCTGTCAACAATATGTTGACCCCTCCCTTGAGCATCAGTTTCCCCGTTCTCCTCACCTCCTTTAAGGGGTTGCATCAAGGACTGTGTCTTCAACAAAATATTGCCTGAGCCCTTACTCTCTGCCTGGCATCATCCTAAGGCCTGGGACATACAGCAAAACAAAGCAATGGCCCTGCCAGTGGGGATGAGACGATTAACAAACTAATAGGTGTCAGGAATGAAAAGTGTTAATAGAGAAAAAGAAGCATGTGAGGGGGATCCAAAGTTTTATGCAGCAGCTGGAGTGGAGGGGACAGTTTACTTTAGGCCCCGGTTGGTGTGGCTCAGTTGGGTGAGAGCATCTTCCTGTGCACCCAAGGGTTGCAGGTTCAATTCACAGTCAGGGTACATACCCAAGTTTCGGGTCCCATCCTTGGTTGGAGTGTGTAGGGGAGGCAACAATCGATGTTTCTCTCTCTCTCTCACCCTCTCCCTTCCTCTCTGTCTAGACTCTATGAAAAACATGTCCTCCTATGAGGATTTAAAAGTAATAATAATAATAATACTATGTCCCAGCTTCTGGCGGCATGCTAATGAGGGAGGGAGGGAGCCTTGTGACAACCAGGAGGACATTCAAGGGGCGGGGGCCCTATTCTAGTACTGAAGACTCCGGTGTGAACACAGCAGGGTTGCAGGTCCTGATCCCTGACCTCCTGGGGCTGACATTCTAGTGAAATGAAAGTCCTGTTAGCACGGGGGCCCCCACACAGGCCTGTGAGTGGTGAAGGCTCTCGCTCCTGATGTCTGGACGGACCCAGCCTCCATTCCCTTTGCCCTGGTTCAGATCAAGGCCAGAAAAGAACTGTTTTAAGTCGTTTTCATCCCAGGCCTGTCCTGGGCAGTTCAGAGATGGGCCAGCGCCCACTGGTAAGACCTCACCTGGTTTGATCTCAATATCCTGCCTGATTGGGGCTCTGGTGGCTCAGCTGGGGCTGCTTCCCTGCTCAAGTCTGAGACCAAGGGCTTGGCTTTTGTTCTCCAAGGTGAACACTAACTGCCAACACCTCTCACGAACAAGAGGCCCTATCTGGTTTGGCTCAGTGGATAGAGCGTCGGCCTGCGAACTGAAGGGTCCTGGGTTCAATTCGGTCAAGGGCACATGCCTGGGTTGTGGGCTTGATTCCCAGTAGGGGGCGTGCAGGAGGCAGCTGATCAATGATTCTCTCTCATCATTGATGTTTCTCTCTCTCTCCCTTCCTCTCTGAAATCAATAAAAATCTATAATAATAAAAGCATAATATGCAAATCAACCAAAGGAACAGCGGAACAACTGTCCAGACGCCCTTCCAGACAAAGGCGCCGCGGCTGCGAGGGCCTACTCTTGCACGAATTCCGTGCATCGGGCCTCTAGTATATTAAATTTTTTAAAAAGGGAAGAGGGGGAAGCAATGGCACTACGCTCCAGCAGGGAGCTGGCATCCGGCCTGCGGCAGAGGTGGAGGGGATTTCTTCCCTGTCACAGCAAGGAAAACTTGTTTGGTTTCGTCAAAAACAACAAAGAGAATGGGGAGGCTCTCTGGCTTCCTCACTAAATTGGGGGTTTATTGTCCCAGCTTCTGGCTGCATGTTAAATACACAAACACCCAACCTGCCTGCCTAAAAACAGAGGCGGTAATTGATCATTCCCATGGCCTGCAACCCAGGAAACATTCCTGTGGCAGGTTGGGCAACTCCAGGAACTGTTTGCTTATTGATTAGAAAGGAGAGGCTCCCTCATACACCACAACATCTGTCCACTTTTCCTTTCTGCGGCATTCCCCAAGGCCAGAGAGGGCCCCACGTTCTGAAATTCCAACTCCTGCTGACCCCTCCGAGGAGAGACAGCTGATGGGCCTGGGGTGGGGGACCAGGTCCTAGGCCAGTGATGGCGAACCTATGACACGCGTGTCAGAGGTGACACGCGAACTCATTTTTTTGGTTGATTTTTCTTTGTTAAATGGCATTTAAATATATAAAATAAATATCAAAAATATAAGTCTTTGTTTTACTATGGTTGCAAATATCAAAAAATTTCTATATGTGACACGGCACCAGAGTTAAGTTAGGGTTTTTCAAAATGCTGACACGCCGAGCTCAAAAGGTTCGCCATCACGGTGCTGTCCTCTCCTCTGTTTTTACTCTTTTTACTTATGCTCTCCCCTCTGTCTGAAGTGCCATGTCCCCTGCATGTCACCAGACTGACTCTTGCTCCTTTAAAAAGACTCAGCTCAGCCCCTACCCTCATTCCATCCCATCCCAGGCTAGGAGACTTCCCTGGAATCCCGAGTCCCTGCCTGAGTCACCGTCCCAGTACTTAACCCTTTGACTGGACTTGGTGATTTCTCCCACTACCAGGGGTGGGCAAACTTTTTGACTCGAGGGCCACAATGGGTTCTTAAACTGGACCGGAGGGCCGGAACAAAAGCATGGATGGAGTGTTTGTGTGAACTAATATAAATTCAAAGTAAACATCATTACATAAAAGGGTACAGTCTTTTTTTTTTAGTTTTATTCATTTCAAACAGGC
>NW_005368569.1:2046931-2057043 GCF_000412655.1 Myotis brandtii | reverse complement strand
TTTTTAAAATATATTTTTATTGATTTCAGAGAGGAAGGGAGAGAGGGGACAGAGGGATAGAAACATCAATGATGAGAGAGAATCATTGATCGGCTGCCTCCCGCACGCCCCTTACTGGGGATCGAGCCCACAACTCAGGCATGTGCCCTTGACCAGAATCGAACCCGGGACCCTTCAGTCCGCAGACAGACGCTCTATCCACTGAGTCAAACCAGCCAGGGCAAGATATATTTTTTAAAAAGACAAGCCGTTTAACCTGATGAATGAAAAGAATCCTGGGAAGACAGACACGGATCACTTAGCTAGGCAAGAGTTTGTTTTTGCTGGTTAGGAACGGTGTTTCAAACTCCAACCACAAAGCCACAATTCTCCATAGCTACCACTGCCTATACAATTCCTTTATAGGTTCCATTTTCTTTGGTGGCTCCGAGTGATTCTGGATCATTTTCCTTTGATGGTGTCCATGAAATTACTAACCTTTATGGGTTCACTGAACACTCATGCCCAGCAGAAAATGTCGTTTTTATGTTTAAAAAGTGGGAGGGAAAGCCTCCAGCGTGTCCACTCTCGGGGATGCCGAGGAGTCAAGTTGCACCATGAAGACTACCCTCTTAGCCCCAATAAGTCTCACATTATGTGTGTCCATTTGCTACTGAGAACCATGAACACAACGCCAGCCGACAGCCTTCCTAGACACAGGTGGCCTGGGCGGTCCTGCTTATAAATGAGGAAACTGAGGCTCCGAGAAGTTGTCACTGAGACCTGGCCAGGCCACACGGCCATCAAGTGGCAGAGCCTGTGGTCCGCCGCCACTATCTGGACTTAACCACAGGCAGCCTCTTCGTATTGATGAGCCATTTTGCAAAATAATTACTACTTGAATGGACCCCAGAAGTTCGTTCACACAAAAGAATAGGACAGGTGGAGAGTAGCTGGAATGTAACAGCAAAGTTTCCAGCCTCCATCTTCCCCCTACACACACTCGCTCTCTCTCCTTGAACGAAGGCTGCTGTGCCTTGGAAATCCAGTTCCAAGCCTCAGAAAACATTAAGTCAGGACAGTGACAGTCAGAAGCCACGTGAAGGATAAAGTTTTGAAGGTCAGATTCAAGAATGTTCTCCTTGCCCAGCCGGTATGACTCAGCAGTTGAGCATTGACCTATAAACCAGGAGGGCATTCATCAATTCCAGGTCTTGCAGGAGGCAGCCAATCAATGATTCTCTCTCATCACTGACGTCCCTATCTCTCTCTCTCCCACTTTCCTCTCTGAAGGCAGCCAATCAATGATTCTCTCTCATCACTGAGGTCCCTATCTCTCTCTCCCACTTCCCTCCTCTCTGAAATCAATAAAAAAAAAAAAAATTTTTTTTAAAAGAATGTCCTCCTTTAAGTCACCATGTTACATTAGCTAAAATAAATCAGAATTCCTCTCGTGAGCTAGCCTTAAACTCCAAACATTTTTCTGGGAGAGATAAGCAGCTTGGACCATCACGTTGCACAAGCACTTGTATAGTTTTACATCTGTGTAAATGCAGGTCAAACCAATTTGAGTTCAAATCCCAGCTGTGCTTTTTATGTGCTGCTGTCAACAAGTTATGTTGACCTCCCTTGAGCATCAGTTTCCCCGTTCTCCTCACCTCCTTTAAGGGGTTGCATCAAGGACTGTGTCTTCAACAAAATATTGCCTGAGCCCTTACTCTCTGCCTGGCATCATCCTAAGGCCTGGGACATACAGCAAAACAAAGCAATGGCCCTGCCAGTGGGGATGAGACGATTAACAAACTAATAGGTGTCAGGAATGAAAAGTGTTAATAGAGAAAAAGAAGCATGTGAGGGGGATCCAAAGTTTTATGCAGCAGCTGGAGTGGAGGGGACAGTTTACTTTAGGCCCCGGTTGGTGTGGCTCAGTTGGGTGAGAGCATCTTCCTGTGCACCCAAGGGTTGCAGGTTCAATTCACAGTCAGGGTACATACCCAAGTTTCGGGTCCCATCCTTGGTTGGAGTGTGTAGGGGAGGCAACAATCGATGTTTCTCTCTCTCTCTCACCCTCTCCCTTCCTCTCTGTCTAGACTCTATGAAAAACATGTCCTCCTATGAGGATTTAAAAGTAATAATAATAATAATACTATGTCCCAGCTTCTGGCGGCATGCTAATGAGGGAGGGAGGGAGCCTTGTGACAACCAGGAGGACATTCAAGGGGCGGGGGCCCTATTCTAGTACTGAAGACTCCGGTGTGAACACAGCAGGGTTGCAGGTCCTGATCCCTGACCTCCTGGGGCTGACATTCTAGTGAAATGAAAGTCCTGTTAGCACGGGGGCCCCCACACAGGCCTGTGAGTGGTGAAGGCTCTCGCTCCTGATGTCTGGACGGACCCAGCCTCCATTCCCTTTGCCCTGGTTCAGATCAAGGCCAGAAAAGAACTGTTTTAAGTCGTTTTCATCCCAGGCCTGTCCTGGGCAGTTCAGAGATGGGCCAGCGCCCACTGGTAAGACCTCACCTGGTTTGATCTCAATATCCTGCCTGATTGGGGCTCTGGTGGCTCAGCTGGGGCTGCTTCCCTGCTCAAGTCTGAGACCAAGGGCTTGGCTTTTGTTCTCCAAGGTGAACACTAACTGCCAACACCTCTCACGAACAAGAGGCCCTATCTGGTTTGGCTCAGTGGATAGAGCGTCGGCCTGCGGACTGAAGGGTCCTGGGTTCAATTCGGTCAAGGGCACATGCCTGGGTTGTGGGCTTGATTCCCAGTAGGGGGCGTGCAGGAGGCAGCTGATCAATGATTCTCTCTCATCATTGATGTTTCTCTCTCTCTCCCTTCCTCTCTGAAATCAATAAAAATCTATAATAATAAAAGCATAATATGCAAATCAACCAAAGGAACAGCGGAACAACTGTCCAGACGCCCTTCCAGACAAAGGCGCCGCGGCTGCGAGGGCCTACTCTTGCACGAATTCCGTGCATCGGGCCTCTAGTATATTAAATTTTTTTAAAAGGGAAGAGGGGGAAGCAATGGCACTCCGCTCCAGCAGGGAGCTGGCATCCGGCCTGCGGCAGAGGTGGAGGGGATTTCTTCCCTGTCACAGCAAGGAAAACTTGTTTGGTTTCGTCAAAAACAACAAAGAGAATGGGGAGGCTCTCTGGCTTCCTCACTAAATTGGGGGTTTATTGTCCCAGCTTCTGGCTGCATGTTAAATACACAAACACCCAACCTGCCTGCCTAAAAACAGAGGCGGTAATTGATCATTCCCATGGCCTGCAACCCAGGAAACATTCCTGTGGCAGGTTGGGCAACTCCAGGAACTGTTTGCTTATTGATTAGAAAGGAGAGGCTCCCTCATACACCACAACATCTGTCCACTTTTCCTTTCTGCGGCATTCCCCAAGGCCAGAGAGGGCCCCACGTTCTGAAATTCCAACTCCTGCTGACCCCTCCGAGGAGAGACAGCTGATGGGCCTGGGGTGGGGGACCAGGTCCTAGGCCAGTGATGGCGAACCTATGACACGCGTGTCAGAGGTGACACGCGAACTCATTTTTTTGGTTGATTTTTCTTTGTTAAATGGCATTTAAATATATAAAATAAATATCAAAAATATAAGCCTTTGTTTTACTATGGTTGCAAATATCAAAAAATTTCTATATGTGACACGGCACCAGAGTTAAGTTAGGGTTTTTCAAAATGCTGACACGCCGAGCTCAAAAGGTTCGCCATCACTGTCCTAGGCCCTAAGGGAGGGCTCTTAGTCGGCCACTTATGAAATAAAGCACCGTGACCAATAAACCTGCAACATCACTTCCTATCCAGGGTCTAATGTGCCCTGTACAGACTCTGCTGGGATGCTTTTAAAAAATACCCAGGCTGGCCCTAGCCGGCATTGCTCAGTGGTTAGAGCATCGGCCTGTGCACTAAAGGGTCGTCAAGGGCAGGTACCTGAATTGTGGGTTTACTCCCCGCCCCCAGTTGGGGCTTGTGCAGGACACAATCAGTCGGTGGACTCTCTCACCTCAATGTTTCTCTCTTTCTCCCCACTCCTTCCCTCCCTTCCACTCTTTCTGACAAGAAATGGAAAAAAATATCGTCTGGTGAGGATTAACAAAACAACAACTCCCAAGTTCATACAGCACTGAGTGGCTTGAGGTGGGATTCAAACCCAGGTCTCCAGACTTACAGTGTTGTTGTTTTTGTGGGGGCAAAAGAGGGGTTGACAGAGTACATTTATTGAAGCTGGGGTCAGTGAGACAAGCAACGGCTTAGGATAGAAGAAGTAACAGGAGAGCCTAGACGGGGCCGCTTTAGCTCACAGGGAAGTCAGAGAAAAGGGGACGTTGGAGAGAGGTTTGGGGGTTGGCCCAGGATGAACTGCCACTGTCCATTGCAAGTCTCGTGGGGACCCTAAGAGTTTAGGAGATGCATGCCTGAGAGGGAGAAAAGGTGTGGGCATGCTCCCGGGAGGGAGAGTGCTCCCCAAAACCTACAGCCCTACCCCCTTAACAGTTTCGAGGCCTCCTTCTTCCCCACCTAATACCCCGTGACTTCCCTTCCTTTTACTCTGGGCTGCTGGATGAGAACATGATGGTAGAAACACACATACCTCACATTCCTCAGTCCCTTGTTACTCAGGGTGCTATTTTTCCCTCAAATCTTAAGTTTTGTTTTTGTTTTTAATTTCAACCTTGTGTTAAGAGGGGGAAAGTGACAAAACATAGATGACATAGTAACATTATTCCAAATAGTCAAAAAGTGAAAACAACCCAAATGTTCATCAACTGATGAACGGGTAAAAAGCGGCATATCCATCCCATAGAATATTATGCATTCGGCAGCAAGAAGAAATGAAGTACTGACACATGCCACAGCGTGCATGAACCTCGTAAACATTATGTTAAAAGAAGCCAGTCACAAAAGACCATGTATTGAGTGGCTAACTTATATGAAATGTCCAGAATAGGCAAATTGTATAGATGAAAAATAAATTAGTGGTTGCCTAGCTCTGGGGGTTGGGGGAGGGGCAGCCAAGGGGTGGCAGCTAAAGGATGAGGGACTTCTTTTTGGGATAATGAAAATGTTCTCCAATTGTTTGTGGCTGCACAGCTCTGTGGATATACTGATGAGCCATTGAATACGACAGTTTAAAAGGATTTAATGTATGATGTGTAAATTATCTCAATAAAGCTGTTACCCACCCCCCCAAAAAAGGAAACACACACACACACACACACACACACACACACAGAGACAAATCAAAAGCACTCATGGTCTCCCTGACCAGTGTGGCTCAGTTGGTTGAGCATCATCTCATGTACCAAAGGTCAGGGCGCATGCCTGGGTTTCAGACTTAATCCCTCTCCCTTCTTCTCTCTCTCTAAAACCAACAAAAACATATTTAAAAAAATAAAAAAGCACTATGGTCCCATCCAAGCAGAGAAGCCACTGTTAATGCTTGTTGTGTGTCCTATGTGTCCTTCAGACTCTGGCCTACGACCCTTTCCTAATTCACTTACTTCCCCTGTCCTGGATCCATAATATCCTACTTTTCTAAAATTAGGGCATGGGTACCACCATATTTTTAAGGGCCTTCTTCCTCAACTTTCTTCTTTTCCCTCCATCTGTCCATTAAACAACAAAAATCAACCTAGATAGTTATTAGGAAGGATAAAATATGGTATGGCTACTCGGCAATAAAAACATTAACTGCAGTAGAACAGTTGAAGCTTAAAAGCATTATGCTAAGTGAAAGAAAAAGCCAAAGACTACAATACAAAAAAAAACACTAAATCCAGCCCAGGAGGTTGGATTCAGTTCGTTTGGGGCAAGGCCCATGCCTGGGCATTTTTTTAAAAGTGCACAAAAGAGTACATATTCCACTTACATGACAACCAAGGTCAGGGGTTGCCCGGAGTTAGGGATGGGTCTAGCTGGGTCTTGGTTGCCAAGAGGCAGGAGGTAACTGGTGGGGTGATACAAATATTCTAAAACTGGACTGTGGTGCTGGCCAGACAGCTGTGCGTATTCCTAACAATGATCTCACTGCACACTTACAGTGAGTAAATTGTAAGGGATGTAAGTTACGTCTCAACGAACCTGTAACAAAAATAGTTACTAGGATCTCCTGTGAGGAGGACCCCTTGAGTCCAAGTCCCACGGTTCAAAAGAGACACGACCCATGCACCCAATCATGCCAAGGTCAGAGCTATGAGAACGGGGGGAAGGAACAGAGAAGCCACAAATCATTCTTAATTAACAATAATTAGAAGAGTAGATAGATAAATATTCAGTGTAATGATAGTCATTACGTGCAGACGTGGTGCTGAGCTCTTCACAAATGTGGAGCTGGGAAGCAGGCGGGGTCCTTTCATCCCCGGGATGCTAATGAGCCTGAGGCCCAGAAAGGCTTAAGTCATTTGCTCAAGGTCACAGAGCCAGTCCCTCTCTAAAGCAGGATTCACGCCCCAAACCAGCCAACGCTGGCATAGCCACTCGGGTAAAACTGCTCTGCCTCGAACAGGGAGCGAGAGAAGCTCCGAGGGTGGGTACGAGCAACACGATGGAGGAAAATCCACGCTGGGGACAAAGGTAGTTTGCTTAACACCACAGACTTAATTCTCTGTAAAGAACACAACCCTCGTAGAAATATGCGCCAAACTGGCGGCAGCGTTTCCCAAGCGGGAGCTGACACAGAAATCTGCTGACACAGGCCATGGAGCGCAGAAGTTCGGGTCACTCGGTAACTGGGGAACAAAGCCTGGAGCCTCTTCCGCAGCACAGGGAGAGAATGTGAGGCGTGCCCCTTTCCCGAAGGTGGGTTGTGCTAGAAAAGCCTGGGCCCTCTGCCTCTGACATTTGGAACAAGACTCCTAAGACAGCCCCCAAGAACAGCTGGAAGCCCCGGCATCAGAAGCCGGGCGTGTCCCAGAGGCCCCAGGTCACATGCATTGCAGATGACTCCCAAACAAGTGCTCACTTGTCCGACAGCGCTCACGAGAGAAAGTGTTTTCTTTCTTAGTGGATGCTCGCATCATTTTTCATTATCAAGAACAAATAAGCATTGATGTGAAAGGCAGCTGCTTCCAAGAGCGTTCGCTGAAGGTGACCGCGCAGCCCCCGCGTGCGCCTTCTTCGCTCTGGCTCCTGAGAAATAAACCCCCCTAACCAATCCCGCATCCTGCTGAGTCCCAGGAAAAAGCAGAAATATCTCAAATTGGCGTTTCTCACTCCAAAAACCCCAAGCAAGTAAAAAAATCAAAAATAAGGAAACGACAGGAAGACCAACCCCCAGTTCCAGGTGTAGACTTTGGCAGATGCAAGGGTGCAGCCAGCGGCCACAGGACTAACTCCTGAAGATGCCACGGTACGGTGGCTGCCACCACACAGACCGGTGGCACCTGTCTGGCACCTGTCCCAGCTCAGTTCCCAAACTTTTTAATGTTATTGGTTGCAGCTCTTACAAGAGTCTGTGGTCCTGTGGGTGAAAAAAAGGGCCACATACTAACCCTGACAAGCTCAGGGGGGGCCTGCATGGCGGCCTTACAAACCCAGAGACCAAAAGGAACCACATAGGATGGTCTGAAATTAAAACTCCTCAACTAAAAGCCAGTCATGGTGGGTAGTCCTGTCCTAGGCTGGTATCTTCCTTGACAAAGGTCAATCTTTACCTTAACGGAGCCTGTCTATTTTCTCGCATCTTCAATGACAAACCTTTGGAATGTCAGAATAATTTCCTTTTTCCAGAAAACCTCCCCCACCCCCCGCCCCCATGGCACACTCACTGCACCAGAGTGGGAGACCCGTAACTATCCTGTACCCACCTATGGAAAAGAAGTGTGTGCCTGTCTCCTCGTTTTACTTTCCATCCTATCCCAGAGAGTCCCCGCCCCCCAGGTTGCTTGCTCCCGCCTCCTTAATCTATCACCAATGGATTATGTAACCCCTTACATCTCCTCCTCTGCTTGTAACGTACAATATATGGTGCACAACTGCCATTCTCTGGAGCATTTGCTCAATCTGTTGAGATTTTGCTTCCGGGCAATTGTTTTCAGTTCGGCTCAAATAAACTCATAAAAATTCTTACAGGTTTGGATCTTTCTTGCATCAATAGTCCGTTTACCTGGCCTCTTCCCACGTTCCAATTTGATCAAAGATTGGAAGCTTGCACACAGGCAAAAGGACATAGGTACAAGGTTAATTCATAAGGCACTGTTGGCAGTAAGTAGTCAAACATGGGAGACAAACCAAGCATCCATCAATAGAGGATTCGTGCCCTGGCCAGTGTGGCTCAGTTGGTTGGGCAACGTCCTGTGGACCAAAAGGTGGCCAGTTTGATTCCTGGTCAGGACATTTGCCTGGGTTGCAGGCTCAATCCCCAGTAGGAGGGTGTGCAGGAGGGAGCCGATCAATGTTTCACTCTCATATCAATGTTTCTTTCTCTCCCCTCTTCTCTCTCTAAAAAACAATTTTTAAAAATCTTAATTTAAAAAGAAAAGAATGAGGTAGTTGCTTAAAAGAATCAAATAACCCCAATACATTTAACTTTAAAAAAAAGAATAAAATAAATCTGTAGGTAATAATAGGAGAGGAACTTGCCTTTAGAAAAAGCAAAAAGTATAATGGGATAGAGAATGTGCTTAGAATACCTTCAGGATACAGAAACTGGTAACACTGGTTGTCATAGGAGGTGAACTGCTGATGGAGGGAGTAAAAGGAAGGAGAGAGACCTGCTTTTGTAGTCACTTGTAGCATTTGAATTGGTTCTTGTTTGCTTTCCTATCTTCATATGAAAGAGAGGGTTGAACTGAAGGAGGGCCAGTGTTGAGTCAACAAACTTCAACAGGCAAGCCCTGCGTTCAGGCTTCCCAAACCCCTAATGCAGACTTCAGTTGCATTATCAGAAAGAAGACACTCAGAGGTGGGAGGCGACATGGTCCGGTGCTGTCCGAGCCTATTTGTGGTTTGGTAAGTACATTCTCAGGGTTACGATCTAATGATCTAAGTGATGAATGCTGTTTTTCTTCCCAAGGGTCACACTCTAAGAGGAACGCTGACCCATGGAACTGGTCCAGAGGCAAAGGGGCAGGGATGATACAGCTGCCCTGGACAGAGTGGAGAAGAGACAGACTGGTACTTTACTCCTTGAGATGTACAAGGCTGACTCCTTCTAGAAGGGTCGGTGACAATGGCATCAGAGGGCAAGATATGGGCCAGCAAAGGGATAGAAACAGCAAGACCACCCAAGAAAAGAAGGAAATGCCGTCTGCTCAGAGCCGACCCCCAAACAGAACTGGGCTGGCTGCCAGCCTCCCAAATGGCCCTGACTCAGGCTCCAATGGCTTCCTTGGTGCTGCTTCTTCGTCCAGCACTGGGGCCGTGTGGGAGCTCGGGGCCCAGGTGGATCTGTGCCTCTAAGGAACTGTGTGACTTCAGGAAAATGAACCCTTGTTCTGCTTCCCCTTTTCCTACAACAGGGGAAGATAAGACTTTTTACCAATTGCTCCACCTTGATATGTGGTTAACCTGCTTTGCTGCTGCTACAGTTAGAGGCTTGCGGAACTGGAACCTTCCGCAGCCGCCTCTGAGATCACCCTGCAGAAGAGGCAGAGCCCCCACGGGTTCCCCCATAAACGATATCCTATCGGTGCCTCCCGATGGCCTCCGGCACACTCCCACCATCTGCCACTCCCGCGTTTGGGTGTGGTGCCCTAGCCTAAGGCCAAGCCAGTGTCTTCCATTTCTCCTGATCAAAGTTTTGGTACCTTCTCAGGCCACCTGGCAGCCTCTTCCGTGGCCATGAAAGGAAGTTTCCCACGTTACTGTTCTGCTTTGCCCAACCTCCTCCCTGAGGACGTAGTGGTGGCAGCTCTGACTTGAGCCAAGGTTCTCGGTCTGTGAATGGGAAGCTGTGAGCCCCTGGAATTATAAGTAAAGATGTGGACACCACCCCAGCTGATTTGGCTCAGTGGCTAGAGTGTTGGCCTGAAGGGTCCCAGGTTCAATTCCGGTCAAGGGCACATGCCTGGGTTACAGGGTCATCCCCAAGTAGGGGGCTTGCAGGAGGCAGCCGATCAATGATTCTCTCTCATCATTGATGTTTCTATTTCCCTCTCCCTTCCTCTCTGAAATA
>NW_005368569.1:2035417-2046868 GCF_000412655.1 Myotis brandtii | reverse complement strand
AACTTAAAAAATAAGATGTGGACACCTGTGGAAGGTTCCATGGCCTTTGATACTTTCTCAGGACCAGAGGCACGCTTAGGGCTTAAACTGGTGCTGTGGGTGTTAGGAGGGAGGGTGAAAGAATGAAGGGGCTCAAATGAGGCCACAATGACTGGTTGCTTCCAATGCCTCCCCAGCCCCAACTCCTGAGCGCCAGCAGAGGGGTAACCCCACGCCTCCTGCTAGCCTGTTTTGAGTGCTGGGAATAAAAACAAAGCACAGGTGGGGGGTGGGGGCTGGGGGTCAAAAGGAGGGATGGGAGAAGAACATGGAGAGAGCCCAAGAATCCAGTATCTCCCATCCCCTCCCCCCTATAAACCCAATTCATCTCTTGAGGCCTGGACCTTCACAGTAGGCTCCTCACAGTCCTGCTTCCCAGTTCTGGCCCAGATCCCCACAGGCTCTTCTCTACGAAGTAGACCCTGGGAGCCTGTTACAACCGCAGTCAGATCATGATGTGCCTCTGCTCAGCTCCAGCCCTCCACAGACCCCCATTTCCCTCAAAATAAAAACATGACTCCCTGGCTTGACAGAGTCACCCTCACCTCATCCTCTCTGCTGTAGCCAGTTCTCTGGATGTGCTCCTGCCCAAGTCATCTGTATCTGCTGTTCCCTCTGTGACCCCTCCCTCTCTTCCTCCAAAGGTCACCTTCCATGCAGGCCCTGAACACTGTATTTCCAATAGCAGCCCCCTGCCTCTAGCACTCCATTCTTTTTTTTTTAATCTTCACTTGAGGATATTTCTCCATTGATTTTTAGAGAGAGTGGAAGAGAGAGGGAAAGACAGAGAAATATAGATGTGAGGGAAACACATCGATTGGTTGCCTCCTGCACGAGCCCCGACCAGGGCCCGGGCTGGAGAGGCACCTGCAACTGAGGTATGTACCCTTGACCGGAATCGAACCCAGGACCCTTTAGTCCACAGGCCGAAGATCTATCCACTGAGCCAAACCAGCTAGGGCTTTTATCTCCATTCTTATCCTTATTCCCTGCTTTATTTTTTCTCTACAGCATTTAACACACTGTATAGTTACTATGCTTATTTCGTTATTATTCCCTACTATCCTTGTGGTCATGACTATATCTACAGTACCTATACCAGTGCTGAGCACTTCAGTTCTCAGTAAGTATTTGTTGAATGAATAAATGGCACCTTTGTCCCCCCCAACCGTCTGGCCAGACCCCAAGGAGGAGACCCAGATGGCCCCAAAGGCAACCCAAGAGCAGGGCCTTCGTGTGAACCCTGAAGATGAGAGCCAGCAGAGGTGGGCACGCGTTCCAGAGGCCAGGGTGGCGCCTGAGAATGGCCGAGAACTGCGGGCTTTAGAATCCCCACTTTAGACCCTCCAAGGATGCTCATGAGCTGCCAAGTGGGCTATGGCTGCTAGTCATCCTAACGACGTCATGCCTATGTTACCAGTAAGTGACCAAGTGTTAGCCCCATAAGAAGCACCACACAGAATCTCAGTTAATCCCTGTAAGAACCCTGCGAGGTAGGTACTGCAGTTCCATTTTACAAGTGAATAAAGCAAGACTCACAGAGGTGAAGTGACTTGCCCAAGGTCACACACCTAAGCAAACAGACACAGCTGGGAATTGAACTCAAGCCAGCCTGACCCCAAAGGCTTAACCTCCACTTCGCCCTGCCCCTGTGGTCAGCCGGCATGTACCCTCTCTCCCTCGTTCTCTCTGCCTTTTCCCTTGACGCCTGGGCCACTGCAGTAGCCTCCAAACAGTTACCAAATGGGAGTGTCGGGTTCCAGGTGAGCTGGCTCTGGGGCATCTCATTCAAGCCCACACAGCAGGTGGAAGGCCAAAGTGCTGATGGGGCAGGCGGTGTGCTGACATCTGACAAGGCCCGTACAGACAGGTCTTTGGGGGAATTTCAACAGCACAGGAACCGGCTCTAAGAGCTGTCAATAAAGTCGGCTCAACACCTTGGTTGGTAATGGGGCTTACTGGCCCTGGCAAAACCTGATAGGCCACCTGGCCACCCCCAAAGGCCTTAATTTGCATAAAGAAGAGTGCAACCTTTGAGTGTTAATTTCTGGAGAACTTCCTGCCTTCTGACATAAAGGGGTACAGCAGGGGAGCCAACAGGAGGGGAAAGGGCCTCCTGACCTTAATCAATTCCACGGGAGAACCGTGCATTAACTAAACCCTGTAGGACGGAAAACGCAGGTCATGGCTGCCCGATTTAAATACTTCTCATCCTTAATGTGCCGTTTCTGCTGACTGGGCAGATCAGACCAGTCGGGCTACAGCTTTCTCTTTTAAACACCCTTTTAAGCCATTAGCTTAGGCTCATCTCGAAAGCCTGCCTGCCTGCCTTTGAATTACACAATACATCAAACTTACTTCGGGTGTCATTTTCTTAGGCAAGCAGGTGGCTGTGGTTTCCCAGAACCCCCTCAGATTATGGGAAGCCCGCGAACCCAGGTTCTTCAGGGGTCAGGGCCACGGGAGGCACCCCCTCCAGCCTGAGGCGGTTTACTAAACGCTCAGCAGCACCTCTACTACCAGGAGCAGGAACTACTTCACTAATGATCTTACTTTTTCCCCCACTGCATCTTTAAGAATTTAGATGGAATTCACATTCCATAACCTTCACCAATTCAAAGTGAAAATTTTAGTGTTTTTAGTTATTCCCTATGTTGTGCAACCATCATTACTCTGTAACTCTAGAACATTTCCATCATTCCCCCCAAAAAAACCATGTACACATCAGCACTCAGCCCCAATTCCTCCCTCTTCCCCCAGCTCCTGGCAACCACTCACCTGTTTTCTGTCCCTATAGATGTGCCTGTTCTGGATATCTATATATATAAAAGGCTAAGTGACCGATCGCCCTATGTTGTGCAACCATCATTACTCTGTAACTCTAGAACATTTCCATCATTCCCCCCAAAAAAACCATGTACACATCAGCACTCAGCCCCAATTCCTCCCTCTTCCCCCAGCTCCTGGCAACCACTCACCTGTTTTCTGTCCCTATAGATGTGCCTGTTCTGGATATCTATATATATAAAAGGCTAAGTGACCAACCGACCAACCGTCTGTCCGACCGTCCGACCGGTACATATGACGCGCACTGACAATTTAAAATTAAACATTGACTTGCGCATATTTTACCTGAACCCATTTTCAGACATGGTCAGTTATATGTTGCTTTCTCTCAAGTTTGAAGAGCATGTGACGTTAAAGTTGTAAATACTTATGGTGGCAACCAGTGGCAACTCCAAGTCAGACACACCTAGATTGAGGTTTCCGCGCCACCACTCAGAACTCCAGTTGAAGCCAAGTCACTGCCCTCCCCCAGATCTCAGTTTCCTCATCTATAAAATGGGTCTAACGGCAATCTCCAAACCAGAGAACCATAGTGAGGAGTAAATGAGAAAGCGCATAAAGGAAGGGACCAGCACACGAGCCTGTGGGACTCGGAGTTTACGCACAATGAGTGCACTGGGCCCACTGGGCCGTGGGTCTCAGTGGGCGTCCAGCCTCATGCTAAGCACTTAACCCATTGCTCACATTCAGGGAATGGTGATGGTTATTATCAAAATAGAAAAAGTATACAAACTGTGCTTGTTACCTGCTACCATGTTAAAAAAGCTAAAATAGCTGTATTTGGGGACTTTTTATGACTTTCACAGCTAAATTTTCCCCCTTTGGGGGAGGGGGGTCTGTGGACGGCAGATGAAAAGTAGAAAGGGCACCGTTTAGCTAAAGCTGAACACCCAAGTATCGTGAGTGAGTGCCCTGGAAAATGCTTCTTCCTGAGAGGACACTGCCCTGACCTTGAGGTCTAATTTCAGGGTCTATGAAATCACAACCTTTTGTTCCTTCTGAAAGCAACGTGCTGACACCATCAGCTCTTTACCTTAGAAGCTTCAGATCTAGAAATTCCAGCGAGGCCTTATTACAGGGGAGGGAAATATAATGACTTTTTTAAATTACAAACTTGAGTTCCATGTGTGGCTGGTGCGTGCACATGGATATATAGACGTTTACATGAAATTCATGTTCTTCTACACACAAAAACAGGAACGTCCTACCCCTTCTAGCACCCAACAGCTGCTTCAGGTTCTGTCCCCAAAGCAGAACACAAAGAGGCTCTCAACTCGAAGGGATAAACACCACCGTTTCTGTCCACACGGGCAGCTGTGATGAGGGGAGGGGGCAGTAAGGTTCCAGAATCTCTCCTCTTGCCCAACTCAGTCAGCATAACTTGCTTCCCGTTAAGTGAGGAGGGGGAGAGCCCTGTGGCACAGAGGCTAAGCGCTCGGCTGACCTGAGTTAAAATCCCAGCTCTGCCATCTCCTAGCTGGGTAGCCCTGCGCCGTCGATTTACTTCACTGCAAAATTGGCATAACAGGCAGTTCTTCCACAATGCCTGCTTTGAAAATGCACATTTGTTCCAACATGAATGATTAATTAGGGAACAGCCTGAGCATAACTCAACTGTCAAGTTTGCTCATGTGCTATGACTTTGTGAGGAGCACTTAGAAAGGTGTACTCAGCTGAAGCACAGGAATGCACACATGTACACACACACACACACACACACACACACACACACACACACACACGCACACCCCTTCCAGCTCCCTCAGTTCAGGACGTGTCGTGCTCCACACCCTGTGCTACAACTTCCCATCTGATTACGGATTGTCTTCCTTCCATCCACAACTCACAAGATGCCACCCTACCGAGACCCACCCCCACAAGCAACTTTCTTTCTTTTTTTTCCCCCCTCTCCTCCCCACCCTCCCGCTCAAACTTCTTTTTTCTAATGTATCACAAAGTTTGAGTGCTGTTCCCCTAGCCATTTCCCCATAAGCTCTGTGGTTTTTCTAGGGGTGACTTTTAGGAAGGCCTAGATCACATTACTAATATAGCAGAACTGACAGTTCCTGCCTCGGAGTGTGGTGAGGAACATACAGGAGAGGTCAGCCCGGTGCTGGGCACATTGTCAGTTCTCTGTAAATGTTGGCTACCACTGGTTTCTCACTCGGAACACAGACAGAGCCGGGTCATAAAAGATGCGCAGTGAACATTTATTGGACGTTTACCACTTGTAAGGTCTACGGTTTATTCATCTTAGCGGACTAATAAAAGAGACTTATCCTTGCCTCGCAAGAGGTCGGGAGGAACAGCAATGGTCAAAACTGTATATCAGAGATGAGGCTTCAAAGCTCTCATGGAGCCCGGCCCTCCCGTGCCCGGCGTGGGGAGGGAGGCTGAGTCGGGAAAGGCAGGGACCCTGTCTACAAGAACTTAAGGACATAAACTACTGGTGACCACGGGGCAATATGGGGTCAATTTTAAGACAAGCAACCTAGGCTCCGAGTCCTTAATTCAGGGCCACAGTATGGCATTAAGTGGTAAGAGCCCAGGTGAGAGGTCATATGACCCGAGTTCAAATCCCAGGTCCACCACTTACCAACTATGCCAGCCCAGGCACATAACTTCACCTTCTCCTGCCTCATTTCTCACCCGCAGAACAGAGACTGTGATGGCCCCTATTCCCTAGGGCAGTGGTCGGCAAACTCATTAGTCAACAGAGCCAAATATCAACAGTACTTCTTCAAAATAGACTCGCCCAGGCCGAAAACCGACTTCTGCGCATGGGCCACCAAGTTTCAATCGCACTGTACGTGCGCCTGCACACGGTATTTTGTGGAAGAGCCACACTCAAGGGGCCAAAAAGCCGCATGTGGCTCGTGAGCCGCAGTTTGCCGACCACGGCTAAGGGGATGGGATGAGTGAACAGGTTAATCCATGTCAAGCCCTTAGCAGGTGTCGGACACAGAAGGAAAGTTCGATGGAAGCTAGTTGTTATTCCGGAGCTAGAGACAAGCAGATGCTACCAGAAACAGAGCCGGAGCAGGAAGTGTACGTGTGGGCAGCAGCAGCAAGGGAAGGTCTGATTTAGCTGGAACTGAAAGACAGGATCCTGTGGGCAGGAATTTGTTTCATCAGCCATCCACCCAAATTCTTTCTGACACAGAGGCCGCACTTGGCAAGCCATGTTCCCTGAACAAACTTAACGTTCTGGTCTCGTGCGCATCATTTCTAAAAGAAATAGATGGATTCCCTGGAAAACCCAGAAGAATGAATCAGCCGAATGAACTGGTTCGCATCCCTTCATCGGGGTGGAAGCTGGTGCAGAGGCACTTATCTGTCCTTCAGAAGAGGCCGTCTGACCAGACACCAGATCTGGTCTCTGCCTACCCCTCCAGCGTCACCTCCTACCCGTTACCCGACCCTGCCCACCGGGCTCCCGGCCACTCTTCCTCCCCCAGCACTGCGGCCTTTCCTGCCTCAGGCCCTTGGCCCCTGCTGTTCCCTCTGCTTAGGATTCCCCATTTCCTTTCGCAGCATCCTCCTTCCCAGCTCTACACACAATACACACCTCCCCTAACCACCTGCCTGACCCATCCTTAGCTAGAGCAGGCTCTTCCCCATCCATTACTCCCTCCCCATTTCTTTCATAAAATGCACCACTCCCTGAAATCCTATTTACATGGTAATGTCTACATAGACACTAGAACTTAAGTTCCCTGAAGGCACAGGCCTGGTGTGTCTCCCTCTCTGCAGTACCGCCTGGTACCTGGACCAGTGCCTGGTATGTGCCAGGCCCTAAATACGAGTAAACACGAGACCCACCTGGAGGTGGGTGTGGAGTTAGTCACCCACCCATTAATATTCCTTGAGGTCCTCCTAAGTGTCGGGTGGGATAGAAAAGAGACCCAAGTCCTTACCGCTGAGGTCCTTTCAGTGCCAGGGGAAGGAAGTGTCAGAGGGGGCCTGGCCAGGGGTGGTGTCCTTGGGAAGCAGGCTTGAGTCAGGAAAGTGGCATTTTTAGGATGGGAGACAGCGCGCCCTGGAGCACACACCGGGCAGTAGGAAGCTTGACTATCCAGGCCAGAGAACGAGTTGGACCAAGTGGCTCTGAGAGCCCTTCCAACTCTGCAACTATGACTCTCGGGCACAGGTGAAAAAAAGCATAACAGTGGCCAAGACAGGTCACAAAACTGACTGGGAGGAGAGGTATCCAAGGGGGACTATTACCTGAAAAAAGCCAGGTGCACAAAAGGCCTCCTTGAAGAAATCGGGAAGCAGCCAGCAGATATTAAGTAGGTAAAGCGTAGCAAGATCATGGTTCTGAACTATACATACATACATACATACATACTTAAGGACCATGAAATAAACACAGGGTAAGGGGGTACAGTGACAGGTGCAGGTGTGCGCTGTTACACAAGGCGGACTCTGATGAGGGTAAAACTGGAGCAGCCGCCTGGATGACGCTAAGGAGGAGAGCCATGAGGATACCTGCGGGAGATGTGTCCCAGGCTCAGGGAACAGCAGGCACAGTGGCCCTGAGGCAGCAGAGTGCTGGGGAATGAGATGCATTAGTAAAATGCTGGTTACACGTTATTGCTACCAGATGCATTTACATTATATTACACCCTACCATATGCATTTACATTATATTACACCCTATGGTCACAGACACCTTACTTCTTCTTAGCTGTCTACATTTTCTAATGTTTTCCCCATAACAAACATGTATTAGTTTTATAATAAAGGGAAGTAAAAACGGTAAGTCTGAGGTATAAGAGGCGGAGTTCCCCGCTGAAGTACTGATTTATGCGTAACATACGGAAGCCCCATCACGCAACTGATCCCCTTGTTTTGACTGGTAGGAAGCTCGGCCACACCTGTGGTCTGCCTGGAGCAGGGAACCAGGCGTTGTGGTAAGCATTTGGCTACTCAGCCCTCCTCCTGTCCTCATCCTTCAGCCTTACGTTTTCCTTTGCCCATTTCCCTCTCTCCATCGGACATACAGATGTTGTGTGTCTAGGTAGCCCACACCTTCAAGTTCTTCACTGGAATGAGGTGGGGATGAGCAAAGTGAAGAGACAGACCAACAGAGACAAGAGGTGCTTAATGAAGCCATGAAAATGAATGTCCTTGGCACCATGGGAAAGAGAATGCCCGTCGCTGGAGGATTCTGACCTGCCTGTTACTGGAACATCTCTGTCGACAATGGAGTGGGAATGATCTAGTTCAGCGGTTCTCAACCTGTGGGTCACGACCCCTTTGGGGGTCGAACGACCCTTTCACAGGGGTCGCCTAAGACCATCGGAAAACACATATATAATTACATATTGTTTTTGTGATTAATCACTATGCTTTAATTATGTTCAATTTGTAACAATGAAAATACATCCTGCATATCAGATATTTACATTACGATTCATAACAGTAGCAAAATTACAGTTATGAAGTAGCAACGAAAATAATTTTATGGTTGGGGGTCACCACAACATGAGGAACTGTATTAAAGGGTCGCGGCATTAGGAAGGTTGAGAACCACTGATCTAGTTCATCAGATTCTATCATGAAAAAGATAAAATGCCCTTAAGATCTAAGTGGCAGATCCTCATGTCATGGTGGACGCTAAACTCTATGAACCTCTCTGGGCCTCCATTTCCTCATCTGAAAATGGGGTCTAAAACCTACTACTCCCACAGAGTGATTGGTGGAATTTTATGTTACTACTAGAGGCCCGGTGCACGAATTTGGGCACAGGTGGGGTATGGCCACCTGCCCCAATGGGGGCTGATCGGGGCCAGGCCGGCCAGGGGGAGGGGCCACAGGTGGTTGGCCGGCCGGCCCTGCCCCCGATCAAAGTGGGAGACCAATTGGGGGCGGGGCCAGCCAGGGGAGGGGCCAAGGGAGGTTGGGGGAGCCTGATCGGCCAGTTGGCCACCACAGTGCGCATTCTGGTTGTTCCATCGTTCTGGTCGCTTGGCTTTTATATATATAAATGCAAATGCTCAGGGCAATGCCCGGCATGCAGTAAGAGCTATATCACTGATACAGTGTTAACAATAATGGCTAGTATATTTTACAGTTATCGGGAAGAGTAATTACTGCTATGATCTCAGTGCCCAGTGCATGCCTGACATTCTGTATTGTTTATCTCATTTAATTTCCCCAGTAATCTTATAAGGTAGATACTACTAATCCGATTTTACAGAGGAAAAAAAGTTAACAGGAAGACAGGATGTCCTCGAAAGAAATCCAGTACTGGACCCTAAGTGCTTGGACAACCTGACTCGGTGATCTCAAGGAAGGATGCCGTGTATCCCAGCAATTAGGATACACTGCCACTAAGTAGCCCTCCCTGAGCCTCAGTCTCCCCATCTATAAAATGGAAATAACTATAATAAGGTTGGTGTGAAAACTAAATAAGCTCACGTATGTAAAACCAAGTGTGCATGTCAATAACTGAAGGGGGTTCTTGATAATGGCCATTAATTATTTGAGACTTATATTGAGGAGGATTCGCTGAGAACAAGGCACAAAATAGATGTAGGTAGAAAACAGATCCAACTGCAACAGGGAACTTTCCTATCAGAGAAAAATAAATCTGTAAGAGTGTTAAATATCTGAAAGTCACGATACGCAGAAATACTTAAAAGGTTGTGGGTTTGAGCTGGTCAGGGTTATTACGGGAAGCAGCTGGTGGATGTTTCTCTCCCATATTGATGTTTCTCTCTCCCCCCCTTCCTCTCTCTCTAAAAAAAAAAAAAAAAATCCAAAATCAATAAAAAAAAACATACCCTCGAGTGAGGATTAAAAAAAAGGAGCCCTGGCCAGTGTGGCTCAGTTGGTTGGGCATCCAAGGGTTGCTGGTTAGATTCCCGGTCAGGACACATGCCCAGGTTGAGGTTTGATCCCTGGTAGTGGGTGTACTGGAGGCAGCCGATCAATGTTATGCTCTCACATTGATGTTTCTCTTGTCTCCCTTCCTCTCTCTAAAAAAATTAATAAACTATTCTTTTTAAAAAAATATATGTATTTCTTTTTTTTTAAATATATTTTATTGATTTTTCACAGAGCGGAAGGGAGAGAGATAGAGAGTTAGAAACATCAATCAGCTGCCTCCTGCACATCTCCCACTGGGAATGCGCCCGCAACCCAGGTACATGCCCCTGACCAGAATCGAACCCGGGACCCTCCATCGAACAGCTGCCTCCTGCACATCTCCCACTGGGAATGCGCCCGCAACCCAGGTACATGCCCCTGACCAGAATCGAACCCGGGACCCTCCATCGAACAGCTGCCTCCTGCACATCTCCCACTGGGAATGCGCCCGCAACCCAGGTACATGCCCCTGACCAGAATCGAACCCGGGACCCTCCAGTCCGCAGGCCGACGCTCCATCCACTGAGCCAAACCAGTTAGGAGATGGAGATATATATATATCTATATATATATATATTATATCTCCATCTCCTAACTGGTTTGGCTCAGTGGATGGAGCGTCGGCCTGCGGACTGGAGGGTCCCGGGTTCGATTCTGGTCAGGGGCATGTACCTGGGTTGCGGGCGCATTCCCAGTGGGAGATGTGCAGGAGGCAGCTGATTGATTTTTCTCTCTCATCGATGTTTCTAACTCTCTATCTCTCTCCCTTCCGCTCTGTGAAAAATCAATAAAATATATTTTTTTAAAAATTTTTTAAAAAAAGAGATAAATCACCTGTCTTAGGGCATACCTATTACTAACTGGCAAACTCCTCAGATTTATGATTAATTTCCTTCTCTAAAATTTCAGGAGTGCATCAGAATCAAATTTCAAATTTCTGAAATGCCTTACACACTCACTGGATCTGTTATCAAATTCTAAGGTGGATTAATCATAAACCAAATCTTCCCTCCCTCCCCTCCTCCCTCCAAAAAAACACACACACAGAAAAGCGACTTTACTCCCTGTTCACAGCAAGGGAAGTCCCTCAAATTCCTACCTGGCCCAACCTAAAACTGCAAAGGCAGCTGCCTTATCTCCAGGCTCAGCTTGAGTTTCATGCTGGCTCCTCCAGAACAGCAGTAGGGCTTGGCCACACATCTTCATGTTGGGCTGGGCAACTCATAAATTAGAGAACTGTGTTTGCAGACTCATAAATGGCATCTTGGACCAAGACCAAGTCAGTTAACTTGCCAAATCACCCACTAGTTTGAATTCTCTGGGTGGCCCTCCCTGCTCTAGCAGCCTGGATGGCTGAGGGTCTTGAATGTAGCAGGTGCCTAGACTATCTGAATGAAAGAATGGATGATGGGTGGATGAATGAATGGGAGGAGGGAGAGGGAGGGGGGAGGGAAAGAGGGAGGGAAGGAGGGGAGGCTGGAAGAATAAGCCCCTTTGGCCATCCAAGCTCTCCTCTCCAAATACACTGGAACTCTCCCTTCACCAGAGTTTCAGCCATTTGGTCACATATCTTAAGGAGTTTGCAGCCCTCAACTTCCCTTCCCTCCCAACTGACAGACCCTGAGGTTGTTTCCCAGACTGTGGGAACCCATCCTTTTGCACAGAGCCAAGCTTTTGGGGTGGGGGTGG
>NW_005368569.1:2015432-2035369 GCF_000412655.1 Myotis brandtii | reverse complement strand
GAAGTTGGATGCCTCAAAGTCTGATGAAAGTTGTAGATCCTCTGAACCCCAAAAAAGCCTTGCACAAGTGCATGCACACACGTTCATCTTGTCCATAACTTTGGGTGCGTTCATAGATTTACCCCCTCCACCCCCAAGTCCAATCAAGAATCACCGGGGGAGTGTGTTTAAAACAACCCCCCTCCCCCCCGCAGGCCTCATGACTCTGAAGCTCTGGAGGGGAGGCCCCTCAAGGGTAACCCAGCCGGTTTGGGATGGGATGCTGTGGCCCAGCTTTTCTGGAAAGGGCAATCCCAAGACCTCCCATTCGAGCCCGGGGGACTTGTTTAAAATGCAGGTTCCCGGACCCCCGCCCAGATTTATGTCTGGGGACCTGAAGGGGGGGGGGGGGGGGTTTTTACAGGTGGTTTTGAAGTGTCTTAAAGATTGAGAACTATTTCCCAGAATGACAGGGTTAAAACCTTAGAAGAGCTGAAGGCCCATAACAGTTGCTAATTAACTGATCAGCATTTCAAATGGCGGAGCTTTCCGGGTGCACATTCCAAGGAGTGGGGTGAGCGGCATGTGATTACCCCCCTCCACATCTGTGAATACTGACTTCCCTCCCTCACTTCCAGGTCCCACAACCCTCTTCCTCTTCCCTCTGCCCTCAGCCCTCAGCGTTTGCCCATCCACTTCTCCCATCACTTCTCCGGAAATGCCAGCGGTTCCCCTTTCTAAATCTCAGTCTGTCATTTGTCCATGGGGTTGGGCCTGGGAGACAAAGGATTATGGCATTCTCGGGATTACAGGTGCAGCCCCATGCCACCGTTTTACTCGGACTTTTTCCTCTGGCAACCACCTTCTCTCATTCTACTTATTCTGTTTGTTGTCCCTCCCCCTTCTAGAACAGAAACTCCACACGGGGGTGGGGGTCCTCACTTCCGAGGGCCTGTCTGAATGCTCGGGACGGGGTAGGCTCAATAGGCTGAAGAGTGAGTGAGTTGCAGTTTGGGGCTCAGGGCCTCGCTGATGCTAAACACAAAAAAAAGTAGTAGCTATCACCACAATTTCCCTTCAACGTTAAGAAGCAGAGGAATCGAATGCTTTAAATTAAGCTGCTTTTTACAACTGATTTATCTCTGGAAAGCAAACAGCCATGGGCGGGAGGAGGTGCGGGGAGAAGAGAGATGTCCGAGATGTCCTGACCCAGGCTAGGGGTGGAAAATCAAGGAAGGCTTCCTGGAGGAAGCACCAATGGAGCTGGCCAGGAGAGATGAACTAGCTATGCAGGGAACACAGGGAAGTGTGCTAGTGGAGTAGACAGAGAGCCTGGCTGTTCTGGGGATGAAACAGCATCGTCATTAGAAACGTGACTCCATGGGCCTCACCTTGAACCAAGTGAATCAGAAGCTTGAGAGAGGCCCTAGGCCTCTGTGCTCAGGGTCCAAGCTAGTAACCACCAGCCGGATCCTGCCCTAGGAAGAGCCCCGCCCAAACAACTACCTATTGAGTATCCACTGCCTAGAATGGAGGCAGGGAGGAGACAACTAACTGGCTGCAAGTAGTGGGTGGATCTGGACTGAATGGGAGAGAGGAGCCAGGAGTTAAAGACAAAGTCCTTACAAGGCCCTCTGCACTGGGCCATCCCCCTCTGCCCCTCTATCGTCCCCTGCCCCTTGGCCACTCAAGTCCATGCACCCTGGCCTCCTGGCTCTTCCGCTCTGCCTCAGGGCCGCTGTCCTTGCTGTTCCCTCATCTAGATCCCCCTTCACCCGATCCTTCACTTCCCTCGGATCCTTGCTTCAATGGCCCCCTTCAGGGAGGCCCTCACGACCACCCCAGGGCTTCTCAGTAATTCCTCACTCAGATTTATTTTTCCTAAACATTTGTTGCCACACAATACCCTAAATGTCTTACGTATTTATTATGTTTGCTGCCTGTTCCCACCAACACACTAGAATGCAAACTCCACCCGGGAGGAGGTTCATCATATGTCTGTTCTCTGCGGCATCCCCCGTCCCACAACAGTACTGGGCACATAACAGTTCTCAATCATTACTGACTGAATGAATGAACAAGTGCGTGAATGATGGACAAATGGGTGGACAGATGGGTGCTGCCGCCAGTGGCTGAGAGGGCACCTGGGAGCAAGGCTGGGGATGGAGGAGGAGAGTCTGGACAAGCACTTGGGGTGGCAGTGGCCCAGGGGGGCGGCCCCGCGTCTGATGAACCAGGCCAGACCACGCTGGCCTCTGAGGGGCACGGATGGTGCGGCTCGCTTCCCGTTCTCTGTGGCCCACTCCAGGCTGCTCCAGCCTGGGACTGACTGGGTCCCCTGGCCCCAGGGCAGGCAGAGGGAGAACCTGCTGCTCCTGTTCTCCCAGCTTGCCAGGGTCTCTGCCAACAGGGCCCCACCCAGCCAGGCAGCCACATTACCGTCCTGCTCTGACCCGGTCAGCCTCAGAGGCCAGGGGAAGGGCTAAGGGAGAGTTTCCTCACAGCCCCTCACCCTCCTGGTGTGGCTCCAGGGCAGAAAGCTGAGTTTCACCTGAGCTGCTAGTCACCATCCAAACATTCCCTGTCATATTCCTAACCCCCAGAATCCACCCCTCCCCCCGTCCTGCTCACATGCCACCCAACACTTCTGCGGGAGCTGTGGCAGCTGCTCCAGCCCACACAGGTCTAACCCCACCTGGATCTGAATGCGCCCATTGTCTGATAGCTCGGCGTCTCAGCGTTTCCAAAGCTCCCGGACAGATCGCCAAAGCCCTCGGGACAGGAGAAGCCTCGTGCCTGATGCGAGCACACAGTAGGCACTCAAACACCGGACTAAGGGGAACTCATTTGCCTTCTACGATATTAAAAACACCTTCCTCAGGTCACAGAGAATGGAGGGGGACAGGGTTCCAGGATTGATGTGTAAAATTTTCCGTATTATAAGGGAGATGGTTCCACTTTGTAGAACAATTCATATTTCCATTTCTGCAACACCCCAATTTTTTTTAAAAAACCCCGCAGATATGGGCACACATGTTCTGTGAATGCTTAGAAAGGGGTCCGGGAGGATACACACCAAATTGCTAACATCAGCCACCAAGAAGGGGAGGGTGTTTGAATTCTCTATTAGAGATCATTATTCAGGTTTTCCTTGCAAAACTTGTTTAAACTTTATAACGAAGACTTTCAAACACAATCAAAAGTAGAGAAAGTAGTATAATGGACCCCACATATCCAGCTCCCACAACCCTGAACTCATGGCGGTCTCACGGCATTGATACCGCCAGCTCCTTACCCACCCAGACACGTAGCTTTCCATCTGTAAACATGGCAGTGTGTATCTCTAATGCACCCCCCTTATTTTTTAAATATGTTTTTATTAATTTGAGAGAGAGGAAGGGAGAGGAAGAGAGAGAGAGAAACCTCGACCGGCTGCCTCCTCCACACCCACTACTGGGGAATGAGCCTGAAACCCAGCATGTACCCTGACCTGGAATCGGATCGGTAGCCTCAGTGCATGGGACAATGCTCAACCAAGTGAGCCACACCAGCCAAATTCCTCCCTCCTTTTTCAACATAACCCCAATGCATCACTGCTATTGTGAATTTTTAAAAACACACACAATATTTTCCCTCCCATCAAGCTTGGTAGGGAGGTCAATCAAGCGGTGGCATTCATAGAGTTAACTGGTTTACCCTCCAACCCCATCCCTCACCCCCACCCCTAAAGTGATTAGGAAGAAACTTTAAGTAGTTGCTTAGAAAAGAAAATAATAACAATTAAAGGAGCTAATGAGCCCTGGCCGGTTTGGCTCAGTAGATGGAGTGTCAGTCTGCGGACTCAAGGGTCCCAGGTTCGATTCCGGTCAAGGGCATGTGCCTTGGTTGCGGGCGCATCCCCAGTGGGGAGTGTGCAGGAGGCAGCTGTTCGAAAGAAAATAATAATAACAATTAAAGGAGCCAATGAAACTCTGAAATGGCTTGCAAACTCATCTCTGGATACACTTCACCATTCAGATTTAAAATGGAGCCCAATGTGGGGTCAGTAACACCCCTTTTATTCTGGGCTTTCAAAGGAGCCAAAGGGATCTTAAAGCTTCATTTACCCAAAGGCTAGAACCAGTAAAGGACTTGGGGTGGACCTTGAGGTTCCTCTCTGGGCCAGAAGTGAAGAACCTAGAATGCAGATGTTCCCGGAAACGGAGCTGCTGAGCACGGGGAGGGGTAAACGCGGGCCAGGCTGGGAGACTTCCTTCTCCCATCCCAGGCCACCAGCCGTGTGACCCTTTGTTTTATTGTTTGAAAATGGAACCGTCACAGTACGGACCCCAAGTGTTGGTGCAGGGATTTTAAAACGAAATCCTACATGAATCGTTGAGGACTCAATCAACGGACAGTGCAATGAGCATTATGATTCTTGCTTAACAACCATGTTATTATTATTCTAATTCTGACACCTATCAGCTGTGCGACTAGTACGGACCCCAAGTGTTGGTGCAGGGATTTTAAAACGAAATCCTACATGAATCGTTGATGACTCAATCAACAGACAGTGCAATGAACGGACAGTGCAACGAACATTATGATTCTTGCTTAACAACCACGTTATTATTATTCTAATTCTGTGCGACGCTGGTCCAGTCACCTGACAGCACCGAAACAGCCAAATTCTTGTATGAACTGAGAAACTACATGACTCGGTTAAGGCTCCTTCTAACTTTGCTCCCAATAAATGGATTTTCTAAAACAGACTCTTTCTCTGTGAGATTAATGCTGAACAATTCCGAATCTTCCTAGAGGGACGGTCCTTGAAGGTTACAGAGAGCCTGGAATTCTGTCCAGAACAGGGCTCCCGTGGCAAGGGATTGAGGGGGGACAAGCAGATGATCTGGTGCGACCACGGGGGATGCGGGTGGCACAATTGTTAAAGGAGCTGTCAGTGTTTGCAACAGGCGGTTCCAGAGCTTCCAACCGGATCTCAGAAGTCTCCCCCTAGCCCAGCGGTTCTCAACCTGTGGGTCGCGACCCCTTTGGCGGTCGAACAACCCTTTCACAGGGTTTGCCTAAGACCATCCTGCATATCAGATATTTACATTACGATTCATAACAGTAGCAACATTACAGTTATGAAGGAGCAACGAAAATAATTTTATGGTTGGGTCACAACATGAAGAACTGTATTTAAAGGGCCAGAAGGTTGAGAACCACTGTCTAGCCCCCTCCTGCTACAATTCTGCAGCCTTTCCTTTTATTCTATTCTCTGTGGGCCACATGGAGGATATGGCCTTTGCAAGTATTTGAAAGCAGATTAACTAGTTCTCAGCTTTCTCAAAAGGCCAGCAGCAAAGGCTGGGGGAGACAGTCATCCACAAAGCTCCCCACCAGGGCAGCTTACGGATCCTGGGCAAGCACAGCCTTGTAGAACTACTGATGGGCACAGTGGGAAGCTGGGCAGGGACCCCTGCAAGAATTAACTCATCAGCTTTGGTGTGAGAAGTTGCCCCTGGCTCCATACCAATGCTGATCCTATTTACCATCAGAAAACCCTAATCGAGAGCCACCTGGGGCTCTTTGGCCCCTTGAGTGTGGCTCTTCCTAAGCCTTAGGAGTACCCTAATTAAGTTAATAACAATGTACCTACCTATATAGTTTAAGTTTAAAAAATTTGGCTCACAAAAGAAATTTCAATCGTTGTACTGTTGATATTTGGCTCTGTTGACAAATGAGTTTGCCGACCACTGGTCCCTCTCCAATGCCCAAACGGGTCCAGCAAGGAATTTGTGCCCTGCAATCGGTAAAAATCCAGAGGCCAGAGACCTCCATATTGCACGCTCTCCTGCACATGGCATCTAAAATGCTCTTGACATTGCTTTAATAGCAAAAGCCCAGAAACAACCAGTATCCGTCAATACAGGGCTACAATGGAATACTATACATCCGTTAAAAATGAGGGCACTCTCCAAGCTATTTCAAGTAAACAAGAACAGTGTGTGTAATATGCTACTTTTTGAGTTAAGTTAGGGGAGTGGGGGTAAGTATATCTAATTCAAGAAACACTGGGAATATATATATTTATATATGATTTTTCTAATGGTTATGACAAGGGACCTGAGAGTTCACAGAGAAGCATTAGCCAGGTAGGTACAGTAGACAGGTGTGGCCTAAGCTTTGGGATTGGTGGACCGGGGTTCTAACCTCTGCCTGCCATTTCCTAGCTTTGTGGCCCCAGATAAGTCACTAACTCTCTCTGAGTGTCAGTTTACTCCTCTGTAAAATGGAGATAATACTAGAATCAAGTTCATAGGATGATTGAACCAAATAGGTGTGACTATAAATTAGCAAGAGTTGCTTCTTGATGGTCTACCTGATTGGCAGCAAACAATTTGCACAGTGGGTGTTGGGTCAAGAGGAATGTCTTAGATTTGGGGAAGGCAAGGAGCTAACCCTTCCTCATCCTTATCCTCTCTGGCTCCTTTGGCCGTTAGCATTTTTTTTTTCACCTCCTTGAGACAGTTCTAAAGCAGAAAGGCCTCATAGTTGAGAACACAATACGTCAGCTCCTTGAGACAGTTCTAAAGCAGAAAGGCCTCATAGTGAAAACTCAATACGTCAGTGTTTGCTCTGTGCCAGGCACTGAACGCACTTTATGTATGTGCACTCACTGAGTCCTCATGTCAACCCTGTGAGGTAGGAGCGATGGTGTCACAGGTGAGGGGATTGAGGCAGGGAAAGGTTAAGGAACTTGCCCACGGTCACGTGGCAAACAAGAGCTAGGCGGGATTTGAAGCCATCTGATCGGGCCTCTCACTGCAGCCCTCCCCATTCATCTTCACTCTCAGAGGGAGGCCCGGGGAAAGCGTGTTCCTTTGTTTCACAGGTTAAAAGAGAAATAAGTGCTGAAGATTAAAGTCACAACCTTGACCTCCAATCTCCGCTGAAACCAGGAGGAAAGCCTCACACCTGGTAAGTGAAGTACAGTTTCCTAGGGTGAACCGCCTCCCCAAGTCTGACGTGTGTCCACGGTTCAAGTGAGAGGATTAGCGAGAGGGAAAAAGCGAGAGGGAAATCGTCACTCACTCCAAAGTCCAAAGAAAAATCAGCACAATTCACATGGGACGTTTCAAAATCAAAGGCTCAGATGACAAGCTCCGAAACGCCCACCTGCGAGGCATAGAAGAGCCTTTCTTTATAAACGCAGGCTTAGGAAGGCAAAGGGTGAAGACGGTACACCCACAAAGTCTAATTTCTCCAGAAAGTTTAGTCATGATGGCAAGCCCGGGGTTTGGGGTGGTAATGAAAACCGAACACAGGAACTTCACCAAGCAACTGCTGGACACAGTCACTTCTGCAAAAACCCCAGGCTTCTTGCTAAGAATGAAGGGATCGAGGGCCAGGATCTCCCGGGATTTATGAGTAAGAATGGCACCGAGAGTACCTGCGACGGTGAGAGGGTGATGTCACAGCTGATTCAACCTCTGATACCGATAGCCTTACAGGAGAGGCTCTCAATGTCGGTGATTCAGAGCCTCGCTCCACCTGCCAATAAATGTCCCTCCGCTGACTCAGTGGGTGACGTTCTCAATAGGAAAGCCACGGCGTTGGTCATCTCGTTCCCTTTTCAAACACGCCCACACAATGGTGATGAAGAATTTGTGGGGGAGGAAATTTGCAGTCTTTGAAACTCTTCTTACTGAATCCAGACTTTATTCTAACTAGTGGGTCCTATGACACCAATATACATATACCTCCTCCCACCTCCCACCACCACCCCCCGCCCCCAAAAAAATCATGCCCAAGAAGTCATGATGCCAATTTATAGGACAATCTCATCCCCCCGCCATGAGGAAGTTAAGAAAACTAGACTAGAACCATATTCCTCTTGGGCAACATGCCAATGAATGAGTATAGATCCTGGTTTGAACGGCATACCCTTTAAAGGAGACGTGGTGACAATTAGGCCTCAGGGTTATTCCTCTAGAAAAATGCCTGCTCAGAGAATAGTCTTTTTAAATGGCACCAATATGGAGTGGAAGAATGTGGATAGACCAACTCCTTCAAAACACCGTCCAATTCCAACGTCTATTGAGCACCTCACTTCTTCAGGTCTTTTCAACAGATGTCATTCTTCTTAGCGATGACTCCCGCATATCTCTCCCCACCAGCACACCCTTCCTGCTATATATGCTGTTTTTCCCTCCATAGATCGCCATCTGTCTGCCTCCTTCTGTCTCCTCCGACTAGAAGGGAAGTCCACAAGGGCGGGATTTTGTCTCTTTCATCCCATATATCCCCAATGCCCAGCACAGAGCCAGTGCCGGCAGGCACTCAACATCAATTGTTCAGTGAATGCACAAATGACTGCCTCTGTCTCCAGAAGGCCTTCTCTCCCTCCGAGGCCTTCGGAGCAGGAATCATCCACCCCCTTCACCTGGCGCTCACACACTGGCTGTAAAGGGCACAGGTTTGGAGTCCAGCAGCCACCAGAACCAGCAGCCAGTCTTTGCCACTTCCTGTCCCCATGACCCACCCGTATCTTACTCAGCCTCTCAGGGTCAACAAATGTCACTTCTCACTGGCTGTTGTGAGGTTTCATGTCTTACTGGAAACACAGTAAGTGGGAAGGACTAGTCAATGCACCGTTGCTTGTGATAAGAATTGAGTAGGGCCCTGACCGGTCTGGCTCAGTGGCTAGAACATCGGCCTGCGGACTGAAGGGTCCCAGGTTTGATTCCGGTCAAGGGCTTGTACCTTGGTTGCAGGCACATCCACAGTAGGGGGTGTGCAGGAGGCAGCTGATGGACGTTTCTAACTCTCTATCCCTCTCCCTTCCTCTCTGTAAAAAATCAATAATTTTTTTTTAAAAAGAATTGAGTATGAAACAACAATTTTTGGGTTTTTTTAGTAAGTATCTCTCAAATATTGCATGGGGGCATACTGATACTGATAAAGAAATTAGTCCTTGTTTACCTAAAATTCAAATGTAACTGGCTGTCCTGTATTTTTAAGTATATATATTTTTTATTTTAGAGAGGAAAGGAGAGGGAGAGAGAAATAGAAACATCAATGATGAGAGATAATCATTGATTGGCTGCCTCCTACACGCTCCACACAGGGGATCAAGCCTGTAACCCGGGCATGTGCCTTGACTGGGAATTGAACCGTGACCCCCTGGTTCATAGGTCAACGCTCAACCATTGAGCCATGCCGGTCAGGCTGTCCCGTATTGTTAATCTGTTAAATCTGGCAACTCTGCCCATTAGGCAGTTACCTTCCTGAAAGCAGGGTGATGTTGCTTACATCAAGATGGATAAAATACTGTCCTATAATATCTCTCAATGAATACTGAGTGATCAGATGGATTTCAGAGCTGTGAGGTTCTTATCATGGCCGTGAGCTGATTGAGTTAGCCTCAGATTACTGTCTTTGCGTTTTCCGCATCTCTCACCAAGTTCCTTCCAGGCTCCTTTTCATTGCCAAGAACTAGGAGAATGGACACCGGGTCCTGAACAATTAATGGGCCTGCAGGACACTGCAGATACCCAGGAGGAGGTGTTGGGTGTATCTGGGAGCCTTGCTCAAGGAAGGTGTTACTCAGACAATAGGAAACCAGACAGATGGCCCTGGCGGGCTCAGATCTCTGTTTAGATTTTGATCTGGTGCTTCCTTACACCCAGGCAGAAATGTTCACCTGACCTTTAGACTCCAGGCTGCAAGCTGTTTTGTGACAAGACAATTAGGTACGGTTACATCAGGGGTGTGCAGGGCTCGGAGAAACTCGGGAGTGCCAAGCAGAGGCACATGCCCTGAGAACATCCCCTCCTCTTTGTTTCTTTCTGTGGTTCATACTGAAAAGGTCCCCTCTTTTCTTTAAAACAAAAAGCACAATTACACCTGAAACTGTTATATGTCAATGATATCTCAATTTTTTAAAAAAAAGCATAGTGGGATAACTTCTAAAGCAAAAGATATGTATAGACCTATATATATATATATACACGAGAGGCCCGATGCACAAAATTCATGCAAGAGTAGGCCTTCCTTCCCTTGGCTGCCAGCACCGGCTTCCCTCACAGCCCAGCTTCGTCCGGACGTCCAGTCTAATTAGCATATTATGCTTTTATTATTATAGATATACTCTGAAACCTGATTCATTCATTCATTCACCAAATACTACTGAGTACCTATTATGTGCCAGGCGCTATTCTAGACACAATACAGCCTGTGAACTAAATAAGACAAAAATCCCGGGCCTCCTGGAGCTTATGTCCTGGTGCAAGGAGACAATGGACATAAGTAAGTGAAATACTAGTACATAGGATGTTAGATGGTGAAAAGTGCTGCAGAAGAAAATGAAACAAAGAAGAGTTTCGGAGGAAGAGGTTACTATCTCAAATAGGGGGTTCGAGGAAGGCCTTACTGAGAGGTTGACATTTGAGCAAAGACTTAAGGACGTTTCGAGTGAGCCACGCGGATAGCAGGGGAAATACTGTAAACAGCAGTAACAGCCAGTGCAATAATGCAAAGACCCTGCAGGGGAAGTGTGTCTGTGTGCTCTAGGCTCAGTCAGGAAGTATGAGGTTAAGAGATAGAGAGGTGATTAGGGGGGCAGATCGTGGAAACCTTGTAAGACACAGCAAAGGCTTTGACTTTTAGTCTGTGTAAAATGGGAACTACGGGCAGAGTTTGAGTGAGACTGATATGTTCTGACTCTGCTGGGTAGAGAAAAGACTGTGTCGGGGGAAGTGAAGGGGAAGCAGAGAGACCGGAAAGGAGGCCGCGGCAATAAGCTAAGTGAGGACCCTCTCAGACTTCTTTTGGGAAAGTTCTTCTGGGAACAGACAAGGCATATCAGCGCATTTGAATGCCAAACCACAGAAACAGAGGTTCTTAGACTTCAACTTGCCCCGGTATCACCTAACTGAAAGGCTTTCGGCTTGTTACAAGCTCTCCTAATTACAAAGCCCAGTAATTATTATCTCGGCCTCGGCCAATTATCCCACGGGGTCCTGTGCTGGCTACCTTTTATGATTTTGCTCCTGGGGAACAGGTTCAACCCTTCCAGGCAGGCCCCATTCGGTCCTAGAAGTAATATCAGAGCTCACTGGATGTGGGCGAGTCCTCCCTCTTTCCGGGGAGAGAGCCACACCCAGATCGCTGCCCGGCTCCTGCACCCCGAGTGAGCCCTAGGTGGGACATGAGCTTGTTTAGGACAGTTTTCTTCCCACCCTCCAATCTAAATGCCACAATAACTGCATCCTCAGGGACTCAGAAAGGGAACAGACAGACAGAAGGAAAAATAAGTGCTGTTCGCCGAGCATTTACTTGGAGATGGAAGTCAAAAGGGAAAGAGGCTCTGCCCTGACCCGATAGCTCAACTGGTTTAGAACATCGTCCAGATAGGCCAAGGTTGCAGACTTGGTCCCAGGTCAGGGCACATAACAAGAAGTAACCAATGAATGCATCAACAGGATGTTTCTTTCCCTCTCTCTCAAATCAATAAATTTAAAAAAGAATTATCTTTTTTTTTTTTAAAAAGGGAAAGAGGCTGAAAATTGCCCAAAATCGAAAGACAAAAGAGGTCCTTCAAAGACAAAAGAGACTGAATTCCAGCATCACAATTAAAATTGGTGAGATGCAAAGGTATAAGGAGGGAATCCTTTTCCCTTAGAACAGTGATTTTCAACCTTTCCATCTCCTGGCACACATAAACGAACTGCTAATATCTGCAGCTCGCAAAAAACATTTTTTGGCAATATGAAAAAAAAGATATAATTTTGATACATTCATACTGGACAGCTATTGTGTTAACTGTTGTTTCTTTTTAAAAATATATATTTTTTTATTGATTTCAGAGAGGAAGAGAGGGGGAGAGAGAGAAACATCAATAATGAGAATCATTGATAGGCTGCCTCCTGCACACCCCACACTGGAGATCGAGCCCAGAAACCCAGGCGTGTGCCCATGACCTGACCAGTAATCGGCCAAGCCACACCAGCCAGGCTGTCATTTTTTTATTTGACAATCCAAAGGAAAAGGTCAGGGCCCCTGGCTAGTCAGGTATTGCCTGTCTTAAAAATTCTTGTGGCACACTAGTTGAAAACTGCTGCCTTAGAAAGGTGAATTAGGCTCCACTGGAGATGCTGGTTGGCACAAGGCACAGAGGGGTACAGATGAGAGCACAGGCTATGAGAGATGAAAGTCCAGGGCTGTTGCCTTGGCCAGGGTGGCTCAGTTGGTTGAATGTCATCCTATGCACTGAAAGGTTGCTGGTTCAATTCCTGGTCAGGGCACATGCCTGGGCTCGATCTCTAGTAGGGGGCATGCAGGAAGCAGCCGATTGATATTAAGCTCTCACATCCATGTTCTCTCTCTCTCTCTCTCTCTCAAATATCAATAAAATCTTTTTAAAAAAAAGCCCAGGACTGTAGCCTCAACGCTGCCATTACCCAGCTGGGTGACCTCAGGCAAGTCGTCCAACCTCTCTGAGCCTGTTTCCTCTTCTAGAGCAGGGGATAATGGCAGTTCCTGACTTAAGCCACAGTGAGGCTTAGCTAAACCATCAAGTCTACGAGGCCCTTTGCAGGACCCACGCCTCATACTGGGTAGAAATAGTTCTATTTTTACTTGTTGGCCACCCCCAAATACATACTGTCAGTATAGCCCTTCTATCATTTTATGCTCCAGTTGATTAAGAAAAAACACCGTTTTCTTACCCAAACCCAGGCCCTTTGCAGGACCCACGCCTCATACTGGGTAGAAATAGTTCTATTTTTACTTGTTGGCCACCCCCAAGTACATACTGTCAGTATAGCCCTTCTATCATTTTACGCTCCAGTTTGATTAAGGAAAAACACCATTTTCTTACCCAAACCCGTATTTAAACCGGTGA
Organism: Myotis brandtii; assembly: GCF_000412655.1. Lineage (NCBI taxonomy): Eukaryota > Metazoa > Chordata > Mammalia > Chiroptera > Vespertilionidae > Myotis > Myotis brandtii. Next base: position 2,022,501 of record NW_005368569.1, on the reverse strand, counting down.
CTAGCATTCTTCCAAGCTCCAGACCTGAAATTCCCAAACACTTCTTTGATAACAATACCTACTTCTGTGTCCTCACTCACTCACCACTTTCCTAACCAAAAACTTTCTCCTTCCCCACTTGTTCCTCTTTCTTGTCTGTTCCCAGTATGAGTGCGAAGTAGAAGCGGCTAGAATTAACTCTCGCTTAGAGCCATTTAGCTGCTGGAATCTTAAAGTCTTTCCTCAAATCAAAACTATTTTGACTTCAGGGAGACAGGCTCCCAGTACCTTTGCTTAAAAGCCCCACGGGGACAGTGGGACACAGGTTGTCTCTAGATGCTGGCAGGGCAGCAAACTGATACAGTCCTTGCGAAGGGCACTATCTGCCAGAATTACAAAGGCACGTGCCCTGACCCGGCAGGCCCATCTGTGGCAATTTACCTTCTGCATCCACCAGGATGCGTGCAAAAAGACATATATGCTACGTTATTCCCTGGAGTGCTGTTTTCTGAAAGATAAGACACAACCCAGTGTCTATCAGGGGCAGGTTAAATAAGACTATGGCACATCCATGCCGCGCAGCTATATCAAAAGGCAAAAAATGTGGAAGATCGATATAGAGAGAGAGAACACACAACTATACTGTTGGGCAAAAAAGAAGGTATGGAACAGTGTTATCCCTATGCTACTCTTTGAAGTGCTGTTTTCTGAAAGATAAGACACAACCCAGTGTCCTTCAGGGGCAGGTTAAGTAAGACTATGGCACATCCATGCCGCGCAACTACATCAAAAGTCAAGGAATGTGGAAGATGGATAGAGAGAGAACACACAACTACTCTGTTGGGCAAAAAAGAAGGTGTTACCCCTATGCTACTCTTTGGGTAAAAAGATTGTTATTAAATTTATGTTTACATAAAGAAATGACTCTTTTTTTGTATTCCCATAAGGAAACCCTGAAAAATATACACAAGAGACCAATAAAATCAGTTATGTACGAACTAATTGATTATCTGTGCTATGGGGAAGAACTGGGTAGAGTAGAATGAGGTGGAGACTTTTTCCCTTCAAAAAAAGATATTTTATTGATTTTCAGAGAGGGAAAAAGAGAGTGAAACATTGATTGGCCACCTCCTGCATGCTCCCAGCCTTCAACTGGGGATGGAGCCACAACCTTGAGGTGCACGGGGCCCAACCAACTGAGCCACACTGGCCAGGGCAAGACTTTTCCACTTTTTAATCAAATGCATGATTTGCCTACTAAAGGAATATTAAGAGAACATCCTCTATTACCTGCAGACTGAGGTCCAGGCCTAACCCTGGCCGACCTAGGCAGCTCATCGGGGACCCTCTCCTCCTATAAGCCACCCTCCCTGTTCCAGAAGGCACAGAGCCAGCCTGACTCCACTAGGCCCTGCTGCACCTCTGGGCACCCCATTTCCTCTTCCTGGAGAGCTTTCCCCTTCTCTGTCTGGCTGATGTAGACGCACTCTCATTCTTCAAAGCCTCCCAGGTAAAACCACTCCTTGCATCCGCTGAACGTGTCCCCACCCCATGGAATCCTGAGAGTAAACGGACTGGAGTTACCCCTGGACACTTTCTCTCTGAGATTTTCTGGAATGTCCCTGTGGGCAGGGGCTGGGCCTTAAGTCAGCAGGGAGAAGTCTGTGCCCTGGCTACTTCTTTTTTTTTTAGCCCACCTGCCCCACTCGCACCCACAGAGCTCTCCTTCCCCAGCACGGCAGAATGACCAGCCTTGCCGCTCCCTGGTCAGCGGTGCCCTGGGATCCCTGGCCTCAGGCTGGCAACCAGATGCCCACACCCTGCCTGGCACCAGCTATTTACTCAAACCTGTGTGACCTAGCTGCTGGAGGTGTCCAGTGCCATGTCCAGAACCCCACCCTCTTTACATAAAAAGATTATTACTAAATGTACGTTTGCATCCAGAAATGACTCCTTTTGTGTTCCCATAAGGAAACCCTGAAAAAAAAGATACACAAAAGACCAATAAAATCAATTACCTGTGAGGAACTAATTGGGACTGTAGCTCAGTGAATCAGCAGGAGGGCAAATCTGTGTTTTTGCTGTGCTCCAGGTGATTCGATGCTGAGCCACGTGGGCAAACCAGAGTCTCTGGGGCTGGGGCAGAGCGTTTATGGCAACGGGAAAACAGACTGGTATCCCTGAGCATGTGGATTATGAAATACTTTTACAAACCAAGCAGAAACTGAACCGTCTACCGTCATCCTGACTTCCCCACCCCCAGGTGCTCCTGGCCCCACTCCTCCCACGCCGATTCTAAACAATATTCATGAGCAGGTCAGCAGGCAAACCCGCTTCAGCCCACCCCAAGCACACTGCACAGTGGCAAGCAATACCAGAATTTCCTTTCCTAGCAAAGGGCACTTTGGTCTAGTCACTGTTTGCAGAGTGGTGTTTGCTTTAAACCAGAAGCAGAGAGACTGAGGAAACTGGTTTGGCTGGTTTGCTGGGCAGGAGGGAGCACAGGGAGAGGTTTGAACTGGAGGTAAAACACATGGGAGGAGGTGCCTCAAACAGAAAGCACCAAATACTCTGGGGGCTTTATTACTTAATATTCATCAGGCACTTGACACACCCTATGGCTTGGATACTATTCTGCCCATTTTACAGATGGGAAAACAGAGGCTTAGAGAGTCCTTGTCCAATGTCCCCCGGCTGGCAAGGGGCATTACCTGGATTGCAATCTAGGCAGTCTGACACAAGAACCCTCTAAATGTTGGGAAGATGCCGGCAGGGCCTAGCGGGGAAGAGGAGGACTGGAGGTAGATTAAGAGGAAGTAAAGGGAAGAGGGAAAGTGCAGAAAGAGAAGGGACCTAAAGCCCTGCCAAGCATAAGCTGAGGTATATAAATGGGAAACAAATTAGAGAGAGGGAGAGAGGCCACCACCTATTTCTTTCTAATTGACCAAAGATGAAAAACACTTAAAAATGACTAACTGCCCTTCCATTTCCGAATCTGAGGTCTCCTTTCTCTGCCCTCCGAGGCTTTCAGAGGGAAGCACTCAGTACACTGTATCCCAGGGACACACTTATCACAAAGCTTCAAGAGCCACAGCCCCAACGCTTCCCTGCCCATTTACAACCACCGGCTAGGGCTGGCCTGAGGCCACAGAGTTTAAGAGGAAAAGGATCAGCCAGGCCCTCGGAGTAGTCAATATTTATTCAGTCGTTTATTCATTTATTCAAAACGGTATTTGACTGCCTACTCCGTCCCTAAGAAATAGGAGCCACCATTTCATGACTCCTTATCTCTTTTTTTTTTCTTCTCTTATCTCTTTACATTTGTCCCACTTGCCTTTATGTCCAGCCCACACCTGCTTTATTCATTACTGTAATCCCAGGGCCCAGCCCAGTGCTGGCACTCAATAGTCAGGGGTTGACTCAACGACTGAATGAATAGGAACGTTTAATTCTCATGGCAAACCTGTATGGTTGCCTCCCATTTCACACTCGGGGAAACTGAGGCTCGCAGAAGTAAACTGACTTACCCAAGGTCACACAGCTAATAGCTGAAATTCAAACCCGAATCTTTCAGGTACTTAGAGAGCCACCCCGCCCGGCCAAACGGATTTCATTCATCTCCTTGAAAGCCCAGAGCCCGGAGAGGAGATGGAAGCTGAGGCAGCATGGAAACCCAGAAGTCTGGATTGTGACAGGCGCCTCCCGGGGACTTTCGGGTTTTGGCAGCTTCTGGGAGATGAGAGAGCTGATTGCTTCAGCGTCTGGCTTATCTGGGGCTACGCTTGGAAGGGAATGCGTAACAGACACCAAGGTGAGCATTTCGGAAGAAAAGGCTGGCTCAATAAAAAGCCCCGGAGAGCAAACAGGGATTTCCATAACCACCTGGCTGGCAGAGAGGGAGGGCAGGAGCAGCAGCCAGCCTTCCTTAAATGGCCTTGCAGGGCCCAGGACCTCCGGCCTCTGCTCCCAGTGAGACACAAAGGCAAGGGCAGGAGCACCAGCCATTAGTCTCCTTCCTGTGAGCTCTGACACAGATGTGAGTCCTCTGGGAAGTGATGGTTAGGAGTCTGAGAGGTGGGGGAGTGGGGATCTGATGATGTAAGATCATCCCAAAGCAGGTTTCTCTCTGGTTGTTTTTTTTTTAAAGCCCATTTAATTAGGGGGCCGGCATAAGGTTCCCACCACCTTTCAGCACATATTTTAGAAAGAAGAGGAAATGGGTGTACTTAATCCACGCAGGTGGGTGCCTGTGAGCAAGGTCAATCCATCATGCAGCCAGAGCTCAGACCCAAAATACAAGCCTTGTTTGCCCAAGGCCAGGCGGCAGAGGAAGCAAAGCAAGGAAATCATGGGTTTCAAACCCTGCCGCCTTCCTCCCCACCACCTCCAGTCGACTTAAAGCGGAGTGAGACCTGAAAACCAACTTGTGCTCAGAAAAGGGAAGATAATCAGAAACTAAAGAACCCATTTACAGCTGGGTTGGTTTGTGTGTTTTTGTGTGTGTGTGTGTGTGTGTGTGTGTGTGTGTGTGTGTTTTGGGGGGGTGGGCTTTGTTTTTAAAACATTCTCCATTCTAGAACATGGAGAGAAACCAATAGAACAAATACAAGGATCTCATGGGGCACAAAAATGCCCCAAAGCCCCCCGAGTTTAGCCAAATCCTACTTGTGACGCTCTATGGTCACTGGTGGACAAAAAGTGACAGGTTCCTTGTTTTCAAACTCCCATGCAGCAAATTCTCCACGGAGCCACTGGGCTCTGGAGTGGGCCGCTTTCAAAGAATTAAAACGCAGGAGCCATGAAACTCCACCCAGGGTTCTAACCTAGTGATGTGGATAGACTGGGGGTGAGGGATGCCCATGGAACCTTGAGATTGTGTGCAAATTCTCCCTGGGGCCAATGTTTAAGCCTGGTGGTAATATAACGTTCCTACATTTTCTACACGGTCCTAAGAGAGTGAGGCCACCTCCCTAAACGCCCCCCCCTTCCTTTTTTAAATCACAAAGCCAGTTCCCTGAGGTCCCCTGTGTGGTTTCTCACAAGGGCACTTCTGTCCTGGGGTAATTCCACACTGGATTGATGGGAAGGGACCCCATAGCCCCAAAAGCCCCCCAAAGTGAAATGTCAAGAAATCTGTTGAGTGGATACGGGTGTGCGGCCATAAAGGGGCCTGAAACCAGCCACACAAGCAGCTGGTGGAGACCGCCTCTCCCATCAAGACCACCAGCTGCAGGCCCCTCCACCTCCCACCTGGTCTGAGCTGTCTCTATCACCACCGCCTCCTCTAGGGTCAGCCCTGTCAACACCTCCGCTCTTCCAGGCACACAGGGAGGATGGAGTCCACTTCGCAGTGGACACTAATTCCCCGAGCACCCTCTTTCCTTGTTGAGATTACAGAGAAGAAAAGGGGAGAGCAGGAGAAAGGCCAGCTGGGAAACCCTGAGCAGACAACTAAATCGCTTTCTGCTTCAGTGTTCTCATCTGCCAAATAGGAAGAACAATGGTGCCCACCCTCCTAAAGGCTCTTGGGAAGATTAAATGAGGTAAAATATGGGAAGCACTTGCCCCACCGTCCAGTGAACAGCAACCAATAGGTGTTGTTATTAATAATAATGACGAATATGTAACAATAGTATTATTGGTCAAACGCAAGAGGGATACAAACGAATCCCACCCACCCCTGGCGCTACCAGATGTGTTGATTCAGGAAAACACAGTGACCAGCACGTGTGTTGGGACACCCCATACACACCTGCACACACGCTCCCGTTCCTAATCCCTGAGCCCTTCCTTCTTCAAGGCTGGGTCAGTGCTGACTCCTTCCAGAAGCCAATCCTCTCTGCCCGCTGATACCCATCAAACATTCCAGGCACCAAAACACCCATGTCCCACTGTGCCCTCTCAGTGGGTGCTGGGACATTCTTAGCAACCTGCTGGAGCAGGCAGTGCGGAAGGCAGGGCTGGAATATCCCTCTATCTCAGTTCACTCCCAGGTGCCTAGCACAGGGCGGGGCAGAACATCAAGCAGGAACTGGCCAAGTAAGACGGACCCACAGCAAAAATCCGGCAAACACTTCCTGCCTGACCCCACAGAACGCTCCACACACCACACACAGGCTCAGGAAAGCAAACACATTTTAATCAATCAAACTTCAGTTTCTTTCTCTGTAAGGGGGAGGGCGGGGAGGGCGGGGAGGGAATGCCACCCGCTATTGGAACAAATTCCAAAGTTCAAAAAAAATTTTTTTTTCAAACAACAGGGTGATATCTGTAGATGTTTCACGTGGCCCAAGATTAGAAGAATAAGCAATGAATTCCCTCACGGGGTTGTGGGTGATTTCTGGCTTCAAAAAGTGTTTCTCTTATTGTTATGATAACTCGCCCCAATCACTAAAATCAGGCGGGAGGAGAAAGCGGTTTGGGAAGAAAAAAAAAGCCTCTGGGAATCGGTGAAACCAGAAGAGAAACCAACCTTCCCTGGTTTTCGCCCCAGGGCCACCGCGGAATGAAACAAAGCAGACTCTAGAATTCTGATTATCTCAGCGATAAAAAAAGCCCAGAAAAGAAAAGAAAAAGAAAAAGACATTACTCCTGGGGAGGGGGTACCACCTGTATCCAAACGTTTTCATTTCTGTGAGCAAAAAGCCAAGGCTTCATAACTGAGCGGGCTCCCCAGCCACCTGAGCTGGTGCCGAACCGGGCTGGGAGCGCGGCGCGCCCCAATCCCCACTCCGCCGGCCGCGGTCCCTGGGCGATCGGACCCGCCCTCTGAACCTCCCTTTGCTCATCTGTGAACGGGGAACTCCCACTTCCCCGCGCCCGCCCCACACACACATTAGATATTTGCGGTGGGAAATGACAGCCCGTCTCTAAACGGGTCAGGACAATGGGCGGCACCCTGAAGGCCTCCAACAAGTAACTGCCCCCCCTCAACCGCCGTGCTCAATGAGACCGAAGCCTAGACCCCCACATCTGTGTACACCCCAAAGGCGTGTCCTCTGAGCCACGGAAGAGGGGCTTGCCCAGTCCAGCCCCTGGACGTGGGGGCGCCAGTCCTCGGACCCTCCCCACTCCCCCCCCGCCAGCCCGG
>NW_005368569.1:1995232-2014231 GCF_000412655.1 Myotis brandtii | reverse complement strand
TGGTGACCCGACCCGCGGGACCGCGGTTGGTAGCAGGAGGGTTGGGTGCCGGGGCTCCGGGATTGCTGTTACCACCAAGTTGGAAGCCGGCCTCGCAGCGGGTGGCTCACTAACACCTGGGCTTCCTCCTTCATCTCGTTCTGTCCTCGTAACTGCGGGTCTCCGCCGGCTCTGGTCTGCAAATCAGTTCACCAGGCAGGAGCCACCTTTCCGACCTCAGCTTCTTCACCTTCCAGATGGGAATAATAATCGCAAATGCCTCCCTATGTTGTGAGGTTGCCATACATTTAATGAGACCAGTATTTCCTGCACCATAATAGCTCTGTAGATAGGAGTCATAATAATAGCAACAATAGGTGCTGGGCCCCAGTGGGGGGGGGGGGGGCAGGGGAGCGGATCAATCAGTGATTCTCTCTCATCATTGATGTTTCTCTCTCTCTCTCTCTCTCTCTCTCTCTCTCTCTCTTGATTTCAGAGATCACTCAAACCTGTTATTTGCAAATAACTTTCAATGTCCTATAGCAAATCAATGTCAAAGCCAAGACTAGAACCTGAGATCTCTTGATCCCCAGTCTGGGTCTCTTAACACCACACCATAGCCACCATACCTTCTCTAGAGAATTCTGTCCCCAGTAAATAATTGTAGGATCCCACAAAGAATAGACATGCAAATGTTATCCAGGGGCCAGCTGCATCTGCGTGGTTTGGCTACCCTGACAAGAGCACCATCATTCCCTTCACTCGCCAAACATGGTCAGAACTACAACCCAGTGTGGAGTCAGCTGCTCACTAACTGTTCTCATCTCTACAAATGGGTTGATAGGAGATAATGCAAGAAAATCACTTAGCAGAGTACTTGGCACCTAGGAGCAAGGGCTCCTAAATGTTTGGTGTGGAGGTTGTTTTTGGAAAGGGCCACCCCCTTCCACATGGGGAAGGCCATGTTTAGAGAGTTCACCCAGAGGCGCTTAAAGGTAAACCTGAGTCCATTGAAGCTACTTTCTCAGCCCCAGAAGAGAAGCAATGTCTCAAAGCAAGACTGTTTAGGGTCAGCTCAGTTCCCCTCAACCTGTCTGTCCCCTCCGTTTTGATGACTTTCCTCATCTGCCCCTTAGTTTTAATGGGTTTCTGAGCACATGCCCAGGCCATTTGGATTTCTGCATCTTGGCTCTCCCTGCCTCTTAACCCACCAGGAGGCTCGGAGGGAAAAGGCTCCAGTATTCCCTTCCCACTGAGGCTCCTGCTGGACTGGACTGTGCATTAAACAAGATAATGGAAACAGAGAAAGAGGCGTTTTCCCCATGGGGCGGCCTTGTTCGTTTATTTTTTTTCTCCCAGTTATGTAAAAATACATATTTTATACCATCGCTCGGCCCAGGGAGCCCTTAGGGCTTTGTTTTCCTCCGCCCAGCAAGCCCTGGCCTTGGAACTTCGCAGTGACTCTCATCGACTCTTCCATTACACTCTGATAATTCAATAAAAAGGATTTTAGAAAACAATTAGGGGCAGTGTAGACAGGTCTGGAGAGATGCCGTCTTCAGACTTCTCAGCAAGTCTTTCTCCAAGTTCCACGAAATTGATCACGAAGGGCTGCCCTCTCTCAACTGTTAGAAATAAGGCGAGCCCCCGAAATCAGGGGTCCTGGTAGCATACGCGGGAGGGAGCCAGACAGCAAGGCAAACACCTTTACTCCTGCAGGAGGGTGTGCAGCACGGGTCTGGGAGCACACGCACACTGAGCAGGTGGGCGGTCCATTCAGGCTTTTATCCCTGACGCGCCCGCGATCTGTCCCTCACTCTTGATTGGAAGAGCTTAGGCTCCCAGTCTTGCCCGATTGGCTAATTTAAAGGAAGGGGTTGACCTTTGCCATTTGAAAATGGTGGCCCCCAAGGGAGCTGCAAGTCACATGGGCCAAATTGAAGGCTGCCTAAACTCCCTTCTTTGGCAGAGAAAATGAGTTGTTTCTTCTCACAATACCCCCCTTTTCTTTATTTAACTCTTTTCTTCAAACTCGGCTATAACATGACTTTCATGCTCTGCAGTGTCTAGGAGAAGACTGTTTTGCTGTTTGGTCAATGCAGTTTCCATTAACCTTTAGATAAGACCCCTCATACACGGGATGATATAACATCCACTACTGTCATTCCCTTCCATTCTCCAACCATCGCTGAATCTCAGAAAGGATCCTCAATCCCAGGTTCTCAGCTAACTCATCAGCTAGAGTTGTTAATCCCTGCAGGCCCTTAGTGACGGTCCCGTCTGGAGCTGTGTTGTCAGGGATGAGTATACGACACTGGTCCCCAACATTACATAAACTCCTCCTTTCCTGCCAGAATCATATCCACAGCCAATCTATTCTCCGACGTCATCCTGCTGGTGGCATCTAGTTGTTCAGCTATACCTTTACCTGAATCTTGAGTATAGTTAACAATCCTTTGCTGGTTATAGTAGATGTAATTAATCCAACCCACATTCTTGTTTACAGTGGACCACGAGAACAAGACAGATTCAAATCCTGCAGCAATCTGATTTCTAGCCGTAAACTCATTTGGCACTCGATTTAGGAATAGTGCCCAATGGGATCTGTGTAAATATGGGGACCCAAGGAGCCCCCTGGACTCTCTCTCCTCTTCCTGGTCTGTCTGTCCTTTGAAAGAGGTTTACGGTATGCCAAAGTGAAAGGGGTAGCCAATTGTATCAGAGCGCACGTTCTGCTCCAACTGCTGGGCAAGGCCGCAAGCAATGGTCCCTGACAGTACCAAACACCAGCAAGGGGTGTCCACAGTGCAGAATGATGGGCTTCTGAGGATACTCGGCCATTTACGCATCCGGATAAATTTCTCATCAACTATGAGCACTGCTCTCCCCCTTGAGAGGCAGGAGGTATAGTTTACGTCAGAGGATGGGCCGGATCGTTTTACGGGGTTGAGGGGGGCGGGTCCTAGCTCTTTAACTCTGTTAGATGGGAACAACGGGGCAAGAGTCTTACAAGAAGCATTTCCCCAGGCGGTTTCCTCCTGGTACAGGGCAAGCACATTTTCCATCCTGTTGCTGTGAAGGTCCATCCGAATGGGAATGGGACCACTTGGGCCTCTAGCCTTCCGGCAGCGCAAGCATTAACAGTCGCTTTTATTTAGGGCGGGTATACAGAATATTGAGTCCATTCCACCCAGGCATTTGTTCCCCTATATCCTACTTCTATTCGCATGGTGGTGGCAGTGGTCTAGGCCCTAGACTCTAGGGGATCTTGTCCTGTGCCATCTATTCCTAAATCTAGTCCTAGCCAATCCTTTGGCCCAAAGGCTGAAATATCCAAGTCATTCAAGTTATCTGCAACCAATAACTTAACTGGGTAAGCATGATCTGAATTGTAGACATTTCTCCAACCCACATTATAAGCCGCTGCAATTTTCCAGATCCCTAAAGCAAATAGAACCCAGTCTCACAGTTTTTAGCATTACTTTCAAGGGGCTACATCCTGGTATGGCCGTCCAGGTTGAGGTGTCCACCCGGAGAAGCTGATGGTCCGCCCTTAACCCATGAGTGATGGGTCCAACCTCGTTCTGCAGTACAAACAGCAGACTCTACGGTAAGCAAGACAAGGTAGGGTCCTTCCCAGGAGGTTCCAATGTATTTCCCTCCCAAGTCTTGATTAGAATGAACGTGTCTCCTGGTCGATGGCGATGGCCCGGAAACTCCAGAGGAGGGCTCTGAGCGGACCCCCGGCTCAGTGTGCGTGTGCTCCCAGGCCCTGCAGGAGTAAAGGTATTAGCCTTGCTGTCTGGCTCCCGAGCATGCTTTGTGTTCTACCAGGACCCCTGATTTGGGGGGCTCGCCTTATTTCTAACACGATGGCCTTTGGTCTCGAGCTGGTGGAGGGTTCAAATTCTTGTTCTGCCACTAGCTGGGGGGGCACCCATAAAATGGGGGTGTTGGTAGCATTTAATTCACAGGTTCTTGCAAGTGCCCTCAAGTTGGCTTTTCCGACTCTTGGCTCAGTACATTCCCTTCCCAGTTCTGAGCCAAATTGTGAGTCCCCAGGAAGCCTCTCCACCCCCAGGCCCTCCTTTCCCCACCCCACCCCCACCTTTAAAGTCTCTGAGGCTACCTATGGCCTCAGCTTGGAAAAATGTTCACATTGACTGGTTAGTCTTTTCAACCCTCCCAGGGCCATTTGCATTTTAAAGAGGGCCCTGGAGTGTGCTTCTTTCAAAGAATAAAACCTCAGGAGCAGTTACACTCCACCCAGGGTTGTTAACCTGGTCAGTGGGTGGACTGTGGGGGGGGGGGGGGGGGGCGGTGCCCATGGAACCCTGAGATTGTATGCACACCCCTCGGTGCAGGTGGTGAGTTTCATTGCTTTCATAAGCTTCTCAAATGGGGGCAAGAAAAATCGAAATCTTGGAGCTGAGATCTCTTTGAGGGCCTGTCCACTGCAAACGGTAGACATTCAGGCATCAAGAGGGAAAGGAAATGTTGACCAGAGAGGCCTTGCCAGTGCCCCTCCAGGGGGATGACAATCCCGACCGCTGGTGCGAACCGGGCGCCCTTCCTTGGGGTGACAAACTCCAGGTTCCCTTATTGCAGGCGTGTCTCCGAAGGGCTTTCACATCCCGTGTCCAGGTGACTGCTCAGCCTGGGGCTAATGATTAATCCCTCTGGCAGTCCTCTCCTTTTCATCTCCGGACCAAAGGCAGTCAAATTGGTTCTCAGACTGGGAGGGGCAGCCCTGCCCCAGGCTCTGCTGAGCGGAGCCCAACCCCACAATCCCAGGGAAACTGGACTTGCTAGGGACTGCAGTCACTTCGGCTCCCAGCGGTGTGGGGAGAGGAGGGTCCATTCTAACGGCTCCTGGGGGCTCCTGACACCTCTGCTAACTGGATATTCCCTTCTGCCTCCTGCCAAACTGACAGCCACTTATGTCTGCAAAAAAAAAACACACTCCTATTTCAAACACAAAGCAAAGAAAATAGTCAAATGTATACCATGTATAGAATAATGAAACATCGAGTATCTACCATCTAGCTTCAGCAGTTATTTTTTGTAACTTTTATAATTTGTAAACTTTGTAATTGCACCAAATCTTGTTGCATCTTTTCACCCTGCATTTTTTAAAAATTAAGACTTAAAAAAAAAAAAACAAACAGTGTTAGGTTCACTGCAAATTTGAGGGGAAGATACACAGACTTCCAATATATCCCCGGCCCCATACATATATAGCCTCCCCCCCAAGACCAACATCCCCAAGCATAGTAGTACATTTGTTAGACTTGATGAACCTACATTGACACATTGGTGTTGTATGCTCTACGGGTTTGGACAAATGTATAATACTACTACAGTATCATACAGAGTCGCTTCACTACCCTAAAAATTCTCTATGCTTCAGCTACCTGTTAGTCCCACCCTCCCCTAACTGCTGGCAACCACTGATTTTTTTTTAAATTTTGTTACTCCTCACCTGAGGATATATTTTCCATTGACTTTTAGACAGAGTGGAAGGGAGGGGGAGAGACAGAGAGAGAGAAACATCGATGTGAGTGAGACACATCAATTGGTTCCCTCCCGCACGTACCCTAACCCGGGCCTGGGGATCAATCCTGCAGCCGAGGTACATGTCCTTGACCAGAATTGAACCCAGGACCCTTTAGTCTGCAGGCCGATGCTCCAACCACTGAGCCAAACGGGCTAGGTCTCAACCACTGATCTTACTGTGGCCAGTTTGGCCTTTTCCAGAATGTCATATTGTAGGCTTTTCGGATTGGCTTCTTTCACTTAATAGCATGCATGTAAGTTTCCTCTATGTCTTTTCATGGCTTGATAGCTGATTTCTTTTTAATGCTGCATGATTTTCCACTGTCTGAGTGTATCACAATTTATTTATCCATTCACCTACTAAAGGACATCTTGGTTGCTTCCAAAATTCGGCAATTATTAATAAAACTGCTATAAACATCCACGGGCAGGTTTCCGGGGGTGTAGGCTTTCGGCTCCTTTGGGTAAATACCAGGGGGCAGGACCGCTGGGTTGTATGGTAAGAGCATGTTTGCTTTTGTAAGATATTGCCGCTGTCTTCCAAAGTGGCTGCACCGTTTTGCATTCCCACCAACAATGAATGAGAACTCCTGTTGGACCACACCCTAAGCATTTGGTGTGTCAGTGTTTTGGATTTTGGACATTTTTTTTTTTTTTTTTTTTTTACAGAGAGGAAGGGAGAGGGAGAAGGATAGAGAGTTAGACACATTGATGAGAGAGAAACATCAATCAGCTGCCTCCTGCACACCCCCTATTGGGGATGTGCCCGCAACCAAGGTACATGCCCTTGACCGGAATCGAACCTGGGACCCTTCAGTCCGAAGGCTGATGCTCTATCCACTGAGCCAAACCGGTTAGGCTGGACATTCTTTCAGGTGTGTAGCCCCCCTTTTTTCGTTTGTTTGTTCATTGTTTTTTTCAGAATATTTTAAAGCAAATCCCAAATACCATGCCATTTCCCCTGTAAATATTTCAATCTGCACCTCTGAGAAATACATTTCTTAAACATGACAAACAATATCTAATAAAATTCATAGTAACTCCTCAATATCATCCAATGGCTAGGCCGTATTTGGAAAAATAAAAAAGTCTCTTTTATAATTAGCTTGTTTGGATCAGGACCCAAGCAAGAGCCACATTGGACTGTTGTGCCTTTTTATATCTATAATGGTCTCCCCATCTCTTTTTGTTCAGCTTTTTTGAGTTATAATTGACAGCACATATTTAAAGTATATAATTTAATAAGTTTGGGCATATGCATACACTGTGAAACCATCAGCACAGGCAAGATACTGAGCAGATCCCTTTTTGCTTGTTTCTATTTTGACATAATTCCAGATTTACAGAGGACAATTGTGTTTTGTGCTTTTCTTAAAGGGCTCTTTAAAATTATATATATACATATACATATATACATATATATATCAGATCATTTGTCCTGCCTTTTATATTTGGTCAAATGCATCCTCATGATGTCATGGAACATGTCCCTCTATCCTGTATGTCACATAAACTGGTACTCAGAACTAGATTTGATTCAAATTCCATTTTTTTCAGGCAAAATTATTTCATCCTGAGTATTTCCCATATTAGAAAAACAGTTCATACTGAGTACTTCCTATCAGAAAGCCAGAAATTGTCTGGTTGACTCTATTAGAAAAACTCAGATGCAGTTGGCGTCAGCTCAGCCCTCCATCATCATCAAGTCCATCACCAGCCTTTCACCCTGTGGTTTTGGCACCATGGATGGTGGCTGTCCAGGTCCATTAGCTTCTTGGGGCAAACAATAAACACTTATTAAGTGCCCCTATGTGGCAGGCTTAAAATTAGGGACAACAAAATAAACAAAATATGGTCCCTGCCCTTAAGAAGCTTATAGGTTTTTTTTTTAAAAAAAGTTCATAGGTGATGAGGGGTACAGACAGGTGAAATCCAGCCATTTATTTATTATTATTGAAGGCTATACACCAGCCATTGTGCTAAATGCCAGTGAGTGCAATATACAGTGTAATAAAGTGGTAGCTGCCACTTCCTGGAGGCCACTTCTCTCACCAGCCCTCATAACACCCCTTTGGGTGCAACCACTACATCCATTTCAGGGATTTGGAAGCAGAGGCTCAGAGAGGTAAAAAGATACACAGTAACAGTGACAGACCTGGAATTTGAACCCACAGCCACGGGCCTCCAAAGACCCCGGATCTTCATGCCGTACTCCTGAAGTCAGGGCTATTATGGCCAGGTCCCGTATGAACTGGGAGGCAAACCTGACTTCGTTTATCGAGAAATGGTCTGTCGAGTTGACCTGGAATTCCTGACTCCAGGGCAGCCAAGAGAAGGTGGCAAGAGCACAGCTTCGGCCTGGCTGGAGCTTCCCGTACACGGAGGGGTCGGGGGTGATGAGCACGGAAACCAGAGGGCCAGGCCCTGGGCCCGACCATTCAGCCCTCCAACCTGCAGAGCAGAAGGTATTGCCCCCATTTTCCAGAGGAGGAGACTGAGGCTCAGAGAGAGCAACAGCCCGGTCGTGGCAGAGGTGGGCTTGAGGCTGGCGCCCCAGCTCCAAAACCAAATGGCACAATGGTGCCCGGCACGGACGCGGGTGCCTCCCCGCCGCCTGGGTCTGAACCCTGCTCTGCCACCTGCGAGTTATAAACGTTTGAAGGAGTCAGTTTCCTCCTCTGGGGATTACAGTAGCACCTACTTGGTTGGCTGATTGCCAGAACCAGGTGAAAGAACCTGAGTACATGTGGCGAGCAGGGAGTGCTAATAAACACTAATTATTGCTCATTTCACATTCTGCAGTTCTCAGGAGTGGGGGCTTCCCTGAGTGGAGTCCCTGGCAGCAGGCTCCCCCAGCCCACCTCTCACCTCCTCCTGAGCCCAGGAGCGAGGGAGCCGCTGCCAAGGAGCTAGCTCCGCGGCTGGCTGGGTGCCCTCTCTTTGCACAGATACCTTTGTACCGGGTGACTCAAGAAGACAGATAAGGTGCCACAGAATAGCTGCTGGGGCCCCACAGACCTGTTGCTTCCTGTCTCCCACCTGCGAGCAGAGAAGGCCCCACCCCGGCTCTCAGAGCCAAGGACCCTGCCAGGTGGGATGGAGAGATAAAGCTTAGCCCCAGGTTCCCTGGGCCAACCCTCTCCAGGCTCAGCAGCCAATGAAATCACCCCCTGAATCCAAGTCATAGATATTTGGAGACAAAGGGCTTTTATTTTTTGTAATTAAAATATATTATTGTCTTGCCCTAGCTGGTTTGGCTCAGTGGATAGAGCATCAGCCTGTGGACTGAAAGGTCCCAGGTTCGATTCCGGCCAAGGGCATGTACCTTGGTTGCGGGCACATCCCCAGTAGGAGGTGTGCAAGAGGCAGCTGATCGATGTTTCTCTCTCATCGATGTTTCTAACTCTCTATCCCTCTCTCTTGCTCTCTGTAAAGAATCAATAAAATATATTTTTTTCAAAAAATGTTATTGTCTTAATTTATGCCCTCGAATTCATACTGTGAAGCCTTCATAATTTAATTTCCCTTTAAAATGGAACTCTGTGCCCTGGTCAGGTGGCTCAGTTGGTTAGATCCCCCCGGCCTGATACCCCAAGGTTGTGGGTTCGATTCCCAGTCAGGGCACATGCCCGGTTTAGGGGCTCGATCCCCAATGTGGGGCGTGCAAGAGGCAGCCAATCAATGAATCTCTCTCATCACTGATGTTTCTATGTCTCTCTCCCCCACCCTTCCTCTCTGAAATCAATAAAAATATCTATTTTTTAAAAAGTTAAAAATAAAAAGCAACCAAGGAATGCATAAATAAGTGGAACAACAACTCAATGTTTTTCCTTCTCCCTCCTTTTCTTTCTCTCTAAAATCAATTAAATATTTTTAATAAAATAAAACCGAACTTTGTGGCTAACACAATTTATTTATCAAATTCCAGGAGGTGCCGAAACCGGTTTGGCTCAGTGGATAGAGCATCAGCCTGTGGACTGAAAGGTCCCAGGTTTGATTCCGGCCAAGGGCATGTACCTTGGTTTCGGGCACATCCCTAGTAGGAGGTGTGCAAGAGGCAGCTGATCGATGTTTCTCTCTCATCGATGTTTCTAACTCTCTATCTCTCTCCCTTCCTCTCTGTAAAAAAAAAAAAAATCAATAAAATATATTTTAAAAAAAATTCCAGGAGGTGACTAGAACATTGCAGGGGACTGACCTTGTAACTTGAAGCAGAATCCCTTTCCTTCCCCAGCTCTCAGTCTCCTGCCTGTAAAATGACTAGTTGGCCTGAAAAAGACCCTTTCATTCTTCTGCATCTAAAACTCCTGACTCTGAGCTTTTTCGGATTGGGAACGTGTCACTGGCCAGGTCCACATTCCCTTCCCTGGGGCCAGGATTCTCCTGTGAGTAATATTTATGGAATCGTGATGCTGTTTGTTTTGTTTTGTTTCTGCTTTTCAGTTTTTAGACTCAACCTCCATCTGGTTGGAGTCTAAAAAGCACAAAATATTTAATTATAGTCACAGAACAAAATGGAAATACTATGAATAATAT
Organism: Myotis brandtii; assembly: GCF_000412655.1. Lineage (NCBI taxonomy): Eukaryota > Metazoa > Chordata > Mammalia > Chiroptera > Vespertilionidae > Myotis > Myotis brandtii. Next base: position 2,004,160 of record NW_005368569.1, on the reverse strand, counting down.
ATAACTATTAAAAATTGGAAGTTGCTTCAGAGGGAAGCTGGGAAGCTTGGTAAGGACACGACTTCCTCCTCTCCCAACAGTTACTTCTCTGGAGAGAGGAATTTAGGTAAGTGGTGAGTTCACTCTTATTCATTATTATGCTTTATAACTTACATTATAATTTATTTATTCTCTCTCTCTCTCTTTCTCTCTTTCTCTCTTTTAATTCTCGCCCGATGATAGTTTTTTCCCATTGATTTCTAGAGAGAGTGGAAGAGAGGGAGGAGGAGGAGAGAAAGAGAGAGAAACATCAATGTGAGAGAGACAAATTAATTGATTGCCTCCCCCACACACCCTGACCAGGTCTGGGGATCAAACCTACAACCATGGTACATGCCCTTGACCAGGAATCAAACCCGAGACCCTTCAGACCACAAGCCAACGCTCTAACCACTAAGCCAAACCAGCCAGGGCTATTCTCTTTTTATTTCAAATATTACCTCTTTAAAATACAAAGAAAAAGTAATGAGGGCAAAAGAAAATTTAAGACATAAGGAGTAACCTAAGTTGGTCTCTTCCTCCACAAGTGCGAACTTGTTGTGACCGGGGCGAGCATTGAACCCTTTCTGGATATATCTAAACCGGATCGAAGAGGGTGGGTGGAGGTTGGCAATGAAAAGGAATGAAGCTCTGATACATGCTCCAACATGGGTGAACCTGGAAAACATCAGGCTAAGTGAAAGAAGCCAGACACAAAAGACCACATATCTTATGGTTCCATTTTTATGAAATTTCCTGAATAGGCAAATCTGTGGAGACAGAAAATAGATTAGCGGTCGCCTAGGGCTGGGCAGGATTGGGGGTAGGAGGGAAATTGGGAGTGACTGCTAATGGGTACGGGACTTCTTTCAGAAAGGGATGAATATGTTCTAAACTTAGATTGTGGTGATGACGGCGCTAAAACATATTGAATTGAATGCTTTAAATGGGTGAATTGTGTGGTTTATGAATTTTATCTGAATAAAACTGTTTCATGTTTTTAAGTGGGGCGAGTGTCTTGCTAAGAGCAGTCTTAGGAGAGGGGTGATTTTTGGAGCCCTATACCTCCTACTGTTTTTGTCTCACAAATGGAAAAACCGAGGAACCTTTCTCCCATGCACATATATAACTACAACAACAACAACAATAGTGGCTGTCACTTATACAACACTATGTGCCAGGCCCTAGTGCAAGGCACCTTTACTTTCATTAGCCCGTGTGCCTCTATGAGGGAGACACTGCCCTGTCCCCACTGGAGGAAACCCAGAGGTAAAGTGAGTTCCACGGCTAGGAAGTGGCGGGGCTGTGGCAAACGCCCCAGGTGCCAGGCCCTGTGCTCAGCACCGTGACACAAAGTCCATCCTGAAAGCCACCAGGCCCTCCACTGTCCAGGACGAATGACCCAACCAACCCAGTGCTAGGATGACCCATCATCCCTGTCTGCCAGGGACAGAGAGGGTTCCTGGAGCGGAGGACCTTAGTGCTCCACGCGGGAAAGTCCTGGGCAAACAGGGATGAGTTAGTCACCTTCCCACTGTCCGGGAGCACTGTTGACTGTGTGTGTGTGTGTGTGTGTGTGTGTGTGTGTGTGTGTACACGAATGTGCTCACCTACTCGTGAGATCATGAAAGGGGTGTATCTTGTTCTTCCCAGGCTCAGCAGTTCTCAGAGAGAACCCAAGTTTGTAGGAAGGGAGGGTGGCCATGCTGGAGCGGATATGGCAGGTGGAGGGAGTGTCCTGCAGGGGTGGAGACCAGCAGAGCAATAAAACCAGGGCAAAGAGCAAGGTTTCCATCACAACCTGAACAAAAACTCCAGAGTCCATTCTGAGGAGGGGGCGGGGCCACCACTTTCCAGAGTGACTCTCCAACTTCTCATTCGCTGGCTCCCCCATTCATTCATTCATTGGGCAAACGCTCACTGGGCACCCAGCATGTGCCAAGCGCTTTGCTGGTGAGGGAGGAGCCTCCCTGCCCTCAAGGAGCTTTTGGTCTGTGGGATAAACGACGAGGGAACCACGTATTTACCTGGTGAAATATTAATAATATTTAACAACTGGCAGAGCCTGGACGCTGGGCCAGTCAAAATGAACACCAGCCAGTAAGACCAGAGCAGGATCCCTGGGCACCTGCTGTGCCAGGCTTCATCCCTTTGGTTGCTGGGTGGTGGGAGGTTTGGGGGTCATGGGAGGGGCTGCAGGTGTGGGGAGCACTTGAGGGACTCAGGGAAGCAGCTGGTAACCGACAGATATGGAAAATTTTCAATACAGTATTTTAGCAACTAGAATAGCCATATTAGTGACCGGCTGAAGTCCAGCCCAGGTGATAATGATCGGAGATAACAAGGCCTGTGATGGGAGGCACAGGGGACTCAGGAAAGCTTCCTGGGGGAAGCGACATCCAAGATGAGTTAACTGGCGTGTTCCTGGCAGAGGGGGAGGGCTCAGCATTTCAGGAAGTTCAGGAGAGCTGGAGGCGGAGAGGCAAGAGATTAGGTAGGCAGGTAAGGAGCGTGGTGGTGGGAGGCTGTGTTAATCATGGTCAGCAACTTGGGCTGTGTCCTCAGAGCAGTGGGGAGCCGTTGCAAGGTTTTAATGAAGATCAGGGGAGTACGCCCGGTCATGGTGGCTCAGTGGTTGAGCGTCGACCTATGAACCAAGAGCTCACGGTTCGATTCCCGGTCAGGGCACATGCTCGGGATCCGAACTCAATCCCCAGTTGGGGACGTGAAGGAGGCAGATGATTAATGATTCTCTCTCACTGATGTTTCTATCTCTCTCCCTCTCCCTTCCTCTCTGAAATAGAAATAAATAAATAAAGATCAGGGAAGTAACCTGATCTAATTTACAAATCCCCCAGGGGACACCAAGGAATTTATTTTTCCAAAGGCAAGAACCAAGGTTCAGGGAGGTTAAAACACCTGTCCAATGTCACGTAGCAGGTTGGACATGGAATAAATTGAACTGCTCACCTCTAGATCACCTTCTCCTTTAAAAAAATTTTTTTATTGATTTCAGAGAGGGAAGGAGAGAGAGATAGAAACATTGATGATGAAAGAGAATCATTGATCGGCTGCCTCTAGCATGCCCCACACTGGGGATGGAGCCCGCAACCTGGGCATGTGCCCTGACCAGGAATCAAACCCTGACCTTCTGGTTCATAGGTTGATGTTCAACCACTGAGCCACACCGGCCGGGCACCTTCACCTTTGAATACCACGCATGATAGAGACTGCCCACTTGTTTGCAAAGCACTTACAGATTACAAAGCACTTCCTCTCCGCGCTCATTTGATTTTCCCCCACAACACTGTATTACAGGCAGCGACACCATTTCCATTTCACAGCCGAAGGGACTGAAATACAGGACGTCTCAAGATCTAGTAAGTAGTGAAACCTCGACTCAAATCTGAGCCTTAAGACTCCGCACCCAGTTTGGCACTTGCATTGGTCACTTTGGGTTGGAAATGCCGGAAACAGAAGTGGCTAAGCAGAAAAAGGAAACCTGAGGCCCACGTACTAAAAAGGTCGTATGGATGGAATTCAGGCACGGATGGTTCCAGGTGGTCACATTATGTCGTCAGGGAACTGTCTTGTTTTGTCTTTGCTTTCCTCCATGTGGACTTTTCTACTCAGTTTCTCCTATCAAGGCAGAGGCAGGCTCCCAACCTACCGGTTTAGCAATCCCAGTCACAAAGAACTATGCTTCCCTAATAGGTACAGCGAACGTCTCAGGTTTCACTTTTATGCCCTGACTTGGCTCATGTGCACACCTCTGAACAGGTACTGCGGCCAGAGAGATCGCTGCATGACTCTGATTGGCCAAGCCTGGGCCGTGGGCATCAGCCGCCCAGGACTAAGGGTCGGGGGACTGTGTCTCCTAAAGGAAAACGATGGTGCTGTCACCCAGGGAAGAGCAAATAGATACTGGATATAAAAGCGAACATTCAAGCGACAGCCTGATGGCCCTGCATCTGGAGGAAGCCACTCCCCTGAGGCTGTGGGGTCCTCTCTGACCAAGGAGCTCAAAATGGGGGCAGCGTGGTGGGCCTGGTGCCTGCCTCTGGGGGCGGAAGCCCTGCCCCCCGCAGAGCCACACCCTCCAGAGCCCCCCAAGGTCCAGGAAGACACTTCCCTCATGTGACATGCCAGTTTCCAGCCTGTACCTGCTGGGGCAGGGGTCACAGTCTGGTTCCTCTTAGTGGACAGGACTTAGTCATGGTGTGACCTAAAAATCTAAAAATGTATAAAAACAAAAATTTAAAAGCCAAGAGTCCAAAATAGCCTCATGTGCAAGAAATTTTCTTCACTTGTGATCCTCTCTTTTCCCCATCCCATTCTTTTTAAAATATTTTTTATTGATTTTAGAGAGGAAGGGACAGGGAGGGAGGGAAAGAGGGAAGGAGAGAGGTAGAGAGGCTGCCTCCTGCATGCCCCCCACCTGGGATCCAGCAGGCAACCCCAGCATGTGCTTCACAGGGAATAAAACCAGAGGCTCATCCCATTCCTGAGGAAACCTGTTGTTGGGCTGTAGCCTATACTGAAAATCCACCCACAAGGCAGACTGGGCAGTGTTTAAGAATACGAACCCTGAAGGCAGGCTGCTTGGGGTCAGATCCCACCTCTACCACTTACTGGCTATGTGCAAGTTCTTGGCTCTGTGCCTCAAGCTCCCCATCTACTAAATGGGTTGGTGATGTAGCAGAACCTCCCATTTAGGATTTTCTAGGAACCAAGTTAGCTGGTACATGTCCGGACCAATGTCTGCCACAGGGTAAGCAATATGCATAAAGGGTGGCTGTTATGTGCCACCTTAGCTACTTTTCGTTCATCTCAGGGGACTGAGGGCCCTGGAGGACATTATAAAGTTTGTCTAAGGCACCTCAGTTGATTTAGTGTGATGGGTAAGAGCTTGGGCCCTGGCCGGAGAAGACGGGGTTCAAACCCTGGGGATACTGGGCTGTGCTGACTTTAAAATTACATAAACTCTGGGCACCTAGGGTTTCTCCTTAATAAAATGGAGGAAACAACATTCCCGCCTCTTAGAAGTGGTGTGAGGATGAAATTAACTAATACCTGCAAAGCACTCTCCATGCTCAATGAAGAACTTTACAAAACATGATTGCTATTATTATTGTTATTATTATATTATGAAAGAACTATACCAGTATCAGCAATGTTTGCATGGAAAATACAATAATTAATAAATAATAATACAAGAATAAACTGTGTTTCATGTACTCATAACTGTAAACCTACAGTTGCCTCTCCCTGGATTTGTAATTCTCTCTCTCTCTCTCTCTCTCTCTCTCTCTCTCTCATTTAGCAATATACCATTGTATGAATTCACCAGTTAATGGGCATTTGGGCTGTTTCCAGTTTTAGGTTATTACGAGTAAAGCTTCTAGGAATATTCATGTGTCTTTGTATAAACATGTTTTCATCTTTCTTGGGTAAACATCTAGGAGTGGAATTGCAGGATCACTTGGTTAGCATGTTTGGCTTTGTAAGAAATTGCCAAACTGTTTCTCCAACGTGGCCATACCATTTTGTAGTGCCATCAGCAATGTATGAGAGCTCCAGCTGCTCCACATCTCCTCCAGCATGTGGTGTGGTCAGTCTTTAAATGGTAGCCATTCTAACAATTGTGTAGTGGCATTTTATTGTGGTTTCAATTTGTATTTACCTAACAACTAATGTTGAGTACCATATAGCTTCCCTCTTTCTTTTTAAAAATTATCTATATAATAAAAGCCTAAGCGACCGTTATGAGAGAACAACCAGAACGTCTGGTAGCGCACTGACCACCAGGGGCAGATGCTCAATACAGGAGCTGCCCCCTGGTGGTCAGTGCACTCCCACAGTGGGAGCAGCCACTCAGCCAGAAGCCAGGCTCACGGCTGGCGAGCACAGTGGTGATGATGGGAGCCTCTCCTGCCTCTGCTGCAGCGCTAAAGAGCAGCGAACTGAGCAGTAAGGAGCAAGCAGGTGGGTGGTAAGGAGGGAGGGATCCTGGATTGCAAGAGGGATGCCCAACTGCTGGCTTAGGCCCAATCCCTGGGGGAGTAGGGCCTAAGCCAGCAGTCAGACATCGCCTAAGAGGTCCCAGACTGCGAGAGAGCACAGGCCAGGCTAAGGGACCACCCCCTAAAGTGCATGAATTTTGTGCACCAGGCCTCTAGTATAAGTAATAAATATCCTCAGTAGAAACAATGTTTAATGCAGAGATAAACAAAAAGGAGGAAAATAAAAAATCACCTATTACCCTAGCGTTAACCACAGTTGACTTGTTTGTTTTTTTAAAAATACATTTTATCTCCCCCGGGGAGTCGGGCCTAAGCCAGCAGTCAGACATCGCCTAAGAGGTCCCGGACTGCGAGAGAGCACAGGCCAGGCTAAGGGACCACCCCCTAAAGTGCATGAATTTTGTGCACCAGGCCTCTAGTATAAGTAATAAATATCCTTAGTAGAAACAATGTTTAAGGCAGAGATAAACAAAAAGGAGAAAAATAAAAAATCACCTATTACCCTAGCATTAACCACAGTTGACGTTTTGAGCTATATCCAACCTTTGTCTCTTCAGACAAAGACATCATTGTGTTTTACATTCATCTGAGTAATACAGGCACCTGGTACCAAGTCTGAAAGGAGCGAAAGGTAAGTGTTGAGAGTACGTCTCCCAATTCATTCAGTTGCCCACATGAATAAGTCCAACTAAAACAGCGTCACTTAGAACATAATCATCAACCATTCCTTGATGTGCTGAGGGAGTGTAATGAACAATTCTAGTAAAACTAACATTCCCAAACCAGCACCCCAGAGAGCTCATTCCTCAGCATTTCAGCAGAGGAAGCACCTGCAACAGGCACGGCAGGAGACCCGTACAAGATGCATTATTCATAACAGCAGAATGGGGAAAACCCAGGTGCCCATTGACAAGATAATGGATTTCAAAATGTAACATCTCCTGGTCAGTGTGACTCAGTGGTTGAGCGTTGACCCGTGAAGCAAGAGGTCACCGGTTTGGCTCCTGGTCAGGGCACATGCCCTAGCTGTGGGCTTGATCCCCAGTAGGGGACCTGCAGGATTCTCTCTCATCATTGATGTTTCTATCTCTCTCTCTCCCTCTCCCTTCCTCTCTCTGAAATCGATAAAAACATATTTTAAAAGAATTATGAAGAAATCTTCCTCTCTGTTCCCCTCTCCAAGGGCAACTTCTGGTACCACTTTCTGTGGAATAAACTACCTTTCTTGACCGATTCTACAGAGTAACCCAAGTTTTTACTCAATACCGGTTCATGGACAGCCTGACACATCAATAAATATAGATTTCCAATAGCATTTTAATGGCTGTACAATTTCCCACTGTTTAGATGCCTATAATTTATTAAGCTAATTCCCTTTTTGGTGGACCTGGGTTTTTCCCCCCTCGTGTTTATTCTTATCAACAATGTTATGAGGAACAGTGAGGATTGTATGAATAAATCTTTAGGATAAATTTCTCCAAGTGGATTTACTGGGTCAAATATTAGGTGCATATTTCAGGTTTTTGAGCCATACAGGGTAGGTTTACTGTTGTATGTGAAACACAAGTTTATTCTTGTATTATTATTTATTAACTATTGTATTATTTCCCATATAAGCGACTGTAAACCCACCTTTGTCCCCCACTGCATACTGTGCCCACCAGCGAGGAGGGGGAGGACCGTCTTTGCGAGGTCTGGCTGCAGGCCTGGTGCTGCGAGGTCTTTTGTTACTAAAGCCACTCCAGAGGTTATTCATCAGCAAAGCAATATTAACCATTCCCAGGACCTCCCTGTGGGGCAGCAGGAAATGGGGTGGCTTCTAGGGCAGAGGAGAACAACAGGTCTTTATTAAAATGCTATTCACCAAGAATGCTTTATTAGGACAGATCTTGGCCTTGCATTTGGGCAACTCCCTGCAGACTGGCGTGGGTCTCTGTCTCCTGGGAGGAGATGAGCAGGAGTCCAGGGTGTGCTGGGCTCCTCAGCATTGGCTGCGCTTCCGTTCACTCAGTTATGCAATTAATGTTGTGCAGTGGGTAAGAGCTGGCACTGGAGTCAGATGGCTTGGAATAAAATCCTTGTTCCTCTATTTCCTAGCTGGGTGACTTCGGGCAAATTTTAGAGACTCTCTAGATAATACGACACACCTCATGGGGTTATTTTGGCACTTTAATGGCTGAATACTAGTACATATAAAGTGCTCAAAACAGGCTGAGCATGCTGAAAGTGCTCTACAGTTGTTAACTCTCACCAGGTACCTACCCTGGGATAGACTCACAGCCCTGCTCTCAAGGTATCCTCAGGCTGGTGGGGGAAACGGGCAGGCAAAGAGGCATTTACACTTCAGAGTGATGAGTGCAGTAGGGCAAGTGTTAAGGAAATTCTCATAGGAGGGATGCCAAGCCTGGAAGGCTTCCTGGAAGAAGTGACAGCATGCCAGGGACCAAGTTCCCTGTAGGCTAACAGAGAGGCAAAGTAGCTTTGAGAGATGAGAGACCAGACATTAATTCCCTTTACTGGAAATACCAAGATGGGATTCAGAGGTTTTCAGTCTTGGATTTCAATTCAGCAATTTCGCAGAACCTGCCTGAGTCCCAGGTACTGTGCTCGGTGTTAGGGGTGAGTGTGGGCTGGATACAATAAGGCAGAGGAGACACTTAGTGAGCCTGAGGTCTACCTGGGGAGATGGACATGAACCAGACTCTGATGAGATCTACTAAAGGAAGGGGGGAAATGTCAAGGGAACAGCTAACTCGGACACTCCCGGAATTGTGGAAGGCTTTGCAGATGAAATGCTTGTAATAACTGATCAGATTTTTCACCCTGGCCCGGTAGCTCAGTTGGTTAGAGTATCGTCCCGATATGCCAAGGTTGCAGGTTTAATCCC